>NC_056726.1:1450539860-1450879860 GCF_019279795.1 Protopterus annectens
TATATATATATATATATATATATATATATATATATATATATATATATATATAGTTAGTTATTTATTTATTGTTTCTGAATATTATGTAGTGGTGTGCAAATTGCATGTATGCCTAACTGCCTGACTGTCCCAAGGTATAAGGAAAATCTAATGGATTTATCAACAAAGGAAATACAAGGTAACTCTTTCTAATGTTTTCAACAGAGAATCCATTATCAGTGACTGAGAGGATCCCGAGAATTGCTGTCACAACATTCATTTAGTTGAACATGTGGGGGAAAGGAACTTATGTAAAAGTACACAGAAATTATTTCTACACTCTCATATGTATTCTAGTAAGCATATTTAAGATGCAGTTCTGATTGCAGGGATATATTTAGACTGCAAATTAACTGCTAGGTGTATTTTTATTTTGCAAAAAGAGCTGAGGATGGCATATGCTAAATGTCATTGCAACTTCTCAGAAAAAGTCCATCATGTGAACTGCTAAATGTCTAGTATACTGTGGCATTTGCATTGAACATAGAGGTATCTGATTTTAGATATTTATTTATTTTTCTAGTCACTCTAACATATCTTGAACTTATTAAAAATATTTCTGTTTTAGTTTTATTTAAAGGGATATTCAGAAACTGACTGACATCAGATAACAGACATCAGACTCGGCCAGATCACTTAGTAATTTCCTACATTATGCAAACATTGCAGACTTTATAGTACCTCTGTTTTCACCTCCCTTCTGTTTTCAGGATTCTGCAACACTTCATCTGTGTTCTTTTCTGCTTTTTATTTATTTGTTTACACTTATCTTAGCCAAGTGGATGGTCTGTTAATCCTTTTTAAACACAAACTCGGTCAAAGACATGGATGAAAAGCAGTATACAAACATAGCACTGAAGAAATATTACTGTGCATAACAACCAACTGTAGTGGATGTAAGTACTGTGACAACAGCTATTGACATTGAAAAATAAATTTTCAGTACACAATAAGCAATTCAAGTGTGCAAATTATAGCCGTTTTGCAAAGTTAAAACTACATGCATGCCTTACATCCTCTTGTCTTGTTTTCAGGCAGCTACTACTCTTTCCATGAAGAAAAGTTCTGTCTGGATTGTCAGCAGCACTCCATTCCATTAAATTCTTCTCCTTGATTTATTTACCTTTACTATTTACCTTTACTTATAGTACTTGTCCATTAACTGCGGTGGTGGTGCTGCGGTAGCATTGTCGCCTCGCAGTAAGACGTTGTCCTGTTCGATTCTCACTAAAGCGTCTTATGTGTTGAGACATGTGTGAATGGGCGTACCTTAGTTGAAGGTTGTGCTTCAGGGCTGGCAACTCAGTACATAAAAATCTACTGCCAATCATTAGCGGACCGCAGTTCCGCTGTGGCGACCCCTAACCGGGAAAAGCCGAAAGATACAACAACAACTTATAGTACTTGTCCATGGCCATTCTATTTGTGCCTTCACAGTTTCCTATGTTCTAAGTGCTTGTAAAAATTTTGATGTGTTTTAGCAGCTCTTGTCTCATTCCCACTGAGCTCAGCAAAAGTTGGCATCCTCACCTGTGCCTCCCAAGTGATTTCCTTGCATCATGTGTCATTTAGGCAAAAACTAAGCACTTCTATTTAAAAACCACACTTCCTAAAGCTATTTAAGTGATTGACTACTGATTTATTTGCTTTATTTGTACATTTATCTGGATTTAAGGCTGAAATTACTGCATTTGCTCAAATTGTTTTGCTGTTTGTTTGGTAATTTGAAATTGCTTTATCTATCTGTCTCCTTCAAAATACAAATTGGTTCTTTAATCCCAGTAATCCCTGTCACAGTTAAGAACTACTTTAAGGCAAACTACCTTTTATTATGTGATAACCTGTCAAAATTTCAATCCCCTCCAAACCCAGATAACACACTGGCCTATGTGGAATTGTTCACAGAAGCTCTGTGCAAACTTGTCAATGACTACATAGGGGCAGTTGTGCCTACAAGACGTGAGCCCAAAAATAATTCAAAAAAACAAACCGTCCTGGTGGAATCCAAAATTAAACATGTTGTACAGCAAAAGGAAAAAGTAATAGTTAAAATTAGGAAATGTAACACCAAAAATGATAAAATCTCTGTCACCAAACAGACTAGAAACTAAGAGGACTAATTAAGTCCAACAAAGCAAACTTTGTGGTAAAAACAGTGTCTTAGGCCAAAGAAACCCATAACGCCTTCTTTAGCTACATCCAAAACATAAAAGGCAGCACACAATAGTGTGTTGAACTGCTGGTAAATGGATCCATGTTCATGGAACTAGGAGATATAGCAAGTCTTCTGGCTGACAAATTTAGCTGCAATTTCACCACTCACACCTCCAACTACCCACAGAAAATATCATCTACCATAATACCTACAACTATCAGCAGGGAACAGCTCTTAAAGGCACTGTCTAGGGCCAAGAATACAGAAGAAGCTGTCTTCTATGGGTGCTAATAATATCCAAGGATGTCTCATAAATAGCCTGAAATATGACCTATCAGGGCCACTGGAGTGACTATTCAACCATCGCCTCTGGACAAGCTTCATACCTCATGAATGGAGGACAACAATGACCAACTCTCTGCATAACGGCTGGCTATCAACAGACCCCCAGAACTACAGAACCATTAGTCTGATTAGTCACATATGCAAAGCCATGGAAAGAATTCTCATGGAAATAATTAACAATGACATGGGAAGCCTTCAGATACTGGACTCAACAAAGATTGGTTTTTGTCAAAGGCAGTGGACTTTTTTGAGAAGGTTACCACGATAATAAATGACAGCAACATGGTGCATACTTTCTGTCTAGACCTAGCCGAGGTATTTGATGCAATACTCCACTCAGGATTTTTAAACACATTCACAGAATTAGGCATGAACTCCTATGTAACCCACTGAGTAACCAGGTGTTTCACAGATAAGTCCCAGGAAGAGAGAATTGAAGAGACCACCTCCACAATGAGGCTAGTCTCAGTGGAGACCCCAGGGCCCCGTGCCGTGTCTACTTCTGTTTCACATCTATTTCTCAGAAGTCAAACTCAATGTTAAGGCCCTCTGGCTTACAAAGTTGCAGATAACTGCAGCCTGGGAGCAATCATAGAAACTTCCTAAGATACTAACATTTTACAGGCAGCTCTAACACACATAAATGACTGGTGCCTAAGCCACAGCTTAAAAATCAGTGCCAAGAAATGTGTAATAATGCCTTTTAGGAGCTGGGTTAACCCAGGAAACTATCTTATAAATAAAACACCCCTAAAAGTAGACACGATAGTCAGGGATTTGGGGACTCATCTAGATGGTAACCTGACTTTGGACTAACATGTATCTAAGGTAGTAATAAAATCATTCTATGTCACTCATCTCATAAGTGCAGGCATGGCATTTAGGTCCAGGGAAGTCATTATGCCAGTATACACAGTCATCATCAGACCCATCAGTATGTACCTGACTAAGCACAAACAACAACTGGAACATCCACAAAGGTTCCTCAGAAAAAGATTACAGGGTGTAAAACACGGGTCTATATTATAACATCGAAATCTACAAAGATTGAATGTTATAATATCGACCCCCTAATGTCGAATGCTGAAAACAGCGAAGGTGCAGGACACAAAATTCTTTCCCAGGGAAAGAATTGGGTGGGCCGTTGCTGTGGCTTTGCTGTTTTCAGCGTTCGATATGTTGGAACGTTACGGGTTGGGTTCAGGTAAGTGTGCGATTGTGTGTAGATTAAGGTTAGGGGGTGGGTTAGGTGAGTTAGGGTTAGGGAACGGGTCAGGTAAGTGTCCGATTGTGTGGACGTTAGGGTTAGGGTGTGGGTCAGGTAAGTGTGCAATTGTGTATAGGTTAGGGTTAGGGTGCGGGTTAGGTGAGTTAGGGTTAGGGCGCGGTTGAGGTGAGTGTGCGATAGTGACGGACCTTAGCGTTAGGGTTGGGTTAAGGTAAGTGGATAGCTAGTAGTGTATGTAAAGTTTAGTTTAGGTTTAAGTGTAGGATTTTAAGTGTATCTGTGTGGATTGCTGTTTTTTGTGTGTGTTTGTGTTGTATGTATGTTTCTTGGAATAGCAAATTTTTTCCCTGGGAAAAATTTTGCTATTCTGAGTGTTCAATGTTTTCAGATTTCGGTGTTTGGGGTTCGATATTATAACATTCGATCTTTGTAGATTTCGATGTTATAATATAGACCCATAAAACACAATGCCCTATGCAAATCTTCTCAAAGACCTATCCTTGTATAACATTTCCTATAGACTGCTGAAAGGAAATTTATGCCAAGACATCCTTGGATCCTGCCCCAATGGACCTTTTGCATATTTGCAAAACATACATCATCTGAACTGCTAGATCCAAGTATTTAAACTTTGCTTGAGATTTAAATAGGGCATGTTAGAGGGACAAGTATGTATCCCAGATTATTACCATTCCCTGGAATAGGCTTCAAGTTCCCATCCATGTGAAGCAGAGCCTGTCCCTAACCTTATTCCAATGTAATCTGGGCCAATGGATGGGAAATCAAAAATTCACTCCTGGTCTGATATTTATGTCTCTGATGGACAGAGATAGTCATTAAAAACATACTGTAACATACAGATTTTAAAATAATCTCTAAGGCAAAATAGTCTGAAGGATGAATTTGGGTTACATGGGTAAGATTATAAAGGCACCAGTGGTCATTAAGCCTAGTATATACATATGAACCAAAAAAAATGTATTTTGCAGAAGGGGTTTGATTCCTTCCACTGCCTTTTAGCTACTAGTGATTTTGAGCAAGTCACTGACCTAGGCAGTACTCCCCAGCTTACACCTGAAAACAGACACTTGTGTCCTTTGAGGTTATATGATTAACAAATGAATAAATAATAAACATAATTCTTCTCCAGGTTACACACATATAGTGTGGCTTCTGAGGCCCTTGCATCAGGCCTTGCACAATTGCATTGCCATACCTGGAGCTACCTTCCATTCATGTATGCCTTTATTTAAAATTTACTACCAGAACTAGATATTACATTGGATTGCGGCCTCACAGAAGACCTGTGTAGTGGATTCTGTGATTCTCTATTTCTGCATCACCATCTTACTCTTCTTGCCTATATTTGGCTCCTTTTAGGCCATCCCCCAGGATTTGCCTGCTATATCTTCCTTGCTTGGAGTCGTTTGTCTTTTCGGCATTTCCCGGTTAGGGGTTACCACAGTGGAACTCTGGTCCGCTAATGATTGGCAGTAGATTTTTATGGTGCCGAGTTGCCAGCCCGATGCCCAACCTTCAGCAAAGGCACGCCCATTCACGCATGTCTTTCAGAGGCCACTCGACTGCAGGGAGGACATGCAGACTTCACACAGAAGGCACTTCAGCTGATAATTGAACAGGAGAACGTCTTGCTGTGAGCCAACAATGCTACTGATGTACCACTGCGGCTTCTCCTTGCTTGGAGGTAGCTGGTGTGGGGGGGGGGCTCAAAAATGTGCTTACAGGTCAATTCTGAAAGGAAATACTTCTGTCTGAAGCTCGTACTCATCTAACAGATGAGCAGAATTAGAAATAAAAACTAGTAATGACTGGCCTGTAAGCACATTTTTGAGCCCCCCCCCACACCAGCTACCTGTGTTCATGCTTTAGTAAGGACACTGTAGTGTGGCATAAGATGGGTGCTTTAATCCTGTAGCACTCTCTTTTAGCTGGGACATTAAACTGAGGTAACAAATTTGTCTCAGTTGCTGGCAGCTTAGGTGGATATAAAACATTGCATGGCATTTAACTGAAAAATGAAAAAGGGAATTTTTCTTATATTCTGTCCAAATAACCCATGGTGTATATATACTACTTCAAGTCAACCTGAAATAGGCAATGCCAGCACATACAGAAATACAGACACAACTTGACAAAGAGTCACGGTGTATGCAGTTGGAAACTGCGGGATCATACCTAAGACTAGAGGATGTGTATGAGATCTGCAGGTTAAATCTGTTACCCTTTGAGTTATACTGTAGTTCCTTCACATCATGTACTCCTTCCTCCTTCCTTTTCAATCCTGCACCCTACATGCGACTATGTACCTATTTTTTATGTATTTTAAGTAACAGTACTATACTTGTCCTTTTTTATCTTTTCTGTATAAAGAACACTCATCCTGTTTCTATTTAGCATGCTGTGTACAAAGAAGACTGCATTTATAATAATAACTACTGCAAAGATACAACATGCAGGATAAGGACAAATTTACTGCATATAATATTCCATTGGCTAACATTTCTAATTTACCAAGTTTTATACAATAGTTTACAAAGGGTTTATATTAGATCTTTGAACACTTAGATTGTTGAACGCCGAAACATCGACAGCTAAACATCGAAGTCTAATAAATGCGGCAGGCCAATTATGCATGTTTTTTCCCTGGGAAAAAATTTGCTTGGCTGTCATCAGGGATTTGGCATTTTCCTCAATATAGAGCGATCTCGGAGTTGGTATATTTAGTTGGGGGGGGGTAGCCTTGATTAGGGTTTTAGAGTTTGTTCTTATTTTGTTGCCCATGCAAATTCTTTCTCTGGGAAGAAATTCACTTAATTGGCCTGTCACATTTATTAGATTTTGACACTTAGCTGTCGACATTTTGGCGTTCGACAACGTAAGTGTTCGAACATCTAATATAGACCTGTTTACAAAGCCATTACTTTACTATCCATTAACTCACTCTGGCTTCCTTATGTTCTATTCAAAGGCTTTACATTAGGAACTAAATCAAATTCATTGTCAAAATCATGAGGAAGATATGGCAAACACAGATCAAGTCCTGGTTCCAGCACTCTCCGTTAAACCAACTAATGTGATACTGCAGCTCATCTGTCTTTGTTTTACAAATCATCCAATTTGGTATGGATGGTAGCAATAATTTTATGGTGATCTGCCACTGTAGTTTGAATATCACACAGTTGATAACACGGATAAATGAAAATTATTTCCAAAATGCTGTTTCTGCCAGACAGTTGTCAATATGTTTGTTTGTTTGTTTGTGTGTTTGTGTTTGTTTGTTTGTTTGTTTGTTTGTGGCAGTACATGGTTTTACCTAATAAGAGTCCTCAAGTCTTTGGATAACAGTGACAGTATACCAATTTTCTGCTCAGTCATGACCTCTTGATGTAGGCCTCCAAGTTACCATTGTGGTCTGGAAAGTCCTAGCTGCTTGTAGTCAGTCATTGCAAAATGCTGGAATACAAAGGATTTGTGGATTAAAATGGTACCACTGAGTGGCTATATAAAGCTGCAGAGATAGGCAATACAGAAGTCTGTCATGTAGTGCTGTGACCTGAAGAATTTAAACATTTGTACCTTGCTGCCCTGGAACAACTGAATCAAGTAGCCACCATATTTGGCATTACTCCACTAACCTTAGTGACATTTAAAATATACATAATTTTAACTTTTACAGACAATGGGTCCAAGAAGAATGGAGAACTCATCACACATAAACATGCATTGTTTGACTACCCACAAAAAATGCATGTAAGAAAATAGCATTTAACGTTTCCTTCACTTTCAAATGCATTAACTTTTACAGAAATTGTATGAATGGGAACACAACATAATTCTTTAATCAGTAAATTGCTGCTAGTTGGCTAACCTTTGCAATACAATGCGTATTTCCAAAAGTTAAATGTCAGAGATATTTATTATAAGAACAAATAAATAAATTAGGAGGCATCAGTACCTAGCAATATTTAATTGTAAGACATTTGTTTCTCTGTGTCATCAGAATGAATTCCTAGTTTTTGCCATATAGTAATAAAGTTATAAGGTAAGAAAAGTATTTGAAAAACTGTACAGAAAGAGAAATAGCCTTAATCAGGTTAAGTATTTTCAGAAATGCAGTCCAATTGCTTATTTAGATGCAGTTTGATTTGCATTTTGAAGGAAATGAATGTAGTATATCTTAGGATTTAATGGTTATGCAACCCCAGTACTGGTAAGGAAATAATAATATTATAGAGGACATGGGCTACCTTGACAACTTTTATGAAGTAATCCCAATGGATCTCTATTAAACCCCCCCCCAAAAAAATGTAAGAGAACATAATTTTTCTCTTAGATATGTTTTTTTTAGTATTTGCAGAAGCCCCCTTCACCTCCCTAATGTGGGGGACAAGCCCTCTTAAATTATTTGTACCAACTCCTGGAATACTAAAACTTGGAGAAAAGGGGGTAGTCTGAGAAATGTGATCTCAGCCTTAGTATATGAAATTCTAGATTTCTGGCAATTCAGTCTCTATATTATGGGACTCAGTAATGCAGGTACTAATTTTTAAATGGTTATCAGTGCATAGTTCACAGAGCTATAACCATCCCACTGGCTAACAGGCAGGAGTCTGTCTCCATCACCGGCAAACTGTATCTGAGGTTAAGTTGAACGTTTAATACATAGAGTCAAGGAGAAAAACATAACAAATGGCCTACTCTATTTTTTTGAGGCAGGAAGTGGAACTTAGCATTCCATGTGGTTCCAAAGAAATGCTCAACAAGCCAACAAGGATGTGCAAGCTAGCCTGGAATCATACATAGGGTCCCACAAAAATAACTAATATGGAGCCATTAGCTGGCATTTCTGGCTAGAAATCCTCAGGGAATTTAATCCTTCACTGTTGTGGTCCACCTCATCACTTCCTGTCTATAAACCATATGAAGGCATTCCGTCTGTGCTTATCAGAATGCTAGCTGGCATGAGTGGGATGCATTGGACAAAGGCAAGACCAGAAAGCAGCAACTGGAGAAAGCAATTACTGAGGTGGTATTAAGGCAGTCAAGTGACCTGATGGCCAGAGCTACCTGGTAGGGTTGCTGGAGGAATAGATAAAAAATAGGCAGACCAAGTGACCACTCAGTTAACCTATTCCTCAAAGATATTCTCCTTGTTTGCCTCAGTGAATTCATCTTAACCATGCAGAATGTTTTGAAGAAAAGTTGTAAAAACTGCAAATGTCCTGAGATTTTAGGACAAACTTATTTTCTATATTTTATGCAATAGTTACATAAAACAGTTATTCTGTATCTGAAACACCTAAATGTTATATGAAACAGAATAAGCAACTGAAATGCTACAAGAACAAGCTTTTATTTAGGCAAAAAAGTGAAGTTCTGTCCTTTGTACTGGCCATGGGTATGTTTTGCCCTGCAAAATCTGATGTTTGTACCAAAAATATCCCACTTTGGGCATTTGAAAAGGTGGCAACCCTATTGGTGCTTCTGACACCCCCTCCCCTACACAAAACTCCCAGTACTAACATGTCACATCTGTACAAAGGATTGTAACATGTGGGTCTCAAATCCAATGTAATTAAGACCAAATGCATGTTATTTTGCATGGAGAAAACCTCTTAATATGCTTACATGTAGCTGGGATATACCTTTACCCTGCATGGAGCACTCTTGAAGCAGTATAAATGTCCACCTCTGTGAGTCTGGAGGGACCCTTCACTGACCCTACACTGACCATTGCTCATCAAATATATATAACGCTATATCTCTGAGTTGAGAGTCATTCAAGGGTGCTCAGAGTGTGTTTCCTTATTGACTAGAGGGCATAGAAATCAGTTTTCAAGCTTTTATTTTGGTCTGTTATAAATCAGACAAGCTTGCACAGAGCTGCCCAATGAGCAGTATAATGTTAGGATTAGGTCTAAAACCTATTAGTGCGTCGTGTAGAAATAAGCTTAGAGCAGCTAGTTTGCACATGGAATAGCACTACCATATCCTAGCATTAAATAGCATTGCACCCCCCCTTAACCACAGAAACTAGTTAGCATATTGAATAGCACTACCATATCCTAACACTATATAACATCTTGCCCTAAACCCCAGAAAGACCCTAGGAGTACCCTGTCAAAACAATTAGTTATGTACTCACCATAATGTCAGATGTATGTGGTCCATCTCACCTACATTCTTAACTGACAGGTTCGGAGCCGAGAATCAGCTCCGACTAGGCCTCTGTTTACTAGCTCAAAGTCTCTGATTGGCTGGGCTAGCCCTAGTATCCCAAGATGCACCACGCCCAAACCCCCAGATCTTGTTTGCCAACAATATAACAGAGTGACATACACAACCTCCTAGAAATAACACAAGGAGGAAGAGAGAAAAAATAACATCCTCAGAAGGGTCTAAGAACATAATCTCCTTCAAGTCCAACAGGTCGGGGGATGGTGGGCGGGTACGTAAGAATGTAGGCAAGATGGACAACATACATCTGATGTTATGGTGAGTACATAACTAATTGATGTAATGTGGTCCTATCTCGCCACATTCTTAACTGACGGGACAGCATCCCTAGCACCTACATTCTGGGAGGCTCACTGACAATACTCCTGAGCACCGTGGAACCAAAGGAAGCCCGGTCTCTAGACACCAAATCAAGCTTGTTATGAGAAACAAAGGTGTGCGGAGAGGACCAGGTGGCCGCAGCACAGATGTCATCCAAGGAGAGCCTAGCATGATAAGCTACTGATGCAGCCATGGCCCTGGTAGAATGAGCCTTAAGTGGGAAAGGTAAATCTCTGCCTGCTGATGCGTAAATAAAGGAGATACAGTCCTTAATCCATTTAGCAATAGTACCTTTAGTCACAGGGCTACCATTCTTGTTCTCTGAGAAGGACACAAACAATCGATCCTATTTCCTGTGGGGTTGTGTCCTGTGCAAATAAAACCTTAGTTGTCTATGAACATCCAACTGGTGGAATTTGAATTCCGCTTCATTTGAAAAGTTTGGAAAGAAAACTGGTAACTCAATGGATTGGTGAAGACAAAAGGTAGAAGATACCTTAGGAAGGAAGGAGGGGTTGAGTCTCAAGGAAACCCTATCCTTATGGAAGACCAAATACGGGGGCTTTATAGAAAGGGCCTGAAGCTCCGATACCCTCTTGGCTGAAGTAATGGCGACCAGAAAGGCTGCCTTCCAAGACAAATATTTTAATCCACAAGTGTCAGCCGGTTCAAAGGGGGTAGAAGTTAAGGTTTGAAGCACCAAGCTTACATACCATGGTGAAACTGGTTGTGACAATGGCGGACGGAGTAACCAGGCTCCTTTCAGGAAGGCTTTACAAAGTTTATGGCCCATAAGGGAAGGCTCATGTGAGATGTGAAATTTAGAAATGGCCACCAGCTGTACCTTAATAGTGGAGGTAGCGGAACCCTGTTTGAAGTGCATAGCCAAAAAATCTAATACCGCCGACAAGGGGGCTGTGAAGGGATCTAGATTGTGTGCTTCAGCCCAGATAGCAAATCTTTTCCATTTGCTAGAGTATAGTTTTCTGGTAGACGACTTGTGGGAGGATGACAGAATATGCAACACCTCAGGTGAAAAGGAATGTAGTCTAACTAAGGATGGAAGTGGAGCAGCCCCGCTGTCAACCTGAGGGTCCGTAGGGATGGATGGAACTGACCCAACTGATGAGTCAATAGGAATAGGTCTGGTACTGGTTCCAGAGTCCAAGGGTCATCCACTGTATACTTCTGAAGAAAGGGGAGCCAAACTTGACGAGGCCAGTATGGTGCGATAAGAATCATCTTGCTTCCCAAGGAAGCTGCCTTCTGAATCACTCTTGATAATAGAGGGAATGGAGGGAAGGCATAGAGAAGACCTGGGGGCCAATAGTGGGCTAGGGTGTCCCTGGGTGACTCCTCCAGGGGGGGGATCAGAGTGAAGTACCTGCTGCACTTGGCATTGAGGGGGCTGGCAAACAGATTGCAGCAAGGTTGACCCCACCTGGAGAAGATCTGAGTTGCAACTCGGTTGTTCAAGGACCATTCGTGAGGCATCAGAATAGCTCTGCTTAGCCTGTCTGCGATCACATTGGACTTCCCTGGAATGTGTGTTGCCACTAGAAAATGTTGGGAAGACACCACCCAGTTCCACACTCTCATGGCCTCTCTGCAAAGGGGATAGGACCTGGTTCCAGCCTGCTTGTTTAAGTACCAGACTACTGACATACTGTCGGAAAGAATAGCAATCGTCCCCTTGGGAAGAGAGCTCTGAAGTGCTTGCAACGCTAGAAGCACTGCTCTCATTTCCAGGACATTGATGTGAAAGTGTACCTCGTTCTGCCCAGATAATGGCCACCCCAACCTATCTGGGAAGTGTCCGTGGTCACCGTGGTGGTAGGAGACAGGGGGGTCAGTGGTCTCCCTTTGTCTAGATTGGATGACTGAAGCCACCAACGTAGGTCTTGTCGGCATTTTTCCGTGATGAGAATGGGATAAGACAGAGGAAACTCCTGAAAGGACCACTGGACCGAGACCAGCCACTGGAGGATCCACATATGTAGCCTGGCTAGCGGTACTAGCATGATGGTAGCCGCCATGGACCCTAGTAGTTGAAGAGCAAGTCTGACTTGGACTTTCTAGAGGGGTAGTAAGGCTAACACCTGAGCCTGTAGCACTTTGATTCTTTCTGTTGGAAGAAAGGCTCTCATTTGGATGGAGTCTAGCTCTGCGCCGATAAATGCAACACGCTGTGATGGCCGCAACACAGATTTTTTCCCAGTTGAAGGTAATCCCTAGGTATTGGCCCAATGTGATGGTAGCCTTCGTGGCTCGAACGAGTAGATGCCTGGAGGGGGCGGTGAGAAGCCAGTCATCCAGATAAGGAAAAACCTGGAATCCTTGACATCTCAAGTGGGCTGTCACCACTGCTAAGCATTTGGTAAACACCCTGGGGGCTGTGGTGAGACCAAAAGGCAGAGCACGAAACTGGTAGTGATTGGCTCCTAGTTGGAAGCGTAGGTGACTCCTGGATGCATTGTTTATCTTGATGTGGTAATAAGCATCCTTGAGATCTATGGAGCACATCCATACTCCTTTTTCCAATAAAGGGAAAATGGACTGAAGACTGACCATTCGGAACTTGGACTTCAGTACAAATCGGTTTAAATGGCTGAGGTCCAGAATGGGCCTCAGGTCCCCTGTCCTTTTTTGCACCAAAAATAATCTTGAGTAAGTTCCTGATCCAATCTGGTCTGAGGGGACTGGTTGGATGACTCCTTTTTCCAGCAGCTTTGAAACCTCTAGCGCTGTTTGATCTCTTTAACTGGGTGGAACGTCTGGGATTTTTCTGGATAGGGGAGGGGGTGTAAGAAAGGGAATGGTGTAACCTCCGGTAATTATTCGGAGCACCCATTGATCCTGAGTGATACTTTCCCAGGCTAGAGGATGCCTCAAAAAATGGCCCCCGACTATCTCCGGAGTAGCACAGTCGGGCAGTCCCTCAGGGATGTTGGTAGGAGGATCCACAAAATGATTCACTGTCTCCTGAGTTGCGGGGGCCTCCTCCACCTCTAGAGCGGCGCCTTCCAGAGTAATTCCCCCCTCATCTGCCCCTGGAGGGGGGGTCACCATGCTCAATGGGGAAAGACTTCTGAGACTTCCTGAACCACATCTTGCCTCCTCTCCGTGCCTTGGGATAAGGCCTAGAGGGAGGCAAGAAACGGGCCCCTACGGTAGACAAAGTCTTACCTTCCTGCTCACATCTGGTGAGAGTGTCTTTCACTTTGGGTCCAAAGAGGGAGGACCCATCGAAGGGTGCGTCAGTGAAGGAAGACTTGAAGGCTTCCGCGAAGTGACACAGGCGCATCCAGGCTTGCCTCCTGAGGGCTACACCTGAGCTAGCTGCCCTACCCACTCCTTCAGCTGCATAGGATATGAGCCTCATGGACGAATTGACAATAGAGGAAAGGGTAGACAACTGGGCGTTGACAGTTTGATTCACCGCCTCAGGCAAGTTACCTGACAGGGCATCTCCCAATTCCTTAAGGAGATCTCTTTGGTGCCTAGTAAAGTGGCAAAGATAGTTCAACGACCGCAAAGTAAAGGTCGCTGAAGACAGGGTACGCTTCCCATACTGATCCATACTCCTGTACTCCTTGTTAGGAGGATGAACGGAAGCAGAAGCTTCTGCAACTTCTTGCTGAGTGGCAGACGCCACCTCCATGGCATCTACAGGAACTCCTTTAGTTAGGAACTCTTTCTCTGGGGGTGCAGACAGAAACTTGTTTGGGCGGCTGGGCACCGGTTCCACGGAGTCAGGGTGTTCCCAAACCCTTCGACAAATAAGGTCTAACAATTCATCGAAGGGCGGAGACACCCAGGAGGCAGAAGGTCGGGCTCCGAAGGCTTTGAGGAGGACCGACTCATCCTCAGATGGGGATTTGGAAGGCCAGTCACCTCTCTGCCTTAAAATCTCCAGAATATCGGAGAATGAAACATCATCGGAGGATGACTTGGGGGACCCCTCTGCCTCATCGAGGTCGGTATCAGAAGTGATGGACTCATTCGGGGAGTCAACGTGCTTCATCTTGCACGACTTCTTTCTGGAAGGCTCCTCAGGCGATGAATCTGAAGGACCCTCAGAAAGCTGGGGGCCATATATGGAAGTATCCTCAGGCCTTCGAGCCCCGCTGGCATCAGAGGCTCCAGCCCCAATGTCAAAGGAAGTAGTAGCTGATTCGAGTGAAGTCACTGAAGACCTGGCCAGTGCACTCCTCATGGCCTTGAATGTGGGTCCACCAGAATCCGAGGACCGGCCAGTCTCTGAAACCACAATTGGAGTCGGGGTTCCCTTAGCCGAGGCACCAAGAGGGAGACTTGGAGCCGAGGGATGAAGCCCCGATGTATCCCCCTCGGGTCCGACCGAGGAAACCCGGGTGCCACAACTAGAAAATGGAGTCAAAAAGGTTGGCACCGAGGTCAGAGCCGAAAGGCCTAACGGGAGTATCGGCGCCAACCCCAAGACCTCATTCGACGCAGAACACCTCGGCTCCAATGACACAGAGGTGCCCAGATGAGGAATAATCAGAACCAACAAGAGGGAAGGCTCCAGAGCCGACTGGGCTGGAGCGGAAAATAACCTGGCTAACACCGGCGCCTGAAAGAGCCTCTGTACCACTCTATCCACATCTGAATCTGATAACCTGGAAGACTTGGAGGACACAGAAGATGGTCGAGATATCTTACCCAGAGATTCCAGGTTTAGACTAGCAGAAGGGCTCCGAATCGGCTCCAAGAGAATCGGAGCCGAAGCTGGCTCCTGTGTCACAGAAACCTCCTGTGGTGCCGATAACAATGGAGTCGAGGAAGCCGACTCAGACACAGGAATTCCTTCCCTAGGCTTCAAAGCCAATGGAGCCGAGGAAGGTGGAGCTCTCTTCAATATCTTCTCCAATGGATCCGAGGAACTAGACAGAGCCAGAGATCTCTTTTTTGGTTTAGATTTAGATTTCCCACTAGGGGAAGGCAGGCTCCAAAGCTTCTTCAAAGGCAGGTTTGACCCTGAGAATCAATTTATTTTTCCTCTCTTGCAAGACTCTAGAACTAAAGGAGTGACAAACACTACAAGATTCTTGCAAATGAATGGCGCACAAACAATACACACAGATGGCATGGCCATCAGTTAAAGACATCTTATAAGAACATTTGGCGCACTTTTTAAAACCAGAAGGCTTATGCTCCTTCTGATCTTTGCCTGACATGGTAATTCACAATAAACCACACACAAGATAAGGAAGGCAGGAGGAAGGGACTCTAACTTAAAAGTCCCAAAAGAGTTAACAGACACAGGAGAGGGCTAAGGCCCTCTAACTTAAACGGGCCTAGCCTGTCAAACATAAGGATTCCACAAAAACTAAAAAAATTAACTGAACTAGTCGCAAAACACAGGATACACTCAACGTAGCTGTAAGAACAGCTTTTGACAGAAAGTTTAGAAAAATAAGCTAAAAAAACAGTTTAAATAAGGTACTTAGCCACAGCCAAGCTTGAGACCACGTCTGTACACTATGAGCGGCAAACGAGATCTGGGGGTTTGGGCGTGGTGCATATTGGGATACTAGGGCTAGCCCAGCCAATCCAATCAGAGACTTCGAGCTAGTAAATAGCGGCCGAGTCGGAGCTGATTCTTGGCTCTGAACCCGTCAGTTAAGAATGTGGTGAGATAGGACCACATTACATCCCAATATTTAGTTCTAAAACAGCCCACCCTAGTACAAGACCAGACAACATGGATATGCAATTTCCTAATATATCTGTGGCCAGCTTGGCAAATTTGGGCATCCTAAAGCAATGTAGCAATTGTCTCATGTTCTCAGCCAACCAGTGTATCATTAAAGAAAATAACACAGTATACAAGAAATGTAAATACAAAACTGCCTCAAAGGTAAACATTTTGCATACAAACAAGGTTGTCAGGACTACTCATACTACATCACACACACACACACACACACACACACACACACACACACACACACACACACACACACACACACACACACACACACACACACATACACACACACACACACACACACACACACACACACACACACACACACACATGCACACACACACACACACACACACACACACATTGTATTATGCTGAAACACTTAAGAAACCTTCACAAATTTCAACGACATCCAAAGCCACCTAATGACAGCAGTGCTCCTCAGAAATCACTAAAACACACACCAAAAAGGAAAAGCAAACATTTCACATAAGCTTACACCCAAAGCTCCCCAAGACCAAAACCCATTAGGCAAACATGCATTTTACCTAATATTCTCATCATAGGAGAGTCCATTGTGCGACATACAGATGCCCCACTCACCAGGTTAGAAAAAAAGAAGATAACATTTACTTGCCTATCTGGGGCAAGGATTGACAATATTACGTGCACACTCAGGTCACTGCACTGCAGGTAACAACATGATTCTATCATAGTCCATGTAGCTGTAAATGACTTGAAGCATACTTCACTGGACTATATAAAAAGAGACATAATGGATCTCTTGGAACATGTGTTACAGATAGGTACAAGCATTGAATAGAGCAGCGTTCTACTTTCACCAAGGATGAACATGAGATCATTGATTTAAATAATTGTTTAGTCTCAGGTGTCATTCCAAGGAGATCCAATATCTGTTAGCATGGGAGGACATGGTCAATAGGCCATGTTTGCCAAGCATGGCATGCACTTGTCCACCCTAGGCTTTCAGATATTGGCTAAAACTTTATCCACCCCCTTAGAGGCTTTTTTAGGCAATGCCAATAAGACATATAGTTTCCAAGCAACCTTAAGGTGTTACTAGTCAATGCTACGAATCTAAGCAAAAAATTCCACATCCTTCAAACCCTCCTCAATTTGGAGAATGTAGACATCTGTACCATTACTGAGACTTGGCATAAAGCCATAGAAATACTCTAGCAGTGCACAGCTACATAGCCTTCCACATATTTAGACCAACAACAGTACAGACTGGGTCCAAAGCTGTAGGTGTCTCAATCTACGTTAGCAACAAACATACCTCTATATTGTTTAAAAAGAATGATCCCATACAGCTTATCCATATGCAGATCACCATAGTTAAGGTCCCTCACCATATCACAGCTAGCTACAGGTCACCATGCCCTTAGAGTGTCACATCTCTTACCTCCACCTACTAGAGGTGATCATCAACCAGCCAAACACCCTATTCATTGGTGACTTTAACTACCCCTCTATAAACTATGAAACATCCACTGCCTCAAATTCATGGACACAATGCTTCCTGGACTTTATTAGGACAAACACCCTGGAACAGATAGTATGGTTTCCAACACGAGAACATATGTACTGGATCTAGTACTCACCAACGTGTTCATATTATATGATCGAACACTAGGAATAGCGAGCGATATAGTATCGAACCTAAATGCATGAAACCACAAATTATCAAAAGAACAGATTAGTGAATTTTTTTCCCAGGGAAAAATTCGCTGATCAAAAAAAAAAAAAAAAATTTACAGGCAACATAAAGTGGGGGGCTTTGCCCCCCGCAACTTAAATATATCAAATCTGAAATCGCACCACAGTGAAGAAACAGCAAAGTTCCGAGAAATGCCTAGTGAATTTTTTTCCCTGAGAAAAAATTTGCTGATCCGTTCGTTCGATATTCTGTGGTTTCATGCATTTGGGTTTGACAAATGAGCATTCACTATTTCTAATGTTCGATCATGTAATAGGAACCCCTCACCAACATGGAAGAGTACCCCCCCCCCCCGTGTCATGTCCTGACTAGTGAGGTTGGCTTACAAAACTGTCTGTTTTGAAGTAAAAGAAAAAAATCAGAAAACCCAGTTTAACTAGTAACAGTTAGGAACTATTCTGAGGTAAACTACATCCTATTAAGTGACAGTTTGTCAATATTCAGGATTCCACTAACTCCGAAACCACAGTTACCTATGCAGAATTGTTCAAGAGTTCCTTTACAAACATGTGAATGGCTGCATAGAGGCTGCTGCTGTTACTACCAGAAATAAACCCAAAACAAACACTATAAACAAACTGCACTGCTACAATCCTCACCAAAACAAGGTATAAAATAAAAGAAGAAAACCCATGGCCAAAATCAGGTAGAGAAACTCCATTACAGACAAGTGCTCTCTTGTACAACTAAACAAGAAAGTAAGAGGTCTA
Organism: Protopterus annectens; assembly: GCF_019279795.1. Classification (NCBI taxonomy): domain Eukaryota; kingdom Metazoa; phylum Chordata; order Ceratodontiformes; family Protopteridae; genus Protopterus; species Protopterus annectens. The sequence continues at coordinate 1,450,558,389 of NC_056726.1, forward strand.
ATTAACTTCAGCAAAGTCCGCTACAAGGTCAGGATAACCTGACAGCATCTGCTAAAGCCAAGAATACCACCCTAATGGTCCAGACAATATTCAGGGTAGCTTCCTAAATAGTTTAAAACATGACCTATGAGGTCCACTCAAGGCCTTCTTAAACTGCACATATTACTGAGGTAAGGCATATTTGAAACTGGGCACAAAGGAGCCTTTTCTTCCGTGATCCCCAGGTGTTACTTTCCTTTTCTCCTTCTTCTTCCCTCTAAACTTTCATTGTCAAGAAGTTCAGCTTTTGTACACATATTGATCAAAATATTGAATAAATAGCCATCCTACATCTCTGAGAAATCAGGGTTTTCAGGATGATATTTTATAGGCATTACCTATGTCTATTAAATCTTTCTAAAGGAAATCCTATCTACAATTCTGTATGCTGGCACAGATGTGGAAAAACTGAAACTTAGATACATGCACACACATTCGAACTGCTCAGCCATTAAATCCTGGCAGTTGGAAACTTAAACAAATTCAGCTTGACACTTGGTTAAGAAGAAAAACTAGTAAAATAAAACACACAGAGGTAAAAGGCACAAAAATTGCAGTACATAAGGGGGTCAGCATTGGAGTACATACTGTATCTAACCAGGAAATAGGGAGCATAAACAGACAGACTGGGTGGTTGTCATGAGTCTGTTTGCTATCATATTCCCCTCTGAGACATTGCACAATATTAGCTATTTCACCCATTAAAAACATGCAGATCCATCTCAGGACCATAAAAGATGTGTGTGTCTATTTCATCACAGCCTTTAAGCACAAACATAATATGCATAATATCATGTCAGTGCAACAAACAAGAGAACCCGCAAGTCATCATGCATGCGTATGACTTTAAGATGCACATTATGTAAGGTAGGTGTGTATGACTTTAAGACGCACGTTATGTAAGGTAGGTGTGTATGACTTTAAGACTCACGTTATGTAAGGTAGGTGTGTATGACTTTAAAACTCACGTTATGTAAGGTAGGTGTCTATGACTTTAAGACGCACGTTATGTAAGGTAGGTGTGTATGACTTTAAGACACACGTTATGTAAGGTAGGTGTGTATGACTTTAAGACGCGCGTTATGTAAGGTAGGTGTGTATGACTTTAAGACGCACGTTATGTAAGGTAGGTGTGTATGACTTTAAGAATCATGTTATGTAAGGTAGGTGGGCTGTTAATAGGTTGTACCTACTCCAGGTGCTAGTCACCATGTCAGCATCTCCAGTATCTAGGCACATTTCACACTGGTTTACATACAGATTAACACTTGTGCATTTTAGATACATATTCTGCTTCATGTTTTGTTCCATGGTTTTGCCACAGGAGGTATAGCTTGCTGAATGCAGTCATATTTTGCACACATTCATCACTTTGTTATACAGAAAGGGAAGCAAAGTCAGAAATCCAGTTGCAGGCATATACACCTACTAAAGAGTGTACAAATCTCCAACATTTGAACTCCTTCGGAAATATGAGAACAATTTATTTAAATGCAGAAAGATTAGTTTTATACCTTGATTTAATGATCATTTTGTTTTAGTACTAAACTTCAAATGTGTTAAAGAGGAAATTATTAAAATAATTTAAACTTGACATTAATTGTTCTATAAATGGACAGCTTTCATTTTCCAGGTGACATTTTTGTGACACAGCCTCCTACATTTACTTCATATTTCCTACTTTTTCAGTTTTGCTCTAGCTATTCACATCCCCTCATTTCCCATTTCTTATTTTTAATGTGGAAGCATTAGTTTAATGGCAGATGTCATGCCCCAGAGGAGTAAACAAGAAACACTCAGCAACATTTTCTATATCCAGATGGGACTAAGTCATGATCCAATTATTTCTATGTACAAAGGCCAGATAAAATACTTCAATGTCTGCAGTAGTTTCATTCCGCTCACTGTGTTTTATAACTTGCACTTTTGTGAATATCTGTTATTCTGTTTCATAAAAAATACATAAACATTTACTAATGCAGTGTCAAAAGTTCAGAAGTGTTTTGTGTTTGAATTTCTTAAACCTAAGGCAGGGGATTTTAATTAAAGAGGGATTTTTAGCACTCTGCTTTTAGTTAGATGTTAGATGTTCTCTCTATGGCCCTTATTGTACTTATCATTAATATTAATGGCTCTAAAGTTGTACAGTAAAACAGTTGTGTCAACATTTAGTCCATCTGTTCTCTTCCTTTCACTAATTTATGCCAACTTCTTTTGGCTTTTCCTGGTTAGGGGTCGCCACAGAAGAACTCCAGTCTGCTAATGATTGGCAGTAGATTTTCACTGTGCCAGCTCAACGCTCAACCTTCAACGAAGGCACGTCCATTTCACGCATGTCTTTTGAGCACCACTCAACCTCGGGGAGGATATGCAGACTTCACACAGAAGGTGCTCCAGTCGAGAATCGAACGGGAGAACCTCTTGCTGTGAGGCGACAACGCTACCTCTGCACCACGGCGGCTTAGCTAATTTATACCAACTGCAAAGTCATATATTTTTAAAACCAGCTTGTCTGTCTTCCATCCTTGCTATGACATTGAGCTTATGAAAACTCTGTACATCAATATTGGTATCAACCTTTGTCATATGAGGGTACGAAGGGACCTGTCTGACACCAAAATAAGTACCTGGAAGTCTGAGGGGGGTCTATAAATGTGGTAATGATGTGACACCAGCAAGACCTGCTCCCAAGATGAGTAAGTAAGGAATTGGGAATTGTTAGATATGGATTAAAGGCTAATACAATAGACTCTGGGTTCTCCAAAAAAACATGTAACAAATGATTTTATATCATAGAATGTGGTCTTTTCAGCATATGAAATGTCAGCATAGGCAGTAAATCCTATTTGATTGTTGCATCTAATGTTATGAATCAGTTCCTTACTGTTGTCATCTTTTTATCCTACCTGATTTAAGTGCCTTTTACACACCCTAAATTGCAATGCAGTCCGAAGGTTACACCAGCACCACCTAGCTGTAGAAAATGCAGTTTCCTGATGCTGGACTAGATACCACATTGCCATTTACGCCTCTGTCTTTCTCCTTTCCTTCCTCTTCAGTTCACCGCCACAAAGATGCCCACTGAATGCACCTACTTTTCCCCTTCATGTTATTTCCTCTGTTGTCTACACTCACAGTTTTCTGAGTCTTTCCTCATGCTCTGTGTCACCTTAACAACCATCTGATGCATCATCATAGCCATTTTGAATCAGGCATTTTGAAATCTCCTGATTTTGTCTCCAAAACTGATACAGAGTACTCTAAATGTTACAATTCCTTCTTAGAAATGTACATTATAAGTTTCTAAGCCATCTCTTTAAGATGTGTCAACAATGTCAATATGACCATAAAAGGAGATGGTACAAAGTCTGCTATAGCCAGATTTTTTTGTCTTACTTACTAAGTAGTTATTTTTCATCTGATCTCCCTCATCTGTAAACGTCTGTTGAGCCCCAGTGCCATAAGGAGTGACATTTGGCCATATCTGCTCAGTAAAAGAGGTGGGTTAAATTCGAAACCAGACTGTCTGCTGTAGCCAAATGTATTCCAGATAAAGTTGTACTATCATTTGCTATTATCACACGACAGAGTTATCACTCCATGATGTCTAGATTTAAGGAAAAGATAATTGCATTTAAAAACTGTCTGCGTAGCTGGTGTCATTCCAGAGGCATCCAATATGTATCTCCATGAGACAAGATGATCAACAATCCTACTTGCTTTGCAAAGGATGGTTTGTACCTCTCATTCGAGGACTTCTGCATATTGCCTAATGCCCGTGCTATCCACATCATGCCTTTTTAAAGAAAAGTTCATCTAACAAACATACCAAACTAAATAAGAAATCAAATGATAAATTAGACAACATCAAGATGGCCCTTCACAAGTGCTATGAGTCTAAACAACAAACTACTTGATTTGGAAGCCCGTCTGCATCTGGAATTAATCCATGTTTGCGACATCACAGAGACATAGTTCAAGTGTAATGAGAGCACCCCATCCATGTCAGGGTTCTGTGCATATCACTTCTTCAAACCCAACACTAATGGTGACGGGATATCAGGGTTTACCAGGGACTTTATCTTTTCCAAAGTGGTAACCCATGTCCCCTTCCCAGTGATCCCATCAAACTCCAGCTTATACTAAGTAAGCCAGAATTTCAAATTGTTACTTGCAATTGTTCTTCTTCAATGGCCTTACGGGATAATGAAACCTTCCTGCAATTCCTTTTAAATCTCCCTGTAGGAGATGGCTCTTTAATCTTCAGTGACTGGAGTACGTTTACTTCCAAACTGGTGATGCACAGCATTTATTTGATTGGTTTAAAGAAAAATCCCTGAATCAGATTGTCCATGATCCCACTAAAAGCAGTAATACCCTGGATCTAGTTCTCACAAACTCATCCCCAACATGATCCCTTCCCCTGGTTGGTCCATCATTATTTATGTCAGGTCACAAACTGGTTACTTTAACCTTCATTGCATCCAGCCCCAGGTAACCAACACCATCCTCTTTTGATACTTCAAAAAAAGCAAACCGTTTGCAATTGTATAACAAAATCTCAAAATTCACCCATGGTAAATCCATAGTAGATATAGGATATGCAGTACCCACATCAAGGATCTTTGTGCTCATATAGATAAATGCTGTGAGAGCACAGTCCCAACCAGAACCAAATATGGTAGCAAATTTAAATAGAAACCACAATGACGTTCAGTAGATATTAACAAATTATACAACAGTTGAAAAAACTCTTAGTTCACTTCATAAGACTAGAAGCTCTCATCACAAAGAGAATATAAAATGCCTCACCAAGATATTGAAGGCAGCTATTAAGACCAGGAGGCATACCTTTCAATCTCTTAACACAAGAAATCTGGACTAAGACTAAAATAATGGTGGGACAAAGGCCCAGAAATATGGACAGGTTTTAAATATTACTCTTATAAACTTAGAAAGTTGCTAGAATAACAGTTTTTTGTGTTAGCAAACATTTTCTGAAGAATAAAAAGTCTGAAACGGTAATCACTTGAAATGCCAGGATCCACTAGAGTGAATCCCAAAATAGAGACTGAATGACTGAAAAAATGAACTTCCATATATCAGGTTCGAGACGACATTTCTCAGAATATTCTCTTTTCTCCAATGTACAGTGATCACAAAGTTGGTGTATTTATGTTTGGGGTGTGAGCGGGAGATACAGGGACACATACCCTCCACAAAAACAAATTTATTCTTCTCGTGTTTTTTTGTCCTTTTTTGTAGCTTGCTGGCACTCAGCATTTCAAGTGTCAACATATCAATACGGAGATGTCTGAAACTCAAATGCATGCCATTCTTTAATTACTTCAATCCTCAGTGATTTGCCAAAAAAAAAAAAAAAAATCTTATGAGGAACAGACCAAAAATAGGAGGCAAAAATGTGGACATTCTGTGAAAATATGAACAGTTGAGAGGAATGCCTGCAAAGCATCCCATGAATGTAGGCTAGCGCTAAAGATAATTAAGTTGTTATTTAGCTATATGTTAGAATACTAAGGAATGCTAATGAATAATTAACATCAGTACTTCAAATGTATCTATAATGACACCTTCCATTCTAATCCTAAAGACACTGGCAATATACAAGTAAATCACGTGCTTCAAATTTCATTATTCTAAATATCCCTGAGACACCATCCCTCATTGTCACAAAGGATCATAACAGCTATAAATGTGGATATGCATGAGCAAATATGTAGTTATCTTTATTAAAGTGGGATTTAGACAAGATATTTAGGCTGCATTCGGGTAATGTACCTTTTTTTTAGGAAGTAATGTAGAAAGTAGTAAGTTATAAGTATAACAATGCAAATTGTGAATATTAGTGTCAAGAAGTGTCAGTGTAAGAGTGAGAGTACAGCAGTAGTTACAAGGTACTTAGACTATATACATTTTATTTACAATTTAATCATTACTGCTTATTTCTAAAGCACATTTTTTGGGGGGGGGGCAAGAGAAATGTGGGGCAATGGCGATAAAGGTTGCTTTTCTTAGAGTTAGCCTGCTGAGGAGTAAAAGCATAACAAGATATATGAGTTGTAGTTTGATATAACAGGAAGATGATTACTTCATAAAGATGAGGTGCAGGGTTTGACTCTCACCAAGGACAAATTAGTAAGACTTAAAATTGTCCACAAGGGCAACCTTTTACTTACCTATTAAGCTACTTAAAGGAGGATGGGTTTGGTATAATGCTTAAGGTCTTCACCTCACAGACACAATGTAAAAGGTTTGATTCTGACCTTGGGTTATTGGCTATGTTTATAATGACCCTTTGAGGCAGTAAGTCTAGTATTCACATATAAACTATAACCTTAAAGCCCTCTCCAAAACCAAAAACACCTCTTCCATCAGCCCCAAAAATATACTTGGTTTGTACAATAATTAGTGTGAAGCAGACTCTTGTTGATACCCTCTTTAAGTAGCTCAACCTAACCTTTGACACAGGATGTGTTCATGAGACATGACTCACTGTCATGGTGGTGGCTCTACTACTGACCCAGAAGACGACAGACCCATTACGGTTATTAGTCTTTGCTGTGAAGTCATGGAATGCATTATCACTGACCTCCTAAACCAGGACATTAAACATTTTATCAGGCTCAACCTGCAGCAATTCTGGTTTGTTCAGGGTAGGTCATGCATGCTAAATCTTGTGTGCTTTGTTGAAAAGATCAAGTAAATGGTGAACAGATGTCACTCTGTTCATGCTGCCTACTTGTACCTGGCAAAGGATTTTTTTTTTTCATTACACCACATGATGGGCTTCTTAATAAGCAAATGTCCTTAAAACTGATCACTGTGCAGTAAGATGGACACAAACTGGCTCATGGACAAAGTACATGTTGTCAGGGTCAATGATATCTCATCACCCAGGGATCAGTACTAGTCCTTTTGGCATTTATTTCTCTGACCTAAACACTGATAACAAGTATTTCCAGCTGACTAAGTTCATTTATTTTAAGCTAGGTTTAGTTCTTAAATTAACAAATGCTAAAAAAACACCCTTCAAGCAGATGTCACGCATTATCTATGGTATAATGAAAAGGGCTTAAACTAAGTGCTAAAAATGCAGTATCATCTTCCTTCAGAACAAAAAAAGAAATCTTTTTACCTACTCTATAGATGACACCCCCATCTTCAGTGAGTTTGTGATCAGGGATTTGGACACCTGGGTTAATGGCCTCCTCTTCTTCGAACACCAGGTAGACAATGTCAGAGCTATAGCTAGCTAAGTTAGCACCTGATACAGTTTCCTGATGTAGGGGCCTCACAACTCCAAGTTAAGGCACTCAAACAAAAGGTGCTCTATCAAAATGAGGATCAAAAAATAAGGTCCTTTGTGCTGTAACAAATTGAGCAGTTTGCTACTGTGAAATACTACAAAGACAACTCTGAGAACGTTAGTCCTACACTCATTTATTTCTGAATGCTGGTGCACGCAGACTGCTAAAAAACTTTTATTCTGACCACAAATACAGCATCTGAATGCTAGTGCAGCCAAATGTGCCCTATGACAGGTTGTGCCAGTGTAGTTCCCCTTTTGTCTCATCCTGTCTATTCATCTGGCAACTGTAGCTTGACAATCCTTCTACATCTCACAATTAATCAGAAAGAACATCTCATCTAAAATCAAGGAAGTTAATGCTTCCCCATACTTTGCCCTAGTTAGACCCATTATAGAATATAATGCACCTTTTGACACATCTTTCATTAGACATAAAAAATGCAGAGATCCCTTCAGGCCACAACGATTTTTGTTATAAGGAATGGCTACCTCACTTTGCATCAAGTAATAAACAAAGCTAAATGCAGAAATAGGGCTCATTAGTCAATGTCTTCAATTGCATGTCAAGCAAAGTGACTCCATGTTGGTCTTCAAACATAGTTTAGACAATTGGATGAGTGCACTAAAATGCACTCTGGGACTAACAGGACTTGTCCTCCTTAAAAACGTTGGTAAAGCTTGAGGTTGGTTATTGGTAAGGGATGCATGGCTTCTGATTGAATTTGTAACTCCTATGATTTCTATGTCACAGAAGGATGTTGTCCTAAGATCAAATTACCCAGAACTGACTACTGATATTGAATGGGAAGGAGCCCAAGGGTCTGAGCTGCTGAATCAGGTTCTTAAATATGGGGGCAGGATGGAGAGGAGCCCAGGGGACTGCTGCTGAATCAGGATCTCACATCTGGGGGGGATGGGGAAGAGCCAAAGGGACTGAGATGCTGAATCAGATTCTCACATCTGGGATGGGGGGAGGAGCTCAAGGGACTGAGCTGTTGAATCAGGTTTTTAAATCTGGGGGCAGGATAGGGAGGAATCCAAGAGACTGCTGCTGAATCAGGTTCTCACATCTGGGGAAGGAGGATGGGGCCCAAGGGGCTGAGCTGCTGAATCAGATTCTTAAATCTGTGGGAGGGTGGGGGTGGGGAGGAATACAGGAGACTGCCGCTGAATCAGGATCTCACATCTGCAGGGGATGGGGAGAAGCCTAAGGAACTGAGCTACTAAATCAGGCTCACATCTTGCAGGGGGGGGGGGAGTCCTAGGAACTGAGCTGCTGAATCATACTCTCACATCTGGGGAGAGAGAAGGTGGTGGCATGGTGTGCTGCATTAATAACACCCAATGGGCACTACGTGTAAAAATATGCAGAGAATAGGCTGAGACACTTGACTGTCCGGAAAAATCCTGGGCATACAAGATATTGCTGTGCATGATAGCCTGTTATTTACAAAACAAGAAAATTCTAATCAGCAGGTTAGGCAATCAGATATATATTTTCAGCAGTTTGCCATATTCAGTACATTTAAGAGAAGTTTATCACAGGTAGTTAAGTTTTTCAGTTATTAATAGCCTTCAATAAGAAAAAAATGTAGGAATCCAATGACTCAATAAATGTAAATAATTATTAATATAATTATTATTTATTTCCCAAATAACTGAGACTGAGAACTGGTGCCTCAGCAAAAATGCCTTCTGAGTTAATAGATTGAGGCTATAAAGGAGATAAAGGATTGTGTGTGTGTGTGTGTGTGTGTGTGTGCATGTGTGTGTGTGTGTGTGTGTGTGTGTGTGTGTGTGTGTGTGTGTGTGTGTGTGTGTGTGCTCCCTCTCTCTCTCTCTCTCTCTCTCTCTCTCTCTATATATATATATATATATACACACACACACACACACACACATATATATATATATATATATATATATATATATATATATATATATATATATATATATATATTTATATATATATATACATATCTTTAGATATTGATGTAAGTAGATACAGAAAGGTATGTATAAAAGAAAAAAACTGAAAAAATAAAAAGATATGCCCTGGGATTCACGAAGCTTATGCCAGGTGCAGGAGTAGCGTTGGTGTTCCAACACTAAATATGGCCACCGAGCGATGCAGGTATGAGCTGTTTTCACATGCACTACCTGTGTACGCTACGCCGGCACAGCTCTCAGCTCCTGTATGCTAATCACCCCATTTGCAGCAGTGTGGCATGCAAATGAGGGTAGTTAGCGATCCAGGAAGTGGTGCAGGTGTTGTGTAAGCATGCAGAAATGTAAATCGTAAAACACAGTTTACATTACTGCAAACATAAAATCGGAGCCATGTCAGCTGGCCAAACACATGTATTATATTGTTAATATATCTCAATGGCTAAATATATAGCCATTGGCATAAAAAAATGTACAAAATGTAGAAATAACATTATTATTTCTTGTCGCGCTATCGTGAAGTTTAAAGCATAGGGCAGCCGCGTGCAAATGGGATCGTAAGAAAAATAGAAAAAAAGAAAATAAAACTGCAATGTAACACATATCATGATTTCCCCATAATAGTCAGTTGCATGCATGTTACACCACACCATGGTGCAAAGGTTGCTAAGGGACTGTGTTAGTGTTATGAGCAGTTCCTTGGAATTAGTAGGCAATTTAATGCAAATGAAAGGAGTTATACTGAATCACAGATTCCCCCCTGGTGTAAAGATGCACCTCACGGTGTAGTGTTATAACACCGAGGTGTGACCATGAGATAAAGATGACATCAAGAGAGGGGTGTGTCACTTTTGCTGTAAGCACATTGGAGCAATGTCAAGCTGGTTTGCCCATAGCTAAGCAAAGCTAAAGGAAAGGGGTGTGCTTAACTGGCTTTAGCTTTGTTTAGCTGAGAGCACACAAGGTAACTGAGTATGCATGTAAACGGAGATTAAAATGCGCTTAAACCCAGTAAACGGGTATGCGCGGCACTCACCGGAGCTGAAACAGGAAGGATATATGAAAAAAATAAGAAAATTCTGCAGAAGGGAAATTGGAGTAGAAATGAGTAATTAACACCTAGGAACCTACAGTGGGCCATTGACAACAGCTAAAAAGGCTGCTAGCAGCTAATCACAGAACAGGAAAGGGGAGGGGCGGTACTGCAAAGAAAACAGTAAAGTGTCACAGCAGAACAAAGTAGAATTGCATTATATCAGCTACATAACACTCTTTGCAGCACACGACTGAGTAGGGAAATTACAAAACAATAAAGCTGGCAGGTGGATGCATGCCTGACTATGGGGGGGAGTCTAGGTTTAAAAGGGAATTAAAGGGCAACAGATGAATCAAGCCAGGCAAGCATAACTCCACACTACAGCCCCCACACTTGCAGTAATCAATGTAAAACCCATAAGTAAGATACCTTGCAGCTGGAACTGCTTACACACAACCAATTACATCAGCAGCATCTATAGCACAATAGTATAAAGTGTGAAAGCACCTCACACACACTTGAGTTTTCCCATACACACTGCACCATTGGTGTATACAAACAGGGAAGTTTTAATATGTACATGTTAGGAGCTGCCATTGCTTTGAGCCACCAGCATGTGATGGAGACTGAAGGTGGTGAGGAGGATGATGCTGACAACCACTGCAGGCACCAGAGGAGGAGAAGAGTGTTCAGACCCAGGGTAACCTACCAGGGGATACATGATCTGGAGATAATAGAGTGTTACAGGGTGGACAGTGACACCCTACAGCAACTTGTGGAGATGTGCCGGCCACGCCTTAGAGCCAGAACAAACAGAGGGGAACCCATCCCAGTAGATACAAAGGTATGTGTAAGCTTGAGAATAGTAGCCATAGGTACCTTTCAAAGGCCAAGTAGGGATATCATGGGGATCTCACAGGAATCAGCATCCAGGGTACTCCACCAGTTCCTGGATGCCATGTTACCACATGCCAGTGAGCACATATACTTCCCCCAAATGCAGGAGGAATTGGCCAGCAATATGCGTCTCTTCCACCATGTGGCAGAATACCCGGAGGTACTGGGTGCAATAGAATGCATGCACATACACATCAAGTCACCACCCAGTGAGCACGGTAGGCGCTACATAGACCGCAAGGGATACCCCTCCATCAACTGCCAGGTCATGTGCAATGCCCAGGGCATTATCATGGATGCATTTGCTGGCAGCCCTGGAAGCTATTACAACTCCCACATCTGGCATGCCTCACAGCTGTAACAGGCATTTGCCAGGGGGGACATCCCATATGGTCATCTGGTAGGGGATGCTGGCTATGCACTGGAACCATGGATGATGACACCCATCAGAAATGCACACACACCCATGCAAGAACACCATAATGAGGCACACGCACAAACCAGAATCATCATAGAGTGTATATTTGGGATGCTCAAATCACGGTTCCATTGCTTGGACATATCCGGTGGAGTCTTGCAGTACTCTCCAGACACATGTGCCCACATCTTCATAGTATGTGCCATGCTAGACAATATGATCCTGCGGAAACAGCTGCAGCAGGGACAGAATGATGAAGGCCCTCACAGCCCAATACCATTGCCAAGGGCCCCACAGGCATAGAGGGACTCAGTCCATGAGCCCCCTGAGCCAGCCCCTGTAGGCAGACAGAGGTGTGCCCAGTATGCCCATGGCTTGGCAAGGAGGGAACATATAATACGCTCACTGGCAGTGTAGGCACCTAGGGACTGACACATTTCTCCACCTGCACACACAGTAAAAATGGATGGCACACGCAAGACTACCTGTAAATTGTCATGTATACTGTGTGCATCCAACGTAGGCAACCCGCAACTATTGCACACACAACTGCTATTGGCACAAGGTAAGTCAACACTTGAACAGTAAATTAAGCTATCAGCATGTATATCTTCATAGGTTCATAGGTAGGTACCAGGCTAACTGCCCGAGGGCATTCATAAGCATAGCCAGAATGTGTTAGATTTTGCCACCCTATTGATTAATCAACTGTCCCTCTGTCAAGCAGAGCCAATGGTGGGATCCCTGGGGTGTATCTACCATTCCACATCCACTCTTCAAGGTTTCTCTTGAAGAGTGTTAGTGAGGGGCTCTGTATAATGTAATTAGGGATGTTGTTCCAAAGCATGGGGAGTCTCTGTGACAGGAATCTGTCTCTCCAGCATGTTCTAGTTATTGTTGTGGCAAGGTTTAGTGCACTAGCATGCGTGGCTCACTGTGACATGGATTTCCTTAGGTGGAGCATATCCATTAAGTCTGAGTTGGGCATGGCTTTGTAGGCCAGCAGAGATCATCTCTGAGTAAACGAGATGCCACTGAGTACAACTGGAGTTTATTCAGTCTGGCTGCATAGGACATATGTTTGAGGCCAGTAATCCTCTTTGTGAGTTACTCTTGTGGGCTTTCCAGCTGTTGGAAGTGTCTTTTGAGGCACATCTCAAATGGTATATTATACTCTATGATGGGCCTGATGAGTGACGAGTAAAGGGGCACTATAACCTCATTATGTCTAGATGTGAACCCTTTAGTAATTAGATGGCCTACATAGAAGGATGTCCTAACTACTTTGGCGATATGAATGTCAAAGGAGAGATTACTATCTACCTTAGTCCCCAGATCTCTTATTAACTCATCTGTATTAAGGGGGCTTCCACCTATGTGATAATTTGTGGGTGTTTCATTTTTAAAAATGGAATGACTATGCATTTTGTGGCATTTAGCATGAGGCCATGACTCTGACACCCTGTGTTGGTCTCCGTGAAGCCCCTTTGAAGGATGTCTGTGTCAGCTGGTCTGTCAATTATGGCTCCCAGTTTGCAGTCATTGGTAAATGTGGTCTGCCATAGTCCACCTGTGTTTGCCTGTACCTCTGAGAAGTATATGCCAAACAGTAGGGGTCCCAGGACTGAGCCCTGCAGGACACCAGTTGTGACTGGTTAAGAGTTGGACCTGGAGCCCACTAGTCTTACCATGTGGGCTGTCTGTAAGCCAGTTGGCAACATATCCTGTGAGGTAGGGGTTTATGTTCAGGCTGGTGAGTTTATCAATAATACCCAAGTGGGGAATGGTGTTGAAAGCCCTGCTGAGGTCCAGGTAGGATGTGTGAACTACCTCTCTCCTCGTCTATCACCTGGGTGACTGTCTGTAAGACATCAACCAGGTTTAGTAGGCATGATGTGCCCTCAACCAAAAAGACCTGGGTTGGGTCAAGTGTTTGGAGGTTACCAATGTCTTTGTTAATGAGTTCCATGATGATGCACTCCATAGCCATGCAGACCAGGCTAGTCAGGCTTATGGGGCGGTAGTTACCATGGTCAGTTGTGGCTCCTCCTTTGTGGAGTGGAATAACTGTTGCTATGTGCTATTCTACGGGCATGTAGCCTGTGGAGAGGCTGAGGTTGAAAAGCTTATTTAGGTGGGGGGTTAGTTTGCCTTGTAGTGTTTGCAAGATGCAGCCTGGGACACCATCTGGCCCCAGTAATGCTGTGTGTTGCCTTTTGAGAGGGCTGTTTTCACCTGTGTGTCTGTGATATCTGGGATACTGTACTTTCCATGTATTGTTGCGTGCCTTTTAGGGGGTGATATGGGGGTGAAGTTAGCACTGAATGTATCTGCAAGGTTGTTGGCAATATCATTAGGTTCAGTATATTTTGTGCTATATTGCACTGGCACAGCACAAATTTGTGAGTTACCGCTTAGATTCTTGACATAGCCAAAGAAGGCTTTGTGGTTATCTGTCTAATCCTTGGCTATTTCCCTTATTAAGTTAGTCTTGGATGATTATATGAGGGACCGTTGTTCCTTACTAATACTGGTCAGGGATGTCCTTCCTTTTTGGGGGTTTCTTTTATTTCTGGACTACTGTCCTCCTTCTGCCTGTTTATTGCAGGAGTTCACCAGACTGGTGTCCTTGTCTTGGAGGAGTGAGTCATGGTTTACCAGGGATGACACAATCCATACATCCTTGTAGGTGCTCTTAGAGTGCATTTGTAAATCATTGTGTATCTTGGGCAGTGTTTTCCCTTAGTGTGGGGGCTGTGAAACTTCCCACCTCTGTCTTTAGTAGTGTGAGGTTAGCTGTAGGAAAGGTTTTCACTGTGTTTTCCTTGGGTGGGGGAGATGGTGGGGTGTGGACATCCACAGTGAATAGTTTATGGTCAGATCTAACCAGTGACAGGTTTACCTCTGCTGTGTTGCACCTGTCACGCATGTTGGTGATTACCAGGTCAAGTATGTTTCACTTCTGGTTGGGGAGTTTACCAATTACTCCAGGGTGTTTGAGTTGATAAATTCCAGGAAGCGCTGGGCCTGAAATTAAGTACTCGAGTAGTTTTCCCAGTTAATGGTAGGCTAGTTGAAATCATCCAATATCAGGGTGTTCAGTAAGACTGTCATGTTTTTGCATTGCATTGCAATTTTGGATGATGTTAGCTGCACATGGATGATCTCAGAGGTATCATGCTGCCCCACTAACCTGGAGGTGTAGGTATCCTTGATTAATACGTATACACCCCCTCCATTTCTGTGCCAGTCCATGTTCTGTGGCCAAAATGTGTGGTATGAGTTGTAGTCTGGTATTGCTGGGGTGCTTTCAGGAGCCTTAAAACAGGTTTCAGTTACTGCAGAGATGTTGACGTTGTCCATACCGAGGAGTGCAGTGAGTGTGTGCATGTTGTGATTTCAACTCCTGGCGTTGAGTACCATAACCCTCATTGTTTTACTTTTTTGTGCTGTTTACGGAGGTGGGTTTCACCTTTGAGTCTTGCCTAAAAAAGGCACCATGGGGGTGGCAAGAGCCTTGGCCAGTATTCAAAAGCCTAAGGGCGACAGGTGCACGCTGGTATGCTATTGTTGCATGCATGTTTCCTGTCTGTGCTTGTTTCTCACCTTTCCTGTAGGTAACCTACTGATAAGCAATAGAAAGCCTTAAACTGATACAAGCCTTCTAGCTTCCAAGAGAGACTTTTGGAATGATTAAGTATCAGTGTTCTGCATGTTCTTGCTGTACTGAACAGTTTTCTGCCTACATGCTGATTACTCACTGTATATTGTGATCTGAAAGCTCTGTTTATTCGCATATTGTATTTCATTGATAGCCTGCACCTTAGAGGTTCACAGGTAGGTACTAGGTTATCTGCCCAAGGGCATTTAGAAGCATAGCTGCAGTGTGTTGGCTTTCTCGCCCCATTGATCAATTAACTGAGCCTCTGTCAAGCATAGCCAATGAAGTGATTCCAGGCAGAGGTGCTGGAAGCTGTTGAAGACTGGGGGGGGGGGCGGAGGGTGATAGGGGCACTTAGTGATCCAAACAGGGCATGTTAACATGAAAACTCCACACCATTCAATTTCCCCGACAGGTCCTACAGCTGTAAAACTGGGCACCCCTGGCTGTATGGTTCTGGCACACATGATCCCAGGGGTGTATATTACGATACCCATTCACCCATCAAGGTTTCTCTTGAAGAGTGTCAGTGAGGGGCTATGCCTAATGTAGTTAAAAATTTTACTTTATATTCTCCCCTTTCGTTTCTTATGTTATTATTTCAAGAGTACGTGAAGCTCAGTGCATTTGCATGCCACTGCCCTTTGCTTAGCCTAGCTTACACATAGAAATCATCTAAATAGAAAAATAAGCGTATGCAATGCTAATGTCAATAGTGTAATGGTTAGAGTATTCACATAATATCTATGCATTTGTGATTCGAATCCCAATAAAGTCAGAGATGTTTTTTATGTTAAAAAGTATACCTTAACCACAGTTTGCATATTTAAGTAGTAATCTTCAGTTTAATAAACATTTGAAACACCCATATAAACCCATGTGTGCCCGAAAGTAAAGTCAAAAGAGTTTGTAATGTTATGTAAGCACATAGTGAGATGTTACTACACTTAACTTTATATATCCTGAGTAGTTAGTGGATGTGACTGTTTGCGCGCACAGGTTATATGCTTTCAGATTTCGTTTAACTGTGTTTAACTGCCGCCTTAATGTAACACAATCACTTTTAAACATGTTTACAACTGCTTAAAAGAGCTGTATTCTGGCCTAAAAAAAGTTAAACTATTGCAGGTCTTGAACCCTGGACCATGCACACCATAGTAACTGGACTTACCACTAAGCCATCTAAGCTGTATGCATGTTTCATGGGTTTTAGAATAAACCTTTTACTACAGGTAATCCACAGTACTGACAACAAATGGGACAGTCACTTTGTGTACATATGTACAGTACATTGTAATGTACTGCAGTTTGTGAATCAACATATACAAGTCTATATATGTATAACTGTTAAAAATTAATCATCTTCTTTCGGCTGTTCCAGTTAGGGGTCACCACAGCAGATCACCTGTTTCCATTTCTTCCTTTCCTCTGCATCTTGCTCTGTCACACCAACCACCTGCATGTCCTCTCTCACTGCATCCATAAACCTTATCTTAGGCCTTCCTCTTTTCCAGTTACCTGGTAGCTTCATCCTTAGCATCTTTTTCCCAATATACTCAGCATCCCTCCTCAGCACATGTCCAGACCAACGTAATCGTGCCTCTCTGGCTTTGTCTCCAAACCTTCCAACCTGGGCTGACCCTCTAATATACATATTCCTAATCCTGTCCACCCTCGTCACACCCAGTGCAAATCTTAACATCTTTAATTCTGCCACATCCAGCTCAAACTCCTGCCTTTTTGTCAATGCCACTGTCTCCAACCCATATAACATAGCTGGTCTCACTACCCTCTTGTAGACCTTCCCTTTCACTCTTACAGGTACTCGTCTGTCACAAATCACTCCTGACACTCTTCTCCACCCACTCCATCCTGCCTGTACTCTCTTCTTCACCTCTCTTCCACACTCACCCTTACTCTGAACTATTGACCGCAAGTATTTAAACTCATCCACCTTTGCCACCTCTACTCCTTGCATCCTCACCATTCCTCTATCCTCCCTCTCATTCACACACATATATTCTGTATAACTGTTAAAATTAATACTAAATCTATTTATATATATATATATATACATACATATCTCTCTCTCTCTCTCTCTATATATATATATATATATATATATATATATATATATATGCATGTCAGTGACATGTGCATACATATATATATATATATATATATATATATATATATATATATATATATATATATATATATATATATATATACAGACACATATAGCCATATATATAAACATCTATGAACACATTTAGTGACACAGAAGCAATCCACAGGAATTGAAGTGTACACAAAACACATGCAGCTCTGGTATTATAACAATTAATATTAACTTAATTCACCATAGAAGGGATGGTTGTTGTGTGTGTGGAGTTTGGGGTGGGGGAGGAATGATGCGTAATGAAATTATGCATCAAGGAGAGCCTGGGTCGGATGTTCAATAAGTGAACTGGAGGTGTATACATGGAGTATGGGGACAATATAAAAAGGACACAAACCAAGAACCATTCTCATCTATAATGCACCTTGTCAGGCCACATTGCAACACTTAATTCCACAAACATATGAAGATTAACATGTATCATACATATGTACACCAACTGACTATCACATTTGTTTTCAGTAGTGAGGAATGCTTGTAGTAAAAGGCATATTCTAAAAACCATAACATTTGTACATATCTCAGATGCCTTAGTGGTAAAGTCAGTGACTGTGGTGTTCATGGTCCTGGGTTGAAGGGCTGTTTATTTTTTATGAGGGCCAGAATAAGGTCAGTTGGATGCAGGTTGAGTAAGGCACTTTTAAGCAGTTTTAAGTAGGTTTGCGTGACAGTAAGCGGTGCTTAAACACGGTTAAATGGATAAGCACTTCACAGGTGTAACCTTTGCTTACCGTCATGCAGAACATGGGCAAACTAGCTTAAAACTGCTTAAATGTGCGTTAATCACCCCTTCCCTAGCAGTGCCTGCTCTGAGAAGTAAAATAATAACCACTTCCAGGATTAGAACCCACAACCATGTACACCATCCTCAGATTAACCTACCACTAAGGTGCCTGAGATGTACCTATGTCAGTTGCGTTTTCCGACAGGTTAAAATACAAAAGGGAAGATTGTGTAGAAGTAGGACAAACTGCCATGTACCCAATGAAAGGTGTATGCTATATATATATATATATATATATATATATATATATATATATATATACAGGTGTACGTGTGTATATATATATATATATATATATATATATATATATATATATATATATATATATATAGATAGATAGATAGATACATGTTGATATATAGAGATATACATATATATATAGATAGATTAAAAACATCTACACATCTATGGTGGTACATATAAACGTATGCAATAATATATATTACTGGTACATAAAGATGTATGTGTATATATATATATATATATATATATATATATATATATATATATATATATGTATACATGTGTGTATACAGCATCTGAAGTGTTCAAATCTGAGTATAACATGGACCATAGCAATCACACATTCTTCCCCCCCAAACAATATGAACATAACATATGAAGAGTATATGCCAATACACTATTACAAATATGTCATACGGACATGAGCCAAATAGGGTTAGTCACCAACACAACTACAATGACTGCAAATATCCATGACAGAAATACACAGACATGTTTTATTTAGCAAACCTTTATTTCATTCCGATATATGGCCAAAAGGATTCAAGGACTAACATTTCCTGCATGCAATACAGGAAGCATTTAACAGTGCCTTAATGAAACAGCCTGCAATTACCATAGTATTAGTCCACTAAGGGATAGGTGTTCACATAGGGAAAGAACGATCTCACACATATAGAATATGTATAAAAGCAGTGTCTACACACCTGCATCTGCTATGTACACCCACCAACATCTCCCCCACACCCAAACTAATTACAACAATACATACTGTCATACCATTACCAATTATTCACCCACTGTACGACATCTGCTGAAACCTTGACATACCTGGACAGAGTGACACTAACATGGCCCTATGTGAAATAGTTGTTGTTATATAATAGAACAGCTGCTGATGTTACAGGGTTTGTTTAAACTAATCCCGTTTTAGAGGGTTGAAAAGTAATTACACTAGAAAGTGTTACCAATTACTGATTATCAGCACAGTATGATACACATTTACACCAAACTAAAGATGTCTGGTAAGCACACTGTAAACCCTCTAACATTATATGCATAGCCATATGGTCTTGAGCTGATCAAACAACCTGGCCACACTGAAACATATGCAGAAGTATTAGGTACAGACAAACCCTGCACAAGTAGCAATGTTCAGAAATATATATGCAATACTCACATGTAGACCAAAACTCCTAGACATTCTACCCTATATTGTCTCAATACAGCTGTTGCAATAGATTTCAGACCACACTTCCAGGCTGTCTTCCTCACATGTAAGGTAAAGGGACAACACCCAATTGGAGTACTCAATTATACTCCACTGCTGCCATGGTATTGGCTAATGGAGTAGCTACACAGATGATGTGCATGTAATTAACTACTTTGGAACACCAATTGGTGATCAGGATAGCACATGTTACTGATCTCTTACTATAAAAGGATGGCATGTCACACATTCAAACCATCTGTATATACCTGCAGAACATTACAAAATACCCCAAAAAGAAATAAAACAAAGACCAAAATAAATAACATACCACTCAATAACATCTCCAATTACCAATAAAGTATGTATAAATTGTAGTATGTCTGTATATGTAGTACCTGTTCTGTAATAATTACAGTGTAATCAATGCATATAGTGGAAATAGCTAGCTTGTAGTAATGTATTGTTGAGCAGTAGTTATGCCTGTAGTATTCTATGTGTGTACTGCCGTAGGTCACAAGGCAAACTCCTCATACACCACAAGGGATGATATATTTGGGCTTGGAATTCATTATTTCTTTTCTAGCCACTGTCTGTGTCAGGGTTGGTACAACAAGTATGTGCTATAACAGGGGATAGCATATGTTGATATATGGTAACTGTAGACATGTGTATGGGTGTATTAGTGAGATGAACATGTCAAAGGTGGGCCTACTTTGCAAATATGATTTGCATTGTGGATAATGTGCCAATAACTGTGTAATGTACAGTATCCTAGGCAGATCTGTATCATCTCTATTCCATTTTACATAGCATTTGTGTTATGTCTGTTGACAATTACAATACTAAATAACAGGATACATATGAATTGTATTCATCTGACGGTTTAGCAGCATGATAGCAAAGACAATTGGAAGAGCTAGGTAACTATCCATGCACATAAGTCATGTAATATCCACCTTTCTAGTATCATTTGCAAGCAATAACAGCTGTGCATGTGTACATATTATGCAAATGTGTTGTGACACTTGTTACATGGCTGGGCCAAATGGCTATGTGCACATCTACATAGAGTGGATATTAAGAGTAGAGACCCACTGGTTGAACTTTCATGTTTGTGTAGCCTAACCTCTCATTGCCAACCTAACAGCTGCTTCAAAATACTGTATGTAAGGTTGTGCACAGTACTGGTAATGAAACAGGTTGCACATCATCTTTAACTCCAGTGTAACATCTGCAGTAGGAGTGTAAGATGTAGGAGACTGCTGCTCATGTGTAATAGCTGCTTCATCGGTGATGGCTCACACTATCTGATTATATCCTGATCATGTTGATAGTGGCAGCAGAGTCTATTGATACTTGACTCTGTTTGGGGAGTGGGTGTCTATGCCCAACAGACCTCATGGTTCTGGTGGATATCTGTGTATATACCCAGAAAAGGATACAGTCCTGTTGACACTTACATTATCTGTAATCAACTATCAGGATGTGATGTGCTCCTCAGATGAGGATTACTGCTAAAGTTAGCTACTATGTTTCAGTAATAGCCAGTGTTTTCATGTCCATAACTCAAATATGTACTTGTGAGCATCAACGTCTAATACATTGTCATAAGCAATAAGTAAACTAAATACAGTACTTGGTACTTGTAGTACTGAATGCTCATACAGGCATGTCCACTAGTCAGCTACTGGTGTTTAGTAATGTCACCTTTGTGTATGTGGCCATCCTGGGGGAATGTAATCTCTATGCCATCTACACTGCCAAACCCACCTAACACCACACCCCACACATTGTCTGGGATGCAGCTACAGAGGCAAGCTGGAAGGCAGTCCAGTCTACAGCCATGACTGGACTGGACAGTCATACAGTGTACGTTAACACATGCATCTCATCACCACACTCAACACATACCCTTACCAGAACACAGTAAGGACAACCCACAAATACCACCAGAAAGAACACACATTCACAGAGGCTTCCAAGTATCTGGCCAAGCAAGGCACCTCCCAAGCTGGAATAGACAGACAACAAAATACACAAACTGTTTGACATAGGTTGCAAAACTGTGCCACTCCTCAGAACATGTGGCCAGAAACACGCCCAACAGTAAACATCAGATGCATTATGCTGAGCAAACTGCCTCGGTGCCAAAGTGGAATCCAAACTGCACCTTGCTACAGATAGGTTCATAGGTTCATACTAGGCTATCTGCCCTAGGGCATTTATAAGCCTAGCCAGAGTGTGTGTGGCTTTCACCACCCCTTAGGATGAGAATACTATGCCTTTTTAGGGTTTAGTTTATGGTGCCTCTGTCTAGTAGTGACACAGAGATGACCCCCGGGGTAAACCTACTATCTCCCATCCACTCGTCAAGATTTCTCTTGAATAGAGTTAGTGAGGGGCTCTCCCTAACATGGATTGGGATTCTGTTCCAGAGTGTAGGGAGCCTGTGGGTTATGAATCTGTCCCTCCAGCATGTCCTATTTATTTCTGTGTTGAGGTTTAAGTCTCTTGCTCTCTTGGCTCTGATGGATTTGGATTTTCTGAGGTGGAGCATGTCCATTAATTCCGGATTGGACATGGCCTTGTACGTCAGGCACAGATCACCTCTGAGAAGGCGGTATGCGACTGAATAGAGCTGGAGGTTTTTCAGTCGGGCAGCATATGACATATGTTTAAGACCCTTTATCCTCTTGGTGAGGAACTTTTGGGGTCTTTCCAACTGCTGCAGGTGTCGGGTAAGATACATCCCAAATGGGGCATTGTACTCAATCATTGGCCTGATAAGAGATGAGTACAGGGGCACAATGACCTCTCTTGATCTAGATGTGAAACCCTTCATGATAAGGTGGGCAATATAGAAGGTCTTCCTAACCACTTTGGCAATGTGAGTGTCAAATGAGAGGTTACTGTCAACCTGGGTCCCTAGGTCCCTGATTACCTCTTCCATTTTAATGGATTACCACCTATGTGGTAATTTGTGGGTACCTTGTTTTTCCCAAAGGGTATGACTATACATTTTTTGGCGTTCAGCTTAAGGCCATGGCTCTGGCATCAATTATCTGTTTCTATGAGGCCTCTCTGAAGGATGTTTGTGTCCGCTGGAGTATCAATTATGGCGCCCAGTTTGCAGTCATCTGCAAACTTTGTCAGCCACAATCCTCCTATGTTTGCCTGTACCTCGGAAAAATTAATGCCGAACAAGAGGGGTCCCAGGACTGAGCCCTGTGGGACACCGCTTGTGACTGGCTTAGAGTCTGACATAGCTCCAGCAACTCTGACCCTGTGGGTTCTGTCCTTGTGCCAGTTTGCAACCCATCTTGTGACATATGGGTTTACATTTAAGCTGGTGAGTTTGTCTATGATGCCCAAGTGGGGTATTGTGTCAAAGGCTTTTGCAAGGTCAAGGTAGGCTGTGTGAACAGCCTTACCCTCATCAATGGCCTTAGTAACTGTTTCAAAAAAGTCGACCAAGTTCAAAAGGCAGGATCTGCCCTTGACAAAGCCAAATTGGGTAGGATCCAATGTCTGCAGGTCCCCAATGTCTTTGTTTATGAGTTCCATAATGATCCTCTCCATAGCTTTGCAGACCAGGCTCGTCAAGCTTATGGGGCGGTAATTTCCAGGGCCCGTAGAAACACCGCCTTTGTGAAGTGGGACCACTGTTGCCATACGCCATTCTTTGGGTACGTATCCTGTAGTAAGGCTAAGATTAAACAGCAGCCTTATGTGTGGGTTTAGTTCCTCTTGGAGTTCATGTAGCACACAGCCCGGGACACCGTCCGGTCCCATTGATGCTGTGTTTTTAGCTTTAGAGAGGGTGGCTCTTACCTGGGCATCTGAGATGTTAGGGAGGCTACACTCAGCTGGGATAGTTATTTCTCCTTTTGGGGGGGAGGGGGAGGAGAAATTTGCACTGAACCTGTCTGCCAGAATGTTGGCAATGTCAGTGGGTTCAGTGTATTTTGTGTCATTTTGGACTAACTCTGAGCATATCTGGGAGTTTCCACCCAGGTTTCTGACATAGTTAAAGAAGGCCTTGTGATTGTCTTTTGTGTCTTTTGCGATTTTTCCTCTCAAAGTTGGCCTTGGATGATTTTATGAGTGATCGTAGGTTTTTGCTAGTACTGATCAGAGATGCCTTCCCTTTTAGGGATTTTGCTCTGTCATGTAGTAACTTCCTCCTCCTGTTGTAAAGTTTGTTTATGGCTGGGGTCCACCAGACTGGGCGCCTGCCTTTGGGAGAATGGGTCTTGGTTTTATTTGGGATTGCATGATCCATGCATTCTTGAAGGTGCCCATAGAAGGCATTTGCAAAGGATTCAGCAGTGTGGGTTGTGGTTTCCACTGGCCCAGGGGTCTTGAAGGATACCACTTCATTCTTAAGAAGTGTGAAGTTGGCTTTTGAGAAGTTCTTCACTGTGGTCTTTTGTGCAGGGGGTGGGGGCGAGATGTGGATTTCCAGTGAGATTAATTTATGGTCTGATCTTACCAAAGAGGGATATACTTCCGGTGTGGAGCATTTTGTCCCCATGTTTGTGATGATCAGGTCTAGTATATTGTCTCCTCTTGTGGGTATGGTGACTAGTTGTTCCATTGCATTTGAGTTTATGAATTCTAGGAACCTTTGGGCTAGGGTGTTGGGGCTTGAGTAATGTTCCCAGTCTATGTTTGGGTAGTTGAAGTCTCCCAATATGATGGTATTTGGAGAGACATTCATACTCTCCAGTGTCTTCAGGAAGGCTGTGTGGGGTTCCTGAGTTTGAGAGGGTGGTCTGTAGCATGCTACAAACTGTAAGGCAGTTTTGCCTATGGTTAGTTGCACCTGGATGGTCTCCGATGCTTCGTGCGTTGCCACTAACCTGGAGATGTGGGTATCTTTGATGAATATGGATATGCCCCCTCCTTTTGTGGTTCGGTCCAAGTTTTGGGGCCTGAAAGCATGATATGAGGTAAAACCTGATCACCCACTATGCCTCTGAATTCCCAACTGTCATATTGTGCTGTAATGGGGAATATTAGGTTTGAGACAGAAAAGCATAATAATGGCTATTCTCAACTATCCCACTATTAACTGGAAAGACTCCTCATGTACCAACACCTGTGCTCAGTGCATGTTGGATTTCATCACCACAATGACCCGGGATCACCATAGTCACACAAACAGGGCTAACAGTATGCTACACATAGACAGTCTCCAAAGCCAATGTTATGCTTCTTAAGACAGATGTGGTGAATGTCATGGCACCCATGCAGATGGACAATGCATGTGCAAATGCTGATTCCTACACAAATGCACTTTAAGCACTCACATTAGTGCAGTGATTGTGCTATTGAAACAGAACCAAGATTCAATCAAACACAAACAGGAAGGCAAACTGGTGGTACCCTGCCATAAACTGTACCACAGAAGATAGAAACAGTTGCAAGAGTGAACACACATGAATGGAGGTGATCCTTGGTCAGCCTCAGTAAGATTTAGATACATCATATGAGACCACACAAAGCCACTGTGAAACTAATTGGCCACATATTATGAGGCCAGCCACAGAGCATTCTATAGCTATGTCATGAATCGTAATGGCAATGACAACACCTGCCCTGATTCACAGCACTATGGCATGAGAAGTACTGCACCTACGGAAATAGCACTTGTTCATCCAGATAGGGTCTGTGACAACTTAAACCCACTTTCACCTCCCCCCAACAGGTACATATATTTATATATTCATGTACATTACAGAGTCCCTGTAATAACAACTATGCAGGTACAGGCTGCACTCTCTAAAGCCATATATACAGCTTGCATGGGACCTGTCAACATCCCAGGGTGTGTTTTACACAAACGTCAGAACAATTTGCTCTCAACCTACACATCATGTTCAATCATAGCTGCATGTTAGGCTGCGTACACACTGACTGGTGCACAGCAGCAGTTATCACACCCCACAAAGGGGGTGACACCACTGATAATGGGAAACAGTGCACTACTACCCTTCTGAGTCTGGTCTGTAAGGCCATGAACCTTGTTCAACTTATGTGATGTAGTCAGTACAGATGTAGATGAAAGTAAGGTTGATTCACACAGCATATCTTGACCTGCCAGGTCTTAGGACACCATCACCCATACTGGGTTCTGGCTACTCTCAGTAAACTAGGTGTATAGTCCTATGTCACAAGACAGGTTAGCAAATGGACCGCTGGCAGAACCAACACTGCAGAAGGTGTGTGACTAATACATGCACAGCAAACCAGTGCCAACTACAGTAATACAGGGTTCAGTCCTGGTACTCCCTTTGTTATCTATACCACACAGACTAACACAGAAGGCATCTGCCTATTGAAGTTTGCAAATGACTATGAACTAGGAGCTATAGCTGACTCAATGAGTGTTCTGGGCAACATACAGAAGGACCTTTGTGGGTCAGATGTGTGGTGTCTGATGTATGGCCACAATCTCAAAGCAAAGTATTGCATTGTCATCCCCTATGTTAAAAACCCTGTACCCATGAACTACCACTTAGGCAGCGAGCAACATAATGGAAACTGTGTGTGTATGGGATCCAGCTGGACAGTAGTCTTTCCTTTGATAGTCACTTCATCACACCAGTCAGGTAGTCGTAAGTGGCACCCCTAATCATGACAGGGTGCCATACATGAATATAGAGATCATTGTTCACCCATACTCAACACTTAATTGACCCATAATAGATCACATATTTTCTTTACGTGTTATTGGCCATGTTCAAATGGCCTTTACTGGCCTTCACTATGTAGCATGATGCCTACCCTGAATAAAGCCATGTCCAACCCAGAGATGTTGGACATGCTACACTTACACATCCTGATTTCAAATAAATACATACTTTATGGACATCCACCTTTCTAGTACAAGGGTCATAACATGCCTGACAGATCCCTGTCCCATACATTTTACATACTCCTGCCATACTATGCATCCCTGTCCAGCAAAGCTGCACATTGCTCCTCTTTGAGACATGGTGTGATGACCGCATGGCAAATATATCAGTAAATCTGTGGATCAGTTCTGAGGCACTGCTTGAACTGGCCACTGAATGTTACTTGTTTGTTGGCTACAGCTAGGTAACCTTTCAGCCTATGCTCATACATGGCCCAGGGCATATAGCCTACTAGTACACTATGACCATACATTCTATAGTTTATATCCAACCCTGCAAATACCATCAAGCTAGCCATTGTCCCATGTGTTTCATATGTGCAACACAGTTAATACATGGCAGGATGCTATACTGCTGTGCAGTGCCATTTAGATGTATATGGAAAAACACATACATGTACAACTTGCTGTGAGCAAGTCTGCAGGGTCACAGGTCATGTCCCTTAAGGCTGTGTATGACTATATATGTAATATATACACAGCATTAAGGTCTCTTACATTAATGTCAACACATCCAGGCATGTGCTAATAGGTAAAGACACCAGTACAGGCAAACAGACATGCCCACATCAAGACAACATCCACATGGAGTATGAGCAATGTCATCACTTGGCACACATATATATGGTGATAACATGAAATCACCAGTAAGTGTCAAATGTGTGTGAGTTAAACATGTCAGTGGTGTTAGTGTCATGCAGATTTGCAAAGCCATATTTGTAATTATAATAAATGTGATACACATGTATGTGCAGCTGTACTTCTGTACTTCTCTATGAGTTACTGTGACCTGTCACCATCATAATGTCTGCCAGGTATGCCACATGCCAGGCTGCCACCATACAGCCGCATGGAGGATGAGGTCCTCATTCCATACCTCCTTGACAACCATGAGACAGTTTTCAGACATGTGCCACAGGATGCACAGCACCGGGATGCCCAGTGGGAGGAACTTCGCAGGAGGGTAAATGATGTTGGCGGCCACATTCGCACCTATCAGCAGGTGTGCCAACACTGCACTGACTTAATTAGATGCACGAAACAGAGTGCAAATGCAATTGCCAGGGAACAAGCTGCAACAGGTGGGGGGGGGGCACTCACCCAGCCCCCACTCACATGCACTGAGGAGCTCCTGGCCACCCTAGGGAAACCTACAGAACTCCATCCACAAGCTTCAGCTGGTATTGTGATTGTGGAGGTGGGTATCTCACAACCACTAAGCCAGGAGTTGGCTGGTAAGTCACTACTGCACATATAACACAACTATATTTAATATAGATACATGTGTTACTGTACAATATTTAACTTAACATCATATGCAAAGCATGTATGCACACATGACACATACTATAGTTTGCTACTTTATGTATGCACAGATGTGCATACTGCAGAGTATAGTCTATTGTACTGGCTTATGTGCCAACATGCACATTGCACCCTGTAGCTATCACACAGGTGTGGATAATGATCTTACTGCTCTGACACTCCTATTTAGGTACCTCTGGCATTTCACAGTGGCAGCAGGCTGTTGCTGGGGAGTTTGTTACTACTTTTCAGGCTTGATAACACACAGATCATATTAAATGCATGATATCTGCCATGTGGCCATTCAACACACATACATATTATGTATGGTGATCCTGTTAATATATATAGATCAGACCTGCAATGCATCACAGTGGTTACCCATGTGGAATATTTGAAGACTATATGAAACACCTACACTAAACCTTACAAACTGTCATTGCCAGATGTGTGGACAGCTGTAAATACAATGGCGGAGGTGTGGTTCACTGTACGGACATGTACTACAGATCAGCATCACACATGTGGGGAATACAGACAGTACTATACAGAGAGCATATGTGTGCACACACTCTATATGTTTTGGAACCGGATTATGACAAACTGACAGGATGCACCCTTGTGGAGTATACCCTTGCTATGAATGTCACACAATGTCATCTGCTATCTGACATGTCCATGACATTTTGTGGGCTGACTGCAACACTGGTTAACTATCCTGTAAAACATGATATCTCACATCCCAAACACACCACCCTTTGTCTGTGGAAACCTGTCCTCAGTGGAGCATATGACATCTACGGGTGTTTGTCATATGGGACAACACTGACATATGAAATAGATGCCCATCACAATCATTTGACAAAACATGTTTACACATGGCCATGGAGGATGGCCAGAGACATGAAGCAACACAGACAGTAGAAGGGATGTACATGTGCACACACCCTGTTGTACATTGGCTTGACACAATACAACTATTGCCTTTGTGTAATGGTTATATTGCAGATGTGACACACTAAACATCATACAGTGCTGTGCACACCTTGTGTAGGCATGACATTAAAGCACCACAAAACATGTCTTGAACATTTTGAGTGTGTCATGACATGAAAGCTTTAACCTATACAATATCCAAATACATACATGTGTTGCACAACATACACACAGAACCACATCAGGCCACAGATACAGTACATTTATCTTGCTGGTGTCGGACATCACTGTCATGGTTGCTCCTTATGTGAGTGAGGTACACAGATGGCATGTGGAACATGGCGTACTCTGAGCATAGTTGCCAGGCATCCACAATATGATTGCAGATGTGCAGGGGTGTCATCTGTATACCCTTCAGTGACCTGTGTCACACATTCCACATTAGGGTTTAGTATGTACACACCTCAGTGACATGAGTCACATTCCACATTAGATATGTATTGTATCTGAACCCAGTCATGGATATGAATTGTGTCTGTAACTCACACTGTATAGCAACAGTGAAGCCACATGATGTCCTGCAATGGCTATGCACATCAGTTCAATGTGCAGTATGTCACTGTATATCTGTAGGGCAGACTGTTAACATTGCCTCAGCTGAAGGTCCATGCTAATATAACACGTCCCTGCATTGGGACACCAATACCTCACTGTATATTTGAAATGACACCATTGTGTTAAATGTGTATGCATGTCATTCATCACGTCAGCAGAAGACATGTCATACTACATGTGATTGGCAAGGTCATATGCCACACATCAGGCCGGTGTACTGTTAACCTGTGCTTGTCTGTGGCACCATTGCAAAGTAGGAACAGCCATGTCAAACATGTGTGTACAGCCACATGCACATTGTCTGTAGACTCAGCTCAGGGGTAAGCAGAATAATCTTGAACAGACATGCACTGTTTATGGAGAGATATGCAAGCTAGGGCTCTGGCAAACATAGCATTCACTCAACATACCCTTCTGCTCATGTCATCCTCACAAATACAGGCAGTGGCCAACACAAAGAATCACTGGTAAATGTACCCAGGTCAACAATGGTCTGTTACAATGTGGGATATGGTGCACAAAACATGGCAGTGTGGTGCAATGGTGCATAGTGCATGCATTGTGTTGCAGGTTTGCTGCATAACCTACAAACACAAACTGTGCAATACAGGGATGTATGTTAACTACTACTATAATTGTGTAAGCTGCATGCTTTCTGCCATAACACATGCATGCTGTTGTGTGCAACCCAGGGATGTATGATAACTACCACTATAATTGTCTAAGCTGAATGCCTTCTGCCATATCACATGCATGTTGCATGCCGTTG
Organism: Protopterus annectens; assembly: GCF_019279795.1. Taxonomy (NCBI): domain Eukaryota; kingdom Metazoa; phylum Chordata; order Ceratodontiformes; family Protopteridae; genus Protopterus; species Protopterus annectens. The sequence continues at coordinate 1,450,588,683 of NC_056726.1, forward strand.
GGTGCCATATCGTGTCTGATTGTGTCTTTCTGTGTCTGTCTGTCTCTGTCTGTGTGTTTGCCTGTGTGTCTGTCTCTGTGTGTCTGTACTGTGATATATAACTGGTAATGTACAGTTATTATCCACCTCTCACAGATGCTGATGTAGGTATGTTGACCTCCTGCAGTCCACCTGATGTTAGTGTCCCCACAGTCTCTAGCAGTGATGATGAAAGTATGATTGAGGCACAGGCAGGGTTGTCAGGGGCTGAATCTGTGCCATTGGTTGGCATTCCACCTGTATCCCCCTCATCCCTGCACACAGTTGCCATGCCTACACATACCCTATCACCAGTGGCCATAGGGAAAGGACAGGTGGTGGGTGGTAGCATGGAACAGGAAAGTGTGAAGACTATAGAAGATGTGTCTGCACACCATGATCCCAGCCAACTGACTGGTGATATCCCACACAGGCATGTGCCCAGGGCTGCTCTTAGGGGGGCTTCTGGCCAACATGCCCCTGCAAGACATAGCACATCAGCTGGTGTCACCAGACACATGTTTCTGACTGTAATGGAGGCACAGGCACATTTTGAATGGCACAACAGAGAAGGTCTGAGGCTTCGCAGGACTGCTGTCCGTTCTTTAACTGACAACATCCAGGCAATTGTAAATACTCACCATCAGCTTGCAGATGTTTTGGATAGACGATTGTGTGACATGGTGGGACTATGGAAGGTTAATCCTCGAGCGTGGAATGTTTGTGCTAGAACGTCTAGTGGAAGTAAGGCATTGGGCATGTGGACGTAGGCCAGCTACACCAACTGTTGAAGGTGTACATGAACAGACTAATTCACATGACCGCTCCCATAGTGGCAGTAGCAGCAGCAGTGCAGCTGGTGCTGTGCTGTCCACACCAGGACACAGCAGGCAATGTGCATGTGGTCCTGGATGGTTCCAACAGAGACACGGTTCCGGTGGACATGTGTCATCAGACAGTACCCAATCTGGACCTCTGCCTGGTAGTGGCCGTGCAACCCCTGGCAGGTGCAGGTGTGGCCGGACACTGTGAACTGTACAACCTGCCCTGTACAGTCTGCAGCTGTCAGTAATACCCATGTGTAGGCCAGCCACATGCCAGACCAGTGTGCATGCATGCACACACATCAGAAACAAATGTAGGGCACCTCAACACACACATGCATAACATCTACTCACGCCCAATGAGATAAAAGGCCTTAACCCACACACATGATATCATCCAATGGTACAGCCTAGGCCTCTGGCAAACATTATCACCCTGTGCATATGATGATGCCTGTGCCACATCCCTGTCATCCATACCAAAGGTGCAGGGACATGGTCATTTGTTCTGATGCACAGGGTGAACATACTAGGAAGACAATTGTAGATTACCATTGTTGAGTAGTGTTGGCAGGCAGCAGACATACCATGTACTAGAGTTTTAGAATGCATGTTGTACTGTTGACAGTATGTATAATGTGTAACACCAGTAACTTCATGTTGATCTTGATGTTCTTCCTTCCTCTTTCAGGTGTAATTGCATGTGCCAAATGTGTGCATACAGACTACAAGGGGGATGCCAGTGCTTTCAGTTAGTGTCCCATATGTAACTTTAGACTGCTCACAGGTCTGTATGACAATACCTGCATGCACTTTGTAGCTTCCACATCACAGTTATACTCTCCCAAATTTTAAACTTGTTTACTGATCTAATGGTCCAAGAGCATGATTGCGGTATAGTAGGCTACTATGGCCAGAGCCTCACATCCATACTGGGTGACATCACAAGTATAGTTACCCAGAGCGTGGAGGAGTTAAAAGAGTGGTTCAGCAGATGACAAGGTTAAAGGCTAGTTTCTCTTTGGAAAGCAGTTATACCTGCTCACATGACAGGATGCAAACACACATACACAACTACACACTCACAGACAGAAACACACACTCTGACACACACACACACACACACACACACACACACACACACACACACACACACACACTTGTCAGTGCTGGGATTAGAACCTCTGCCCATGTACAAATCATTATTATAGTACTACACAGTTACAAGATGCACCACAGAGATTACACATTTACAGGCAGGCAGAATGGCCTTCTATGATTGAGGACATACACAGGGATACTAGATTGTGGTGAGTGCATGAGGGGAGGGGGTTATATCAGTAGACCATGGTAAAACAAGCCTCCGCCCAGGGCTTACATGATTGCAGGCATTTAGAATGCCCATATAAGATTAATGACATCAACAGGGATACTAGATTGGAGTGAGTGGATGTGGGGAGGGGGGTTTATCATTTGAGTATGGTAAAATACAGCCTTAGTCCAGGGATCAGACAGCCATACACACACACACACAGACACACGCACACACACACACACACACACACACACACACACACACACACACACACACACACACACACACACACACACACACACACACACACTGGCATTCACAAAGATATACACCTAAGTCACACACATACAGACACTTGACATGCGTGTGATTCAAACCCCTGCCTATGTCTTGCTTGCTACACTTCACTCTGTACAGATGTCTACAACAGTGTACAGGAGAGTAACAAACATTGAGGATGTATTCCCCACCATACGTGACATATATGGACACACACACATTTACACTTGCTAGTACTGGGAATCAAACACCTGCCTATCTCATGATAGGTATTACAGAGTTACAGCACTATCACATGCACTACAAAGCTTACTGACCTTTACCTTTGCCAACTGTGCTGACATATGCACAATATATGCACAGGGGAGCTGTTTCTGTTACAGGTGTCAAAAGGTTTGCCTTCAGTGTCAGCCTTACTGCATTCTACTTTGTGTGTCTTCCCCTTCAATTAACAACACCAGAGCTTAGCAGTTACACAGGTTATTGTAGAAATGGTTGTAACACACCTGTGAGCTATCTTCAGTAATCATTCATCTGCAATGTAGCCCCACCACTTAGTAGTTATGCCCAAACATCTGTCCATACCCAAAGTACAGCTTACTGTACTTTGAGCATATCACCATATACACTTAGCTGAGGCTGCATTGCAACTGCATAATGTACAAAGACAACAGTCACCTTCAAACATCAGCCATTCCACACACATGGAATCTAAACACACATCAATACATGTACACATATGCAGTCTCCATCATTAAGTGGACTATCAGTCAAGAGGATACATTCCATACCTTCCCCACACCATGTGTGAAACCTAGCTGAGAATTACACCATATTGGATGTTCTACTCATGTACCGGTAGGACACTCAACCTCCTTCCCTGAGTAGCTATGTGGATATTTATGCCAACAGCACATATCAGCAAGTGACACACACAGCAATATACCATGTCATGATGCCACAAACTGTTAGTTAAGAGTTCCACTGTGAAGCCAGGGCACTGTATTGGTCAGCAGTGAGCACATCATATTTGCCACACACACCTCATATTTGCCATACACACCTCATGATTATTGAAAGAGTGCCAGCAACGTGCTCTGTTTGAGCTAGGCATTACACTTGTTCAAACATGTGTGAGGTCTGTGGCTTATAAATATCTCACCCCAGCACATTGTGGCTATTGTGGTAATAAGGTTCATGTCCAGACAGCACACAGCATGCAAGGCTTGCAATTGTTGACATGGGGTATATGTAGGAGCTGTGGGTCACACATGGCTATACATGTCATGGACATATCACCTGTAACTACTCAGGAACATACAGAGCATAGCTGTATTTCCCTGAGTCTGTCAATGCAGGTCATGTGTTTAAGACCTACGGTCCTGGTATTTGGGTATGTTTGTAGGCATTGCATTTGGTGGACATGTCTAATGACATACATGCCACATGGATTGTTGTATGATATAATAGGTGTCATGGGTGACCAGCAGAGAGGGATTATTATCTCTGTCAACATAGATATCAAACCTTATATACTGTTAACAGTCAGCAGCCATGGATCTATCTTCCATGTGCATGTGTGTAATGAAAGTAGCCACATGTATGTACAAAGGACAATAACAGCTATTGTATTTTCATGTATGGTGTAGGAGTGTGGGATGTACACATCCAGGGCAGTTACGTCTAGGTCATATCCGACCATGAGGGTGTTGTTTACTGGTGTATAGCAACAGTCAACTGTGTTACTGCTGACAATATCCAAGGGACCCTGGAATGTGTACAACTGACCTGGTTAAAAACAGTGGTATTAATTAATTGCATAACACCTAATGCAACTGTGTCAGTACATGGGTACTCTACACAGTTGATGTAGGGCTAGGTACTGTCCACCAGTCAATGTTTATTTGGTGTTTTACCATAATATTTCATACCATATTTATGGCTGTGTGTTGCTAGTCTGAGGACAGGGTGGGGGGTGTATATGAGGATACAAGCTAGAATGCAGCTTTTGCCACTGACACCTGTACCTGACACATCTGTTGTGAATTATGTTGGAGTAGTGGTCTTTACTTGTGAGTAGCCTTTATGAATATGGGGAAACCACCACCTGGAGTGGTCCATACCAGTGTTATGGCCCACATGTTTGGATCTGAGTTTTATGGTGGTAGTGCTATTGTGCACTACAGAGCCTTCAGCCAGGTGTTCCTCACTGCACAGATGTCAGTATTCCCCATTGTAGATTCTACATTGAGCAAGTGGATTATGAAAGCCACACATCTAGCACTGGTTAGCATAAGCATCCAATGCAATTTTCTTGTAGGTGTCAGGGTGTTACCTCTGTGTTTAGGACATTTGCCTTGGAATGGCACTATATGGGTAAATGCAACCTAGATATTATCCACACTCCCTTGAATGATGGCTGCATGTGATATGTGGCAAAGGCTTGTCTTCTTTCAGTCATGTCATCCTGGAATGACAGACACTGGGAAACCTCATAATTACAGCAGGACATTGGCTCATTGCTTTGGTCAAGCAGTTACCAGTCGTACCATGACATCACTGCAAGTGGCAGTACTGTGCTTGGTACCAATGCTACATCTAAGATGATGGACAGCAGCAGATGTTGTGTAGATGACCAATGTGAGATATACTTAGTGGAACAGTCTTGCTAATAATGACACCTACTAACACAGGCAGGTGAGGTCATCTTGACACCTGCACCTCAGTACCATTAGACAATGGGGATCATATATTATGCTTGCACATGCCACTGTTCCAACTATGATGCCACTGTCCACAACCTGATATCAATGTATGCCTTTCAGGGCAGCTATATGTGTGACACATGCTGTACTTTGCATCCACCTGTGTGCCCCAGTTAACCAATTGTCTGTCACTTACACACATGCATGATTTGTGCATGCTTCCCATATATATGGCAGTACTTCATGTACATGGATGCATGTGTATCACACAGCACAGATGCAGATATATAATTTATGGGCCACATACAGGTACCTGTTAGAAAACCTGTATGATGTGCATATATACTGACAGTTAAGATGTACATAGCTGTAAACCTGTGTGTTTACAATAAGAGTCCATTACAATGTGTTCTGTACATATCAGTGTATGAGCATGCCCACTGTGGCCTTCTGTAGTTAGAGTCAAAGTGCATCTCAAACAACCCTGTGCTAATAAGTGTCCCACTGTCAACTTGTGTAATTAGAGTCAGTGCATCCAAACAGCCCTTTGTTTCTAAGTGTATGAGCATGCCAAATATAACCTTGTGTAGTTGGAGTCAGAGTGCATCCCAAACGGTCCTGTGCTACTAAGTATATGAGCATGCCCACTATCACCTTGTGTAATTAGAGTCAATGCATCCATGCAAGTCCTGTGATTCCAACTGTATGAGCATGCCCACTGTAATCCTGTATAGCGATAATAGTAGTCCATTCCACAGATTGACATAATCCTGTACAAGGACTTATTGTGCTAGAAATACACCTCTCAGGCCTACGTATGTCTTACCTGCAGATGATGTGTCTTGTTTGTGCATACAGGTTGTAATGGACTGCTAATTTATACCCACAGGTTTACAGCTATGTACATCTTAACTGGCAGTATCCCTGTTGATGTTGATGTCCTCAATCTTACAAGGGCATTCTGGAAATGTGTAATTGCTGTGGTGCATCTTGTAGCTACATAGTACTGTAATAGTGATCTGTAGATATTCATGTTGTCCTGCTTTATTTAGTAGGTCCTGCAACTGCTATCTGAATGCACTCTTTTCCTCACTATCACAACTCTGCTGCGGGGCATAGGCTGAGATTATGAATACTGTCCTATCATTACACGGGAGTCTGATTGCCATGAGTCTGTCATTAATTCTGATGATATCCCTCACTGACTTCTGAAGCCTCTGTCTCACCACAATTCCTACACCATTTCAAGCCTGTCCACCACCTGAGTAGTAGAGTCTGGATCCCAAGCCAAGTGGCTTTGTTGCACTGCCCTTCCATCTCATCTCTTGGATACATAGAATGTCCAGCCTCCTCCGTATCATCATGTCATCTACTTCTAAGCTGCGTCCTGTCAGTGAACCTACATTAAGCGTAGCAATTCTCTGTTCATGTTTGGCAGGTTGGTTGGTTTTATGTCCAGCTTTCAGTCAACAGAGCTATCCCAGGTAACCCAGGCTGGGCAACTAGACACCAGCCAGCCAGTAGCCTATTGACCCAGGGCTGCTGGGCTTTTATGGTGGGCACACACTGGCACATATACCCCTCCCTCTGTTAGCATGGGTCCCTGGCGTGGGTCAGAGAGTAGGCCTGGTCCTCAACCCACTTATTACCGGTAACTACCCATTCCCATTTTTTTTTGGTGACAGTCAACATGACGGAATCACCTAGAGCCATATTTTACACCGTCGAGTGGCTAGCCCTGCCATGGCGCACAGTTTGTGATCCATGTTCTCCTATCTTGAGGATACTGTGCACCACAATAGATGCCCAAAGCGGTTGGACTTTTTACAACTATTCCCCCCATTGGGCACCATGTAGATTCTGTGCTGCTGCCCACAGCTCCATTCATTGGTGAGTTTGAGATGGAAACACTCAGCATGTTTTTCGGACATGGGAGAAACCCCACAGAGACACAGAGAGAACATGCAAACTCCAAACAGGCATTAGTCGGAGGTCAGGATCGAACCATGTACCTTGTGCATTGGAGGCGAAGACCTTAACCACTAAGCCATCTGGTTAATAATGGGTGACTTAAATGCACATATCAGGACAGACAGAACAGGACATGAGGACTGCCTGGGTCCACATGGGTGGAGCAATAGGAATAAAGAAGGAGAAGCCATTCTAGACTTCTGTCTGGCAAATGGCTTGATAGTAGCCAACACATGGTTCAGAAAGAGAGACAGTCACAAGATCGCATACAAGAGTAGCCAACATGCAACTCAGGTAGACTTCCTCCTAGTAAGGAAAAGGCACTGGGGTAGAATCCATGATTGCAAAGTCATCCCCAGTGAAACAGTCGGTTCACAGCATAAACCAGTAGTTGCCACAGTCAGCTGCAAGCAGTGGTCAGAGAAGGTTCTAAGGTCAACAGAGACCAGGCTGAAGACCTGGAAGTTGACTGGAGAGAAAGTACAGCAGTTCAAGGAATTACTCAGGGCTCTAGCACCCCAAGAAGAGGAGGAAATAGGTGGGGTTGAAGAAGAGTGGCAGCGCCTAAAAACAGCATGTATTAGGACTACAGAAAAGATATGTGGCCGAGCCAGGTATGGAAATAAGGTACATAAGGAAAGCTAGTGGTGGAATGCAGAAGAGCAGGAAGTAATCAAAAGAAAAAAGGAGTGCAGGAAGAAGTGGGAGATTGAAATGACTGACCAAGCTAGGAAGGAGTACTGGTTGGCTAACAAAGAAACTAAGAAAGAAGTTGCAATAGCAAAAGAATAGGGCATCAGAGGCACTCTATCAGCTTCTGGAAAGTGACTCAGTAAGGGGCACAAAGAAACTATACCAGGCTGCAAGGCAAAGACAGAAAGATAAAGAAGATAGTCAGACACCCTTCATAAGGGATTCCAGCAACAACTGGCTTACCAGCCCACAGGACATCAAAGGCAGATGGAAGGAGTATTTCCAGCAGCTTCTGAATGTAGAAAACCCCACAGATGCGGTACTGCCCCAGAAACAGCCTACAATGAGAGTAGAAGAGGAGCCCAGCTTAGAAGAAGTAAGAACAGCACTAAGGAAAATGAAGTCAGGGAAAGCAGCAGGCTCAGATGAGGTCACAGCAGATATGATAAAGATGCTGGGTGAGCTAGGGGAGAAATGGCTCCTGAGGGTTGTAATTGCAGCGTGGAGAGAAAGGCGTATCCCAGATGACTGGAGAATAAGCATACTCGTGCCAGTGTACAAGACCAAAGGGGACATCCACAACTGTGGACTGTACAGAGGCATCAAACTCCTACCACATTGCATGAAAGCTCTGGAGACGGTGATTGATAAACGGATACGCAGAATAGTAGAATGTAAGATGGGAGATGAACAGTTTGGATTCAGATCAGGATGCAGCACAACTGACCCGATGTTTGCATTGAGACAGATACTTGAGAAGAAACTAGAGAAGAGGAGAGAGTCAAACTGGGCTTTCCTAGACTTGGAGAAAGCATATGACAAGGTCCCAAGAAAGCTGATCTGGGCAGTACTGCGGTGGTTTGAAGTCCCAGAAACATTGGTAAAATTAGTACAGGGTATGTACAAGGACCCAGTGACTCAAGCACGAACAGTGTTTGGCCTCACTGAGGGGTTCCCAGTGGGAGTGGGTGTACACCAGGGTTCAGCTCTGAGCCCACTGCTGTTCATACTGGTAATGGACTACATCAGCAAACAGGTTGGAGGGGTCAGAGCAACAAAGCTGCTGTATGCAGATGATGTGGCAGTACAGGCAGACTCTGATCTATATCTTCAGCAAAGGATAGGAGAATGGAATGCAAATCTAAAGGCACATGGGATGAAACTAAGCACAGATAAGACAGTGGTAATGGCAACAGAATGGGGAAATCAGAAGAAGCTGAGAATAGAGATAGATGGGAAGATAGTGGAACAGGTGAACAGCTTCAAGTATCTGGGAGGGGTGGATGAGGAGATGGGTAGTCTGAATGAAGAGGTCAAAGCTAGAATCAGAGGGGCTGCAGCCAACTGGCATAGAGTATCAGGTGTAGTCTATGACAGAAGAATGCCAAAGAAGCTGAAATGTAAGGTGTACAAGACAGTGGTGCGACCAGTACTACTGTATGGTACAGAAACCTGGGCAGTAAAGGCAGAACAGTTGAAGAAGCTAGAGGTGATGGAAATGAAGTGCCTGAGAAAGGTGGTAGGATGCACACTGCGGGACAGGTGAAGAAATGAGGACATAAGAGCAGAAGCCAAAGTAGCTCCAATTGCAGAAAAAATCAAAGAGAACAGATTACAATGGTATGGGCACATGTGTAGAAAAGCAGAAGACAATCTGGTGAGGGAGATTTGGGACAGACAGGAAGAAGGTAAGAGGAAGCGAGGGCGTCCAGCAAAGAGGTGGATGGATTGTGTGAAAGAAGATCTGCGACAGTCAGGCATGAGCGTTGAAGAAGGCAGGACAGTTGAACTGAATCGAGAGAGTTGGCAACAGTTAATACGATACCCCGACCCCATGTAAATGGGAAAAAGGGGGATGATGATGATGATAATGAGTGATCTGATCCCACCACTGGCAAATGTGTGTGTGTGTGTGTGTGTGTGTGTGTGTGTGTGTGTGTGTGTGTGTGTGTGTGTGTGTGTGTGTGTGTGTGTGTGTGTATTTATATCTGCATCCTGTCATGAGAGCGGGTTTTACTGCTTTCCAAAGAAAAAACAATTTTTGCACTTTCCTTTATCCTTGTCATCTGCTAAACGACCCTTTTCCCCCTGCCCCACTCCAAGTAATCATTCCTGTGATGTCAACCAGCTCAGATGCAGAATCAGATTAACTGTAATTGTATGGGATCTGTGACACATCTCCCAACTGCTTAACACTCTACTAGTAACCTTTACATAGGCAAGACTTGTAAGCACAATACTGGCAAGTGTTTGTGTGTGTGTGACTACCCTGTAGCCAGGCATACACATGTGTTATGTCTTTTAACATGCTGCACACCATGGCAGTCATCTGTGGTAAGTGGAGTCTACAGAATATTACATAGTTAGGAATAGAAAAGAATAGACAGTCAAGAATGACTACTGTTGGGTATATTTTCCTGTGCCACTGTCGAGCAGTGACTCAGAAGTGATCCCTGGGGTGTATTTCCTTACCCATCACCCCCCCCCAAACTCCACAAACCCCGGGGTGTATTTTCTTACCCATCAGTCCCCACCCCAAACTCCACATACACAACAACTATCCCTTCTCTGGTAAACTAATTAATATTTGAATGTTATAATACAAGAGTTGCATGTGTTTTGTGCACACTTCAATTCCTTTGGAATCCTTCTGTGTCACAAAGGGTGTTGAGAGCTGTTTGTATATATGGCTATAAATGTGTCTGTGTATGTGTATATATATATATATATATATATATATATATATATATTGTATGTATTTATAGCAGTTGTACATATGTGGACTTGTCTATGTTTTTTCACAAAGTACAATACATTAAAAGGTACTGTACATATGTACACCAAGTGACTGTCCCATGTGTTTTAAGTACTGTGGAATACCTGTAGTAAACATTGTATTCTAAAACCATGAAACATGTATAAAACTCAGATGGCTTAGTGGTAGGTTCAGTAACTATGGTGTGCATGATCCAGGGTTCAAGACCTGCAATAGTTGTTAATGACTTTGTTGAGACCAGAATAAGGCAGGTATAAATGTGTTTTCATGACAGTAAGCAGCGGGTAAACCCATTTAAAAGAAATGTAGAACTCACAGTACACTTGAAATACCTTTCTTTGGTAATCCTGCTCACACCATTCATTGAGAAATACACCTTTGGGGAAGAGGTGCTTTAGTAATGTCTGTGGTGTGTACTATGCTTACTGCTATAATGTAATAAACTATTTAGGTAGGGGTTCGAATACCAGATATGACAGGTGTGTGTGTGACTTGCATCCTCTGTAGTGGTGGTTCTAAGTGTGGGCAATGTGGAGGGGGTTTTGCTTATTTTGTATGTTGGCCGTACTCTATATCACAATGTCAACCATGCAGGGATAACAGATGTACATTAGCTTTGAGGCTGGGGTGCAAAGCCATACCCATACATGTGACATCAAGGCCAGCCAGTCACAGCTAACAACCCCACTACTGCCCAGAGCACACAATCAACCCATGTGTCATACGCACACACATGCCTAGGCAGCAGCGATTATGTGGGTAGTACACTGCATATTAGCCACTGATAGTAACTATGCAGGGATAGCAGTGAGCTACAGAGGACATGTCACCCTGGACATCTGTCCAATATGCATGTACATGCACACAGTGCACCTCCACCATGTTCCTGAATGGACACCTGCACCATCTATAGTGTCATCACATGTGACTCACAATGGACATAACATGCCTGACAACATGCTTACAGCAGCTTTACAGTACCTTAATCACTCTGTGTCCATCGGCCCTTGTTCAGCCTAGCAACAAAATAAATAACCTCTGGTAGGCTTGAACCCAGGAGCATGCAGACCAGAGCCAAAGTGATTTACCTCTAAGCCACCTCAGATATACACAACACTGCTGTATTCACAAACATATCATCCAGCCCAGTCATTCAACAGTGCAGAGAATGTATTCCAACATGTAGATGTATGTGTGTGTGAAAATATATTAATGTCTACACAGATACAAATGTATATATCTATATGTATATATATATATATATATATATATATATATATATATATATATAGATAGATAGATATAGATATAGATATGTGACTATTGAACGAAAGTTCAATAGTCCAAATTCAAAATAACTGAACGTACTTTAACAAAAGCGCTTTCACTGAAAAAGCACTTTTGTTAAAGTGTGTTAGAAAAAAAACTAAAAACACTAAATCTTCTTTTATGCAGAGGGGCAAGCCCCCATGTGCCCCCCACCCCCCTACTTTTATATTCTCACTCTGAGGTCACACTACAGTGGGGAAAAGGGAAATTTCCCTTAACTGCACTGTAGTGTGACCGGCACAATGAGCATACTTATCCGAAAGTGCTGCTTCGGTGAACACCACTTTCGGTTAAGTATGTTCGGTGGCTTCAGCAGAAAGTGCGGTCGGGGAACTGCATGGATTATATATATATATATATATATATATATATATATATCCGCATAAGTGCAAGCAGATATTTACATCTATATAGGTATATATGGACATACATCTGTAGATAAGGTGGGAACATAGAAGAAGCATATGTCCACATGTACCATGAATGGGGTTGACAGGCACAAACAACATATGTCATCCACGAATAGGTATCCCTCCCCCACAGCCAAACATGTCTGCCCTGCAATACACTACCAACTGTTGCAGATCCCATAACCAGGACCTTACACAACAAGGCCACAAGATGTTGACAGTACCCCATCCCACCTGTATAATGTCAGGCTGGTATCAGTAACATATTATGCAGTACAGTCAGGCTCATAATGACTCCCATTTTGCAGTCATTTCTTACCTTTGTATGCCAGAGTCCTGTACTGTTGGCCTGTACTACAGAGAACTAGATTTCAAACAACAGTGGTCCCAGGACTGAACCCTGAGGTACTCTACCTGTCACTTGTCTGGGGATGGCTTTGAATATGGTTATACCTACAGTTTGGGTTCTGTCAGTAAGCCATGTGGCAAACCATGGAGTGGCATAGGGATATATGGCCGCATTAGTATGTTAATGTATGTTTCCAGACTGGTGTATGGTATTGAAGGGCTAGGCATGGTCTACATAGGTGCTGTGCACTGCCTTACCCTCTTCAACAGCTATGCGGACTAAGTCAAAGCAGAAACTCGGTTTCAGGAGGCAAGAGTGTCCCTCCATGAGCCCAATCTGGTGGGGTCCAGTGTTTGAGGGTTGCCAATATCTGTGTTCCAAACCACCCTGATAATGCATTCCATGGCCATGCAGATCAGGCTCATCAGACTGATGTGACAGTTGTTCCAGGGATCCAAGTTGGATCCCCTCTTGTGGAGTGGGATAACTGCAGCTGTGCGCCACTCAGTGGGCACCAGGCCTGATGTAAGGTTATGATTACACATGAAAGGCTAGTCCCATGGATGATGTATTCTTTGCTGTGGATAGTGCGGTTTCTGCCTCTGTGGCCGTGATTACTGGCCAGTGGAACTCTGTTCATATAGCCATGGGCCATTTTGTGGGTGAGAGGGGGTGACTGTGGCACTAAACCAATCTGCCAGGATATTGGCACAATCCATAAGAGCAGTCTGTGTAATGCCATTCTGTCATAGCTCAGAGCACTTCTCAGCATTGCCAGTTAGATTCTGGACATAACTATAGAATGCTGTGTGGTTGTCTATGGAATCTGTGGTGACTTTAGTTACATAACCAGCTTTGGAGGATTCCATGAGGGATCTCAACGTCTTACTGTGGCTGGTAAGGGAGTTGTTTGCATCCTTGGAGTATTCTTTTTGCTTCAACAGTGTCTACCCTCTGTTGTATACTCTGTTAATGGCAGGAGACCCCCAGACTGGCTTGTTTATTTGGGAGATGAGCGTTGTGGTTCCATGTGGGATGTCAGGAATCAGGCATAAGTGGATGTGCTCATACAGTACCTTAGTGCAGGATTCATCAGTAGAACTGTCAGCTCCTGTCTCCATGGGTGTCACAAACATTGTCACTTCTGCCTTGAGTAGCATGAAGTTGTCTTTGGAGAGGTCTTTTATGGACAACTGTATCTACATTCCTTTCACATGTTCACTTTGATTAACCTATGGTGGGATTACTGTGGTGAAACCTCAGTCTCATGCACTGTTGTGATGACTTAGTGATTAGTTACTGTGACTATGATATACAGGGTCCTGGGTTCATGGCCTGCTAAGGTGGGTTATTTTGGTCTGGCCAGGACAGCAGTTAATGCATACAGACTAATTGTGGCAATTTAGGTTAGTCACACTCAATACAATTCAAATGCCCTACATTGGCAATCCTGCTGATGTTAATCACTGGGGAGTACACTTTCAGGAAAATGAATACTCCAGCAACCCTGTGGTATGTGCTATAACAGTGTAATGCTGTAGTGTGCTATATAACTCTGGTATGGGTTCTATTCCCACACATAGGAGCTGTGGATGCTTTTGTGTCTGTTCCTATGCTTGTGTAGAGAGCACTACATGTTTGGCTAGTCACACTCAATACAATTCATTGACCCTACTTTGGCAATCCTGCTGATGTCACCCACCTAGAAATACACCTCTGGGGATGCTGTAATCTCCGTAACGTGTCCTGTAACTGCATACTGCTGTAGTGTGATAAAGTAGTTAGTTAGGTGTCCTAATCCCAGACCTGGCAAGTATGTGTGTGTTTGTTCATCTGTCTGTCTCTGCCTGAGTAAAGAACAATGCTTTTTAGAGTAGTCACACTCCATACAATTCACATACCCAAACTTTGCCAACGCATTCAGGATTAGGCTGCTGATGTCACCCACCTGGAAATACACGTCTGGGAACCTTGTAGCCCAGTAATCTCTATAGTGCATGCTATAACTGTGTATTGCTGTAGTGTCATGAACTAGTTAGGTAGGAGTTCTATTCCGAGACATCGCAGGTGTGTGTGTGTGTGTGTGTGTTTCTCAGTCATATCCTGTGTGGAGGTGGCTGTGAGTGTCTAACAACTGGACTTGATGAGGAGTGGGTTTTGTACTTTTACTATATAGTGGCCATATTATATGTCACAATGTCCACCTGACGAGTATTACAGATTTCAATCAGCTAAGAGACTAGGTTGGCAAGCCATAACCCTACATCTGATAAAAGGCCTGGTGAACAAAGTAAGCAACCCTAATATTACCCAGAATACAGTCTGAATCCATGTCTCATACAGAAACACACTTGCCAAGAAGACTGCCGCTGCATTCCTAGTACCCTGCATATTGTTGACAGATAGTAAGCATGGTGTGATTGCAGTGGGATGCAGAGGGCATGGCACCTTGTCCACCAGTACAATAGGCACATAATTGTGAACAATGCACCTTCACTATGTTCCCCACTGGATGCCTACAACATATGTGGTGCCATCAAATTTGATCCACAAAGGGCATACAATGCCTTACACACATGCCCTGTATGGACAGATGCCACTGATACCAGGGAATACCTGTATCATGCTATCAATGCAGGTGGCACCGGGCACCAGCACATTTGTAGAAGAAATGGGCAGGCATGGACCTCCCCTATACCCTTTCTGCACATCCCTAGCTATCTTGCCTACTGATTTTCCCTCTTTGTGCCCCTTTTTCACCACCTTCCTGCAATAAGCGTGTCTACGCCAGTTTGCACCGGGAGTAAGCACTTTTAAGCAGCAGTAGGTGGGTTTCAGCCTGTTTGCATGGGTGTTAGCACTGCCTACACAGGTTAAGCAATCTATAAGCTGAGTGAGAGAAACTGTAACCGTCTGTTACCACTGGTTCCCAATGCGCAAACACACTCACTAGTATTTACATATGCTTACTACTGCTTATTTTTGCTTATACCTGCTTACAAGTGCGTTATTCATTATGACACTGACACTTCACTCCAGTTCACATTTAATTGTTATTATACAGGTTATACAGCAGGCAGATGTCAAAATATGTTCATATACAGATTTCCAATGGAAAATGGTATGTGCTGCAGTGGGATTCAAACCAGGATTGCTTGTTCGTTAGTCAGATGTTCTAATCACTACACTATTGCTGTGCTGCATCATTTACATATATACCCATATACCCATGGATCCTAGCTCCCCAAACACCCACCTCACCACTTCACTGACACAGCAGTCATCCGTTCTCCAGCTGGGAACATGATGTATCCAAACCACTACACATTGGCCACTCCCTGCGCCTCTGGACCCATCCCATGGGTTGAATCAGTCCATGTATCCTCAGACATCTCAACCTTTTAGTCCAAAAACATTGGTGAAATGAGTGACCAATAGGACACTATTCCCAATTTTTGGGTTGTCCCACCTGGGATACACATCTTTATTTCAAGATTAGACTCTATACTTCATTACTTCGTTACTCCAGTTAACAAGATACTACAATAAATTAATAACTAAGACTATATGATAATGCACATGTTACACATGGAAACTAATAATGTACAAGTTCAGCAAAATTATATTGCAAATAAGACTGGTTTAGTGATTGGCGTTGACGTAGCTGGCAAATCACAGGAATGATTCCACTATTTTATAATGAGAAAGTCCTCATATTTTATTTTTTTGAGAACAGCACTAACTTCAAACATTGAAGTAAAAAAGTTGAATTAAAATTTAAGTGAAGGAACCTGTAGGGGGAGTAGGGGATATATAGAAAGGAGGAGGATTTGCAGCAGACTAAACTATGAAGTGATAAGTAAGGGAGTGTAAGGTGTTTAGAATTTTATAGCAGATGGGAAGGGGTGGAGTTAAGGGAGGAAGGGATTAGGTGGTTAGGTATAAAGGAAATTATATAGGGTGGGTGGGAATGGGGGTGGTAGAGGAGCGAAGTGAGCCCGAGCATAGCAAGGGCGAATGGAGCTGGATTGGGGCAGGAAGAGCCATGACAAGAAACAATCAGCAGGGCAAGGAGGGAAAGAGTAAGGAGCACACAGTGAGAGTCGGCAGGTAAGTAGAAGAGGTGGGGAGGTGTAGACAGAAAAGGAAGAGATGTAATAGCAAGGTATACACAGGTATTTGCAGTAAGATAAAAAAAAACAGTTAACAGGAAACCACAAACAGAAAAACAAAAAGAGTATAGTTAATTAAGAGAGAGGTGACACTAGAGTACTTACTAACTTATAGATGGCAGAGAGAGACAGAGGCAAGGTTTTGAAACAGGTGAGTATGGGGGGGGGGGCTGTCAGTGGTATGCAGGTATCCTTTACAGTAGACAAAGTAAGACTACTTTGGGGTATGAGCTTATAACATACTTTTAGTGTAAACTGGCTAAACAGTAGAGCACAGGTGGAATTCCAGGAGTTGGAGCAGTATCAATAAAGGTAAATGCAGTCTTCAGGGAATACACTTTGCTTTAAAACCTAGGGAATTTCAATTTTTTTCACTTTTATTTTCCACAAGATAATTGTATCTTCATATTTTTGCATTTCTTTTTTTACAACAAAATCCTCTTTTTGAACTAAAAAAAGTTAGCCATTCTTTTTTACACTTTAAACTTAATATTTTTGTTAATAAAGAAATCTCATTGTCCTTTAAATATTTCATTACTCAATATAAATTTAATGAAGGTCTATGCATTATATGATTTATTAGCCTCAATCCTCCTTTTTTCTTTTTTCACGTGTAGCACCCCTCTTTTAACTGGATTCAATATTGATCGCCAAATGAAAGAAAATATTACATTATATATCTCCTTCTCTAGCATCAAAGGGACACTGAAAACATGTGCTAAATAAGTAACTTTAGATAACAGAACCATAAGCACTCTTTAGTTACATCCATAGCCTAAAAAGTAAGACCCAGATTTGCACCATACTGGTAGTTAATGGTACCACATACACTAAGCCTGTGGACATAGCAAACCAGTTAGCCAGCAGGTTCTGTGAAAACTTCACGCCCCTGTCCCCACCACACATACCCATGACATTCCTTCCACTTGTCCCCCACCTTGTATTTCTAGAAAACAGATCATAAATGCCCTCTCTAAGGCCAACCACACAGCATCTATGGGACCTGGTAACATCCCAGGCTGCATCCTACATGGGCTCCAGCAAGAATTAGCAACACCATTGGTAATCTATTCATTCATAGTCTAAGCACCAGTTTCATCTGTACTGAATGGAAAACAGCCACCATTATCTCCTTGCACAAGGGTGGTGCTTCCACTGACCCTGGGAACTAAAGACTTATTAGCCTGACTAGCCTTATTTGGCAAGGCCATGGAGCAAATCATCATGGACCTTATGAACAACGATATAGGTAATCTCCAAACACTTGACCCTACTCAATTTGGATTTGGCAAAGGGAGATCATGCCATTAAACCTGGTGGACTTCTTCATGACAGTCACCAGAGCTTTGGCTGAGTGGGAAAACTGTGCATACAGACTTCCTGGACTTGATCAATGGTTTTTGCACTATTTCCCACTCAGGCATTATTGGCAAAATCACCCAACTAAGTATCAAGCCTTATATCATTACATGGGTCACTAACTGGCTCACTGATAAAACCCATACAGTCAAAATAGGGGAATTCACCTCCAACAGCAGACCCGTAACCAGTGGTGTTCCATAAGGATCAGTCTTGGGACCTCTGCTGTTCAGAATCTATTTCTCCAAACTACAAGGCAAAACCAAAGGTCTGTGGCTGACAAAGTTTGCTGATGACTGCAAACTGGGAGCAGTCATAGAATCCACAGCGATGCCAACATCCTACAAAAGAGTCTTATGTAAAGAAATGATTGGTGCCAAAGCCATGGCCTTACACTCAATGAAAAAATGTATTATCATCCTTTTTGGTAACATCAGTGTTCCTGCTAACTATCACATTAATAGAAACACCCTAAGCATACACTCAGTGGATTAGAGACCCTGGCACATAGGTTCACAGTAACCTTACCTTTGACCACCATGTCTCCACAGTGGTAAGAAGAGCATTCTATATTGCTCATCTCATAAGTAAGAAAAAAAGAAGTTATAACCTCCCTGTACTCTTCCCTCATCAGGCCAATAAATGAGTCTAAACCCTTTTGGTATGTACCTTTCCAAGCACATGCAGCAATTCGAAAGACCACAAAAATTCCGCAGAAGGACAATTCAAGGTATTCAGCATCCGTCCTATGTGGATCAGCTGAAATCACTGTCATTTTACTCTGTTTCATACAGAATACTCAGTAGTGATCTCTACCTTGTGTATAAGGCAATCAGTGACTCTGCCTTATTGGAAATACTGCATATCTATAAGTCCAATGTCTCATGAGTTACTCACTCTAAAGACTGTAACCTAGTAAGTGGCATAAATAGAACCTAATGGAGAGACATGTTTGCCTCCCAGATGTTACTGCACCTGTGGAACAGACTCCCAATTCATGTCAAGCAGAGCACCTCTTTGGCCTCTTCAAGTGCAATCTGGATGATTGGATGGGTAACCATAAATTCACCCTGCGGGTTCCACCTGTGTCTCTCTTGGACAGGGACAATAGTTGCTGATCATGAAAACAAGGGCAGAACTTAGCTAGGCTTGTAAAGGCCCTAGAGTCATTAGCCTAGTAACTTCCTATGATCCTATGAATTAATTAAATGAACTTTTTTATTGAGTGAAAGCCTAATGGACTTACAAAACACACGTTTCATTTCCTCTATTTTTTTCTTTCCATATTCTTTCTATAAATTGTTGTATTCCAAAATGAATTCTAAGAATTTTAATTTTTGCCATATTAAACTTAATTCCACCATTCCTCCCCTCAGATCCCAAACCTTGACTTTTGTCCTGCAGGTTTTATTACTGCTTTCATGATTACTCCATATTTTGTAATAATAATAATACCATCTGCATAATTTAAAAAAAATAGCAATTTTTATCCCTTGATTGGAAATATAATCCATTGCATCCATCTCCTTATTCATATAAGTAGATATTACATTCATAACTAATACAAATAATGTACCACTCACTAGACAACCTTGTCTAATACCCTTTTCTAACTGTGTATCTTCACTTAACCATCCATTTATCATAACCTTCACTATATTATATGCTTAAGTACAAACTTTTTAAATCTTATTTTGCTTATATTATTGATTTTAAATATGTTATATACTACTGAATGATTAATCAAATCAAATAAATTACTTAAATCTCCTACCATTACTTTCACCTGAGCATTTCTAAGTACCATATCTTCTACTAAGTCCCTAATTATTAATAATAAATCTTGAATTCTTTTACCTTTTATGCTAAACATATATTGATTTACAACTTTACCCACTTACTCTTCCATTCTTTTTTGTAAAATTTTCATAAAGAGCTTATAATCTGTGTTATTTGATACAACTGTTCTCCAATTACATATTTCTCTCTTCTCATCTTTTTCCATATAAATCTAATCACACCCCTACATGACTTTTTATACATAAAACTTTTATTCAACCATTCATTTAGTACCTTTACAAACCATTTTTTCTCTACAGTCAAATGTTTATATACATTATATTCTTTATCATCCAGTCCTGCTGCCAAATCTAAATTGTTTACTTTCAACACTTGTTGTAATCCCCCTAATTTTATTTTTTCTAAATCCTTATTAGCCTTGTCAGAAAATACACCTACCTTCCATTCCTCCCATGTCTCTGTCCTCTCCACTTTAATCTCCTCCTTTGTATTATGCATTATACCGAATGGATCTCTCATTTCTCTAATTACACTATTCTTCTCTTTAATTATTTTATTTAAATATGGTGTGATTCCTTCTTTTTACCTTGCAGAAAATCTTTGTTTATGCAATAAATGTTCTGCTTTTTCTTATTCAACTCATATAATTCATGTTCCTTAGTAAAGAAATTTTCTTTTTTTTTCCTCCAATAATATTTTATTGTTTTGTGCATCAAAAAACAGGGAAACACAAATAATAATTCTGACATATAAATAGAACAATGACACATGTGCGTGGATACAATAAAACTACTAACATCTACCAACTAAACAAATAAGACTATATACATTATTTACAAACAGTGCTACTGAATTCAGGATTAAGGAGCCTATTATCCACAAATAAGATAAATATCACTAGAACATAAGGAGGAGGTGTACACTATATTGAATTAGGTAGGAAAAACAGAGGACAATGGATCATTGGTTCTGAGCTAAGACTAATCATCATGATGTCAAAGATAAGTTTCCAGTAATTTTGGTAATAAACCTTTTTATTGATAATTCTTATGATCAGTTTTTGAGAGGATATGTATTTAGTTGACATATTCCTAAAACCATTCCAAGAGAGTTTGGAGTGATCTAACCAGTTTTTAATTATGTAGAACTTAACTAGTAAGCAAAGGGTAACTAGGGCACGGTGCTTCAATTTAGATAGTTTAAGATCTGTAATGTGTAGAAGCACTAGTTCCGAGGATAGGGTCAATTTTTGGTATCTCATTTTTACGAGACACACCTTAAGAGAACACCAAAGCTTGTGCGTGTGTTTGCAGAACCATAACACATGTAAAAGGTCTGCTTGAGGGAAGAGCAGCATGGGCATGATGGGGAGACATTAGCGTTAAATTTATTCAAGATGGAAGGAGTAAAGTAGGTGTTTTGTTAATCATTAGTTGTGTGCAAACAAGTTTCTTAAAAGGGGATAGATTGATAATGGAATCAATTGCCATTAGTTTCTGTTCTACAGTGAAATCACGTCCTTGTTGTTCCCAATATTTAGAGAATAAGAGTGCAGAGTCATAGTTAATGTCCCTGACCAATTTGTAGGTATTTGATACCATTCTTTTATTGCTAAACAAGCTTTCAATGATGTCCACTAACCTAGCTAATTCTTTCTCATTGGTAGAAGTACTACGGTTAGAACTAAAATGAGCTCTCTGATCTGATACAGAATAATGGTGTATTTTTTACTTAAATTTAAGCAGTTGCACAGTTATTGCAGTGATTTCTCTTTATGATTATGAATGTCCCAGATCATGAAGTCTTTGATTAGAGGATAGCCTGAAAGGTTAAGTGGTTTATTGTTGTGTGATGTTAGGGTTCATATGCAAAGGTTGAAGAAAGGGAAGGGCTTTATCCAGATTGACAGATTTTATTAGGTCTTGGAATGTTTTACCTCTCTTCATCAGAATATTATTAATAATAAAGTTCCTAAGGTTTGTTAGGGTTAAGAAAGGTAAAGCTTTGGGGTTTATATTTTAGCTACAAAGGTGTTTGTGCCACATTGTAACCCATGCTGGGGCGAGGTGTCTTTCTTGGAACAGAAGTTTGAGATTGAGATTATCCTGTTAGCACAGATAATCCAGTAATAAAGTTGAAAGTCAGGTAAACTCAGTTCCCCTTCCTGTTTAGGGTATGTTAATTTTAAATAGCTTATTCTAACAGATTTCAGAAACCACATACATTTAGCCAGATCTTTATTAATTTTCTGGAAAAAAATTTGGGATGACCAACTTTGAGGCATTAAACTGATAGAGCAATTTAGGTAGGATATTCATCCTGATAATTGCTGCTTTAGATAGCATAGAAAGTTTTAACTGTTGCCATCTATGAAGATCTTGTGTGATATTGGTCCATAACTTCAGTAGGTTTTTCTGATACATGGATAAGTGGTTATGCTCATATTGTATTCCAAGATATTTGAAGGAATATGCAACTTTGAAGGGAGAGTCAGACAGCAAATATTCTTTATGGTTTAATGAGTTAATAGGGAAGATTAATGATTTATTTTGATTAACTTTAAAATTCAAGCATCCCAAAAATGCAAAAATTGAGTTAACTAATTTCCTGAGGTCTGAGGTTGGGTATTCAAAATAAATATGTAAATCATCGGCAAAGGCGGATAAAGTTATTTGGGTATTCAAAAATCTGGGAAGAGAATGGAAGGTATTCTGTGAAATGTAGAGAAAAAAATGGCTCAATATAAAGATTGCAAAAGTGGGAGGAAAGAGGACAACCCTGCCTTGTTCCATTACAATTTTTTATAGATTTTGATAATGTTTTGTTGATGTAGCGGTAGGTATATGAGTCATTGTATAATTGTATAGAGATTTAATTAAATTAATGAAATCTTTGGTTATGTTGAATTGAGCTAAAGTTGAGAATAGAAAATTTCAGTTTACTCTATCAAATGTTTTACAGGCATCTAGGACTAATGCATATCTTGGGATTCTCTCATTCTTAGTAAAATTGATTATGGTATTGCACAGGAATCCAGATTGACCGGGAGAAAGAATGTCTGGCATAACTTTTTTTATTCTCTCAGCCAGCAGTGCAGAGAGAATTTTGATGTCCACATTAATCAAGGAAATTGGCCTATAGTTATGGGGGTTAGATTTTTCTAAATTACATTTAGGGACAAATATAGTTTTAGAGATGTTCAGGTAGCGATCCATTATACCCTTTAGTATGACGTAATTATAAACTTTTAGAAGGATGGAGGACAATTTTTGGTTGAAGGTTTTGTAAAAGTCTGGTGTATATCCAGGGGCTTTTCCTGGTTTTAATTTGTCTATAACCTCAATTATTTCTTGTTTCTTGAGTGGGGCATTGAGGAGCGCTACCTGTTTTTCACTTAGTTTAGGGAATGTGAGATTTTTGAAGAATCTTTCAGTCTCTACAGTAGGGGGTTGTTGGATATTTACACCACAGATATCTGAATACATTTTCTGGAATATTTCTAATATTTGGATATCTGATTTATAGAGCCTACCCTGGTAGTGGAGTATCGATATTCTAGAGGCTTCTTGTTTATTTTCGATAATTCACATCAAAGTTTTAGATGGGACTTGCACCCATTCTGAATACTTGGTTATGGATTTTAGTTCATGTAGAGAGTAGTTATGTTGATGTAATTCAAATAATTTTTTTGTGTCATATTTATTGATTTCTCTATATCAGGGTTATTATTGAACTGATATTTTCTTTCCAACTCCTTAAGTTCAGCAACTAATTTGTTTACTTTGTCTTTTGCCACTTTTTTTAAAGTAAGAGGCTTTCTGAATTAATAAAGCTCTCAGGCTCGTCTTACATGCAGCCCACTGGATATCATACGGAATATTGGTAATTTCCATGTTATCCTCTAACTTGGATAATATGTTTAATATATCATGGACTATATCTGATTTTAAAAGTAAGTTATTATTCAGAGACCAGTTACACCTTTTGAACCCTCTCTTTTGTTTGCCAGGCAGTTTCATTTTCAAAGTAATCCTTGCATGATCTGATAAGTACCTAGGTTCTAAAGAATGTTTAATATCTCCTTCTATCAGAGCTTCTGAAATGAGAAAGAAGTCTAAGCTTGACCAGGAATTATGACATTTAGAATAATAAGTATATATGTTGCTTTTGTCAAGAGTTTCACCAAATGAGATAGGATCAATCACGGATAAGTCAGATATAAATTCAGCTATTGCAATCGACGCTTGAAGATTTTGAGAGTTGGGGTTGCTGGTACAATCTAAACCTGGGTCAATGACTGAGTTCGAATCCCAGCCTATTATGTAATAATGGTCAGGTAATTTAGATAACAAATTATAAATTTCCATGACAAAGTTTTGTTGTGCTAAACATGGGCCATAGATATTAATGAACAGGGTTGGTTTTCTGTCTGAAGGGGATGAGACTGTAAAAAAGCACCAACTACCATTAACATTTGAATTATACTCTATTATTGATTCCTGAAATTACTTTTTTAATAATAGTGATCCCCATAGAGTTAGAGCTATCCCCAGTTGCAATGATAGATTTTATCCATTTTCTGTTTATGTCTCCCTTCCAATACTCCTTAAACATATGTGTTTCTTGCAAGAACGTTCTACTAGCTTGAGATTTGAATATTAGGTGCATCAAGAGTTTTTTCTTGTTTTTATCCTGTAATCCTCTCACATTCCATGAATCTATTTTCCCCATTTCAAGAGATTAAAACTTTTCAACTAGATACAGCTTAAGTCACCCTGAGTATGTTTTATTACAGAGCCATTATTAGCATTATGTAGGATTTAGCTTGGTTACGAGTGTTCTAGTGCATCTTAGGCAGTTACAAAAGTATAAAGTAGCAAATAAAACCAATGGCATTAAATACTACAAAGAAGTAAGCAACACAGTAGGCATAGACTAACCTTGAACAACTGAGCACAATAACTATAATAAACGAATTATAACAAGACAGTTAATACATAGCGTCCTGGCAGCCAGGACTGTGTCCCTTACTTTTTCTAGGCTAACGCCTTTGATAACAGAGATATGTTGATCAGAACTCATTTGGGACCTACGTTTAAAACAGTCATAGAGAAATAATGACACGTGTTCCCTACTCGCTCTACTGGCTTCTGAGTTGGAAAGGGAAGAAGGAAAAAAAAAGAGAGTTAATGTCGCTGCATAAACAGTAGCTACACAACCCGACTAGTGACTTTCACATCAGCTTAGAATCCATAATTTATGTGCAGAGTACTGTGAGTTATGAGAGCATTATTTCACCCTTAAACAACTAGACTGGGTCTCTTCAAGCTATTACATAGCATTTTACATGGACTCGAATATATTCAAGACCTGATTAACTTCTTTTTAACGCTCATCCCATATGCGAACAAGTTGGGTCAGAAATCAAAGTGATTACACAAATTTCCAAGGAATATGACAGATGTGCCTCAGTTTTAAGACATAGTCTAGGTCATAGCTCCCCTTGCTGGCACAAAGCTATAAACAAGTAATTTGATCAACATGACTCTGTCTAGAAATGGTGAAACCTGCATAGTTTAATCCTGACTTGAAGGTTGTGTGGCTGATATAAGTATAAGGATTCAACCTCTGGAGAGCACATTTAGCACAAAGGCTACAACAGTTATTAACACACAGTGCAGAAGTCTTCTAAGCCATGACGTATTGAAGCACAGTAAATATCTCATTTTACCTTGAGTGTAAAGGTGAGAACCTTGCATGAATGAGCATTTCATCAGCTTAGGCTTTCTTGGCATTGTGAAAGCTTTTGGGGATGACCTTTCAGTAATGGAGCAGGAAGTTGTTTTCTTTTCAGTTTCCTACCCTCCACAGCGATCAAACCATTTGTAAAAAGGTGAGTCAACCGCAATTTTAGCATCATTGTGGAAAAAGATAAGAGTATTGGGATACTGCATTTGGAACTTTCTTTTGCGTTTAATAAGATCTGCACAGTATGGTGAAAGCTTTTGGTGCCTTTCCTTGATTACAAGCGGGAGATCTTGTGAGAGAGTGATTTTATGGCCATTCCAAATTACTTGGTTTTGTTTTTTGGCAGCAGACAGTAGCATTTGAACATCCTGGAAATTTAGGAACTTAACGTATACTTGTCTTGGTGTGTCTGAATTTTGATTTTTATGTAGAGCTTGATGGGCCCTCTTGATTGTTATCTCTTTGGTGGTCTCCCCAACAAGTAGTAGGGAATCAAATATTAGATTGACAATTTTCATTAACTGATTGCACTCATATTTTTCTGGTAACCCCCAAATAAGGATATTGTTGCACTGGCTTCTCACTTCCAGATCAGTAATCTTTTGTTGGATATCAGACAGGGCAGCATTTTTGGTGCTCAGTTCATCTTTTAGCAATCCTAGCTGATGCTCATTGGCTATTGCTTTGTTTTCAGTGAGGTCCATGATTCCATAATCTGATTAATTTTATTTCCAAAGGTAAAAAGTTGCTCCAAAAATCCTTGTACTGCCGATTGAAGTGGCAAAAGGGATTCTTTAAGATCGCCTAGGTGAATGTTTGTGTCTAGTTTCTGTTTAGTGTTGGATTTGCTTGTCTTGTGCTGCTGTTTCACTAATTTTTGTCTTTTGGAAACCGTCTCCTTTTCTGGAGAAGCTATTTTCGACAGCTTTGTTTTGGTGGCCTGAGTTAACATTTTTTCAATTTCTTTAGATATTTTTGTGTTTTAAATTTTGTATTTTGTAATGAATAACACTCGGGTTCTGACTTCAGATGGTGCTGCTGTTGCCTTCAAGACTGGAGTTTACACATGGTGAGGGTCCCTTGAGGCTGCAGAGAGAGAGAATTTATGCAAATTTCACAAAGAACGAAAAGTGGGAGTCCTCAATTCGTTGACGGATCATTGTAGGCTGTAGTTATTGACACGGTTATCACTTCATACTTTCTATTATTTGGCTTATTACCAGATTATGAACGTTTTTGGTAGGAGCTCCATGGAGAGGGTGCTTACAGGATGTCCACAATCTTGGATCTGCAAATAATAAAGAAATTTTCATCATTCTTTACTAGACAATCAATTGTACCATTACTTAAATTTTTATACTTTATTTTTCCCACATCATTTTTGTCTTTCCCCCATGTCACATAGCACTTTTTGTATTTCAGTTTGAAGTTTAATCACCATTCTGACCAATTGTCATAACATTCTCTCATCTCTGCATGGTCTTGCCATAATCTCATAACATCTTCTGTCTTTGTAACTTCCCGTTTCACCTCATTTACTCTTTTTAAACCTTTCCTTATTTGTATATACTCAGCATTTCCTTTTAATAAAATGCAGCTTGCCCTATGGTCTGAAAATCCTGTAAAAACACTCCTTGTTTTACCATTACTAAACGTTCTGACAATAAAAATAATCTGTTTCTGTTCTTTTATCATCTCTTCTCTATGTCCATGTCTCTAAATTCCAAATTTTAACTGCCCATATTTTATAATGTCCAATACTAATTTAACATCATATGCTTTCTTTTTCTGTTGTCTTAAGTCACAATTAAAATCTCTTGCTATGATAATCTGCATATTAAATGGTACATGTTGAATTATATTTCTAAACATCTCTTCTCTCTCCTTTTTGTTATTTATTCATATATGGCAATGATTCTAGTAACATGGTCCACCCATCTTACATCAATAACAGTAATTCTACCTGTTACAACAAAAGTAGCAACTAACACTTTAATAGTATCTTTATATAAGTATTCTCAAACAGTATTCCCTACCCGAAATTCCATATAACATTTTCCCCCACCACACTTCAGTTTGATACCTTTCTATTTGAGACAAAAATATAATGTGTTGTAATATAATGACATCACTGTCTTGTTTCTTTGACATCACTATCTTGTTTCTTTGACAGCTCCAAAATCCCTATTCTTCTCTCTAGCTTCTTAAAACTATTCACATTTAGTGCTAAGACTTCACACGTGATTCGAAGTTAAGTAATATGTGCTCAGTCCTTCCCTTTCTTTTTTTATTTTTTAAATTCCTCTGTAATTTTTCTTTTCCTCTCCTGCACTCTTTTGCTAATCAAATTATTTTTTTTATTTACTACATTACATTTAAAATCATCACTATCATTCTAACCTGATTCTTCTTCTCCCATTTTCCCATATTCATTTCTTTGCGCCTACTAGCTTTTTGTACAACTTGTTCTTTATCCATAATTTCTAATTGCTTTTCAACTGTTTCTGCACCTTTTTGCCAAGCATCACCCTTTTATCTTGTCCTGTTAATACCTCTACAACATCAGCCTCCATCTTTTTCCCTTTATGGGATCATAGGATCATCGGAAGTTACTAAGTTAATGGCCCGAGGGCCCTTACAAGCCTTGCCAATTTTTAGCCTTGTTACCGTGATCAGCACCTGTTGCCCCTATCTAAGAGGGACACAGGTGGAACCCCCAGAGTGAATTTATGGTTACCCATCCAATCATCCAAAATGTGTTTGAAGAGGGCCAATGAGGTGCTCTGTTTGATGTGAAGTGGGAGTCATTCCAAAGGTGTGGTAAGCTCTGGGAGATAAATCAGTCCCTCCAGCCGGTTCTAATGATGCCACATACCAGGTTTAGGTCTTTAGCGCAGGTAACCCGTGTTGCATTTGACTTGCAGACATGCAGCATTTCCAATAAAGTGGGGTCAGAGATCACCTTATATGCAAGGCAGAGATGGCCTCTGAGTAGTCTGTATAAAACAGAATAAACTGACAGTGATTTCAGGTCATCCACATAGGATAGTTGCTGAAGACCTTGAATTTTCTTTGTGAGGAACCTTTGTGGTCTCTCCAATTGCTGCAGGTACTTTGGCAGACACATGCCAAAAGAGGCGTTGTATTCAGTTAATGGCCTAATGAGTGAAGAGTACAGGGAGGTGATAACTTCACTTTTTCTCAAGGCAGTGCTCTTACTTATGAGGTGAGCCATATAGAATGCCCTCCTTACTGCTCTGGAGACATGGTGATCAAAGGCAAGGTTGCTATCAACTTGAGTGCCCAGATCTTTCAGCACTGACTCTGTATTTCAGGTATTGCCCATGATGTGGCAATTTGCAGGAACATTTCTCTTGTCAAAAGGGATAATAATACATTTTTTTGCATTGAGATTGAGGCCATGACTTTGACACCAATTATTTGTTAGAGTAAGGCCTCCTTGAAGGATGTTAACATTGTTTGGAGATTCTGCGACCACACCCAGTTTGCAGTTGTCAGCAAACTTTGTCAGCCACAGTCCCTTAGTTTTAGCTTGTACTTCAGAGAAATAGATTCCAAACAGGAAAGGTCCCAGGACCGATCCCTGTGGAACACCACTGGTAATGGCTCTGCTGTTGGAGGTGGATTCCCCTATTTTGACTGTATGGGTTCTATCAGAGAGCCAGCTTGCAATCCATTTTAAGATATAAGGATTGATGTCTAGATGGGAGAGTTTGTCAATGATGCCTGAGTGAGGGATAGTGTCAAGTGCCTTGGCCAGGTCTAGGTAGGCTGCATGCACAGATTTTCCCTCATCCAGGGCCCTTGTGACTGTCCCAAAGAGGTCCACCAAGTTTAACAAGTATGATCTCCCCTTGAAAAATCTAAACTGGGTAGGAGCTAGTGTTTGGAGATTACCTGTATCTTTGTTGATAAGGTCCATTTTAATTATCTCCATGGCCTTGGAAATAAGGCTAGTCAGGGTAATAGGTCTGTAGTTAACATGGTCAGTAGAAGCACCACCTTTGTGCATGGGGATAATGCTGGCTGTTTTCCATTCAGCTGGGATGAAGCCAGTACTTATAGTGTGATTGAAAAAAAGTAGTCAATGGTGATGCTAACTCTTGTTTGGCCCCATGTAGGATGCAGTGTGGGACATTATCAGATCCCGTTGTTGCTGGGGTTTTTTTGCTTTAGAGAGGGGGTTTATGACCTCCCTTCAGAGATACAAGGTAGGGGACAGATGTTAGAGATGTCATGAAATAAATACGTGCAGCAGGGATGGGGGAGTGATGTTTTCACCAAACGTGTTGGTTAGCTATGTCCAGCGGCTCATTATATGTGTTACCGTTATCATCACATTCCCCCAAATTACCTTTTTTATTACATTTGTAACAACTCATTTCATAATCCCTTGCATCATGTCCTATTTTTCCACATGAAAAACATCTTCTTTTATCACAATTACTGATTAGATGATATTTTACCATGCCCCTATTCCCTTCAACAGTTATAGCACTGTATAAATGTGCAATACTTTCATTTTTAATTTACAAAAACACAAATAATCCCAAGTCTCAGTCCATAAACCTTTATTATCATAAACTTTTGACATAACTAATACATTTTACATAAGTTCAAAAAATGTCCTTTTAAAGTCTATTGATCCACTTCAGTCCTGAATTGCATATTCGTTTTTTTTCTCGTCTCTCAATAAGATGTTTTAAATATGTATAAATTCCATGGCACATTATTTTTTTCTTCTCTTATTCTTCAAAGAAACGTTCCATTATTTGACCTGTTTCAAATGTAATGTCACAAAAAGTCTCTTTTTAAATATGTATAAAAGCCCTTACCTTGCTTCCTTTGATTCCCAATGATAAAATAACTTCATCCCATATCTTATATCTGTCCAGTTCAGTGTCTTTTTTTTCTGTATGTACAGTAAAATGTCTCTTCTTCTTTCTTTGCCCTGTAGCTTCTTTGTTCTTTTTATCGACTCCTGACTTCACCATCTTTGCATATGATTTACCTTTCACCACTGTCTCTTCCTCCTGTTGTAGCTTCTCCATTACGTCTTCCCAGGATACATCTTTACCACTCTCTGGTTCACTTTCATTAAATAAGTCCAATGATATATCATCATGCAATCCTCCTGACTGGAGGGGTACAACAACACTGCTCTGATACCTTAATCCTGAAGAGATTCTCTTAGAACATCTCTTCCAAATCTATCACTACTACATTCTCCTTTTAAGAAAGTTTGACCTTGCCTCCGTGTCCCTTCTGGATGCTTACTTCTGACACCATTGCTGACATAACATCCTTGTTATTTGAGGATTCCCCTCTCATGTCACTATGTATCGTTTCAATCTCCTCATCCTCAGTTCCTCCCTGCTTCTCCAAGCCACCTTCATGCCTGGACTGGAAGACAGGAAGTACCACTGTGTAAAGCATCCCTGTATGTGAAACCAGTAAGGGATGTTCTCCGATGCCTTGACCAAATTGGATCTCTCCTGAAAATCGGACACTGGTCTAGTGGATCTATCCCAGCCAACAAAGAGTAACTAAAATAAATAAATACATATTATACATAAATAAATAAATAAATGCCAGAGCTGCTAGCAACAAATGGACCAGCAGAGAACAGAAACGTGATGCTTGAGAGTGGAAAGGGATAAAAAAATGGTTATCTGTATTACAATTGAAATCCAGTAATGTATCTCTAACTTAATCATACATAAAATGCTGAAAAGCCTATGCTACGGCACCTCAAATTATAGAAGTCAAACATTGTGGTAATAGACAGAATATACATGTAACCTAAGTAAGACGGCCTAAGTAAGTAAGGAAATAAATAAATATAACCTTATTATGTTATGTAAGCCATACACTACAATATTAGGCAGGCAGGATACATAAATAAATAATACTTGCACAGTGGGGGTGATACATAAATAAAAATTACACTGTGCAGGTGCTCTATGTTCCTGG
This sequence comes from Protopterus annectens, assembly GCF_019279795.1. Taxonomy (NCBI): domain Eukaryota; kingdom Metazoa; phylum Chordata; order Ceratodontiformes; family Protopteridae; genus Protopterus; species Protopterus annectens. The sequence goes on from NC_056726.1 coordinate 1,450,620,425, forward strand.
GGTCACAAAAGGAAACATTGCCAGCCTAGCTATCTATAATTTTGTAAATAATCATGTCATTTGTAAATATCAACATGATTCATATGCTTGTGTTACAAATGTATTAATGCTGTATGTCATATAAAATGGCTTGTACAGATGTGTGCTGAAGAGATGTTTTGTAGACAACTCAGCTTAAAGATGTATCCACAGTGTACCCTACTGGAAAAGAACGGAAATGTACATACACTATTGTAACAGTGTAAATGTATATATTTTAATAGTGGAAACTGGAACACAGATGGTTAACTTGCAAAACTTCAGGAAAAATACTTGAAATTAAATTGCTTTATAACTGCACCATAAAAGATGGTTTCAATGCAGCAAGGAGACATGATGTCTAAAACCAGGAAACCTTCTGATTTGTCTTATAAGTGTTTTATTGTTTTATACCTTCCAGCAGCTGCAAACATCTGAGGGCTATGTATTTTCACAGTGAGATGCTAAATGCTGGCAGTTTCTAGCAATTGGGTTTAGCTTGGGACCTAAGGATAGATGACAAGAAGTGATGTTATCCTGCAAGCTAACCCAGCAGTAATATTTGAGATATTAATTTAAGAACTCTCTGAGAGAGATAGAGTATTCTGTATTTGTCTTTGACCTGACAACATCAGCTGGAAAACCCATTCACCATGCTTGCCTTGCTGTAAAAGTAAGTCAACTAAGGTACAATAATTTCTTTTAGATATAATTAGGAATATAGCTGAACTTAATTTAGATGTTTTTCTTTATTTATTTGAGACTTCCTGTAATGTTGTTTTAAATATTTCCAGTGATGTTGTACCCTGATGTAACTTTGATTATTTACTGAGTATTTTCTTGTTCTTTCATTATTTATTATTTATTATATTGAAACCTACCATTGTGGTTGATAACATATTTAAGTTTTGAGAGTACTTGCATACTTATCTGGGGACACTGTGGACCACTCATAATAGCCTTGCTCTTGGTATAACTACCATTTGTATTGATAGTAACATTACACAATAAGATTGGGCATCCTTTGTTAAGGTCCTTAAAGCAGATGATAAGAGTGACTGGTGGCACTAATCACTACCTTATAGTCTGGGCAGAAGGAGACATAGCTAGTAAACCTGTGCCAGCCTCTCCGAGGGGTGTGTGTGTGTGTGTGTGTGTGTGTGTGTGTGTGTGTGTGTGTGTGTGTGTGTGTGTGTGTGTGTGTGTTTGTGTGTGTATGTGTATCAGCTACTGGGGCAGGGATATAAAGTACTGGTTGGACAGAGAGGGTGCTAAAGGCCTTGGCTTGGTCACTCAGCTGAGATCCCAACTCTATAGCTGTGCCAGTGGATAGTCTTACTGGGGATTCTGGAGAAAGAGGGAGAAACCAGTCTCAGACTGACTGTGGTCTCTGTGTGTTCTTAAGTGAATCTGCACTTGATGCAGTGAGCTGCATTTGGAGATACTGTGTGTGTACTTGTCATCCTCCCAGTGTATGTCCCCCACTGTTGCCAGTGATATATACTGAGGCTCCCTGATTACTGGGCCAGCAGTGGGGTGTCACACCTGGATACATACGGGACTTTATACTCTGGGATACATACTTACATACATAAGTAAATAAAATAATAAAAGTACTCATAAAAACAAGAAATAAGTCTGTTATATGGCAATCATAATAGCAAGCACATCTGTAGCTTTTAAAGAGGACAAACCCCAAAGTAGACCGAAACTGCAGAAGCAGCATGCACCAGCGTATTACCTTTTCCACTACACCAATGAGTCACTATGATTTGTGGTGGTCCTATTCCCTTCTTTGTAATATACATGTCTGTGTATAGTGTTGTCTTCTGTACTGTTTCTGGGTTGTCCTTTGGTGTTTATATTATGATGATTTGATGAGTAAGCATATATTTTCTTGCCGTTTTCAATACAATTAAGCAGGATTTACATTACTAAGATTCATTACATTATTTAGAAGCAATTATGTATTTGATAACCAAGACGTACTCTGGTCACAATGATTCTTTGTATAGATTTGACCATTGATCATTAGCATAACTCATGTAATAAAAATTATTTAAAATATTGATTAAGGGGACAAAACAAAAAAGTAATACTTTTTATGCATTTAAATGTGTAACACTAAACTTTTGCTCATAGTGCAGAAGTGGCATTTAGCTAGTTTTAAAAGTTTTTTAAAAGGTTATGTTGCTAAAGCAGTACAATTCTCTAAAAGGATACCTAAATATAACATTTTATTTCAATGTAAAAAGTCCTGCAAACTTTTGAGGGGAGGTAAATGAAGGAAAAACAGATTCTGAATAAAATAAAAAGCAGCTTTCAGTTTTAAGGTCAACCATATTTTTTAAATGTTTGAATACACTATTGGGACTATAAAATACTAAGGCATTTTGCCCTGGAATGAGAAACAGACACCAGTGGGAAGGTACTAAAATGTGATATAATCATGTGAAATAATGAAGATAGCTGCAATTATTTGCTATGGTGACAAAAACATCAGTGACTGTTTGATTTGCTAGAATGATATTACGTCATTAAATTCCCTGCAATCAGAAGCGGCCTTAGGTCAACTGGTGCCCTAGGCAAAAGGGCTCCATGGCACCCCCAGTTACACCATTCAGTACCCCCATCCTGGTCTACCTACACAAAATAAACACTGGAAAAGTGCCCCTGATAGAGTGGCGCCCTAGGCAGCCGCCTAGTTAGCTTATGCCTTAGGACGGCTATGCCTGCAACCATCAGGTGAAATCATGGAAATGAAATCTAAACATTTCTTGCTTGTAAAGGTTCACTTAAATGTGCCAAAAAGTTCAGTTTTACTTTCTTCAGAACTAACATGTCTGGGTTTTTTTTTTTTGTAATGTCTGGTATAGTTTGCAGAACTGTATACTTTGAAATTGTTATAGTTAGGAGCCTTGCAGGTATGAGCTCTAATTTAAAACTGAATAACAAAACTATAAAACAATTTGCACATCTATATTACGGTAACAATTTCTAACAAAAAAGCAAAACATCTTGAGTAGAGCACTTGGAAAATAACTATAAAAAGAGAAAGAGAAAAGCAGCTTACAAAGTCTGGGGGGAATACTCAAGTTGCTTTCCCACAAACAAGCATATAAATTAAAATAAATGCTAGCACGTTGTAACAAAGGAGGAATTCTGAATGTGAAGCCTCACATGCCAAGGACATTGAAACATGTTTTAATGCTTGTATTTGAACAGTACTGTAGCAGCAGACATCACGCAGAGACCTGTGGGACAGACTGCAATGAAGAGTTTTCTCATTTGTTGTGTATGAAATATGAATATCAAGGATTCATTCGGTTATTTGTCTTTATTCGATTCCCTCATTCTTATTGTGTAATCAGATTTTCACAACATCTGACATTTCTAAACTCTTGGGTTCAATCCACAAAGGGTTTGTTTTTTTATTGTCGAATCTTTCTTTACACATCATTATTACAAGTATTGGGGGACTTCCTACATACAGAATTCATGACTTGTCTTGACACTTGCAGAAACATAGCTTGGATGGAGTCCCAAGAAAGTATATAATAAAAGATTTCGACTTCCTACCTCTGTAACAGTAAATGCTGCTGATACTCATGTTTGTTAATTTGCAAGTCTCCATTGATTAGTATCTGCACACGTTATTTAATCAATGAACCTCAGGCAGGTTTCTAAAACAGCTGCCAAAAAGCAACACGATGACTTAAGCAAAATTAGAGCACCCTGTGGGATTAATAGTGTGTGCATATGTGGTCTTATTAGCATTACATATAAAGGAAAGAATAATAAAAGAGGGCTATATTTGCAGACTTGCAGATCACATACTGTGCAAATATGAAAAGGTTATTACATTTTTACTGTTCACCTACTGAGAGTAAAATATCACTATAAATGTTATTATTCCTTGTCTGTATGGTTTCTTACTGAGGCCTTAGCAGTCTGTGCCAGACAACATGGCAATGTTATTTTTATTTTCTGCACTGGTACTTTTACCTTTTTCTTCAGTTTTTCCTAGAATAATCAGCTTAGACATGTTGATTCATTTATGAGGCAGTTTACACATTAATACTGTTGCAATGCTCATACTGGATGTTACAATTAGCTCAGAGTCTCAGACTGGAGGCTCATCACAGCTGTCTGCAGCAGTGATATAAGTGATGTGATATTCATCTTTGCTTTTTTATTTTTCTCCCTACTTCCATACTGCAGCTCTACTGTATACTGAGCTGTTTTATTTAGCTGACTATGCATTACTGGTAGTGCCTTACGGTGACCTATTTCTAATCAGGTCTACTGTTTCCCAGAGCAGAAGCTTTTTAGCAGCTGGTACAGGATGTGACACTTACACCTAAGGGTCAGGAGGCATGCAGACGTATCATACAAAAATTATGGTGGTGAATGCTCTATCATACCCACACAGTCTATCAGTAGTAACAGCAAGTTGTGGTCATTGTGTAGAATACCTGTGTGTCTATATATATATATATATATATATATATGTGTGTGTGTGTGTGTGTGTGTGTGTGTGTGTATATGTATATATGTATATATATATATATATATATATATATATATATATATATATATATATATATATATATATATAGGTATGTATCACTTCACCTAAAACTCATTTCACCTAAACTCATTTCACCAAGACCAAATCACCTAAAGTTAATTTCACCTAAAGCTCATTTCACTGACAAGTAGTACTCTAATGCAATTGAAAGGTATATGTCCTTTTCTCCACTGTAGTCCAATCCTGATATATTAAGGGGGGGTGTGGGGGGTGCAGTCAAATAATGTAAAACAAAACCAGACAACATCAAACCAAAATAAATGGGGGGACTACACCCCCCACACCCCCCTACACACACCCTTAATATATATACTAACACCAGGATTGCACTGCAGTGGGGAAAAGGACATATACCTTTGACTTGCCTTATTGTACTGCTTGTCAGTGAAATGAGTTTTAAGTGACATGAGTTTTAAGTGAAATGAATTTTAGGTGATTTGTTTCGGTGAAATGAGTTTTAGGTGAAGTGATACGTACCCATATATATATATATATATATATATATATATATATATATATATATATATAGCTGCGGTGGTGCTGCTGCAGTAGCGTTGTCGACTCACAGTAAGACGCTGTCCTGTTCGATTCTCAGCTAAAGCGTCTTCTGCGTGGAGACATGCGTGAATGGGCGTACCTTCGTTGAAGGTTGTGTGTCAGGCCTGGCAAGTCGGTACGTAAAAATCTACTGCCAATCATTAGCAGACCGGAGTTCCGCTGTGGCGACCCCTAACCGGGAAAAGCCGAAAGATACAACAATATATATATATATATATATGCACTGATCTTTTTTTCACCATTCTAGGCTGAAAGCCGATGGTATCATTTCAAAAATCCCTTATGTGTAGTGAAGAAACCTAACTTCTGAGACCGTTAACCCACACATGTGCCACTCACTTCCCTCCCTCCATCCCAGGTCATCACTTGAATCAGTCACTACGCCCATATTACAAGTAGTGCATGGAGGCACCTTGCTAGTCAGACACAGGTATGCCTCTGCTAGTGTGGATTAGTGGGAAGAGGTATGTTATAATTGGTCAGTATTTTTGTTTTATTTACATGACTGCATCAACCATTAAATTATGTGATTATCTGCCCCAAATGTTAGTACAGCATTATATATACCATCAGTTATCACCAGGAGTACTGTACAGACATTTTCATAATATCCAGCCCTAACCTTTGGGGAAAATTATTGTTATGGCATAGCCAACATTTTCCTTTTACAGTAGCTATGCTTATATCAACCCCCAAATGCTACTGTGCTGTTATCATAAGAGGACAGTACATCACTGCACCTCTGCACCATGTACACATAAACATCTGACATGGTACCAAAATCTCAAAAAGTAGAGCTCAAATGGAGGAATTCCAGATCAGTGAATTTAAAAGTGACAGCTAGATGAACACAAGAAAAAGCAGAACAGATTAGATGCTCAGAGAAGATCTGAGCAGGCAGCACAAATGCTAAGGCAATAACAAAATCCTCAAAGTCTGTCTGGCTTTCCAAAGTGTGAGTTGTGTTTCCAATGTGGATGGAGAACGGCTACTAGTCTGCATCATCTGTTGCTGGCAGAACATAAGAGCTCCTGACCATTCTTACAGCAAAAGTTGAAAATAAAAATAAGTGTCAGTGGTGCAACAGGTACCCCGCACTCTGCTGTGGTGCTGTAAGACCAGAAGGCTGTGGGTTGTATTCCCACTCCGGGAACTGGATTGCTGACATTGCAGTCCTGTATTAAGGGAGTACTGGATTCCTGAGTGTGTCATCCTTCAGATGACATATTAAACTGCATTATCAGATCTGATAACTCCCACAAGAAAGCAGGAGGTGTAACCTTAACTTATCCAAGGTCATACAGTCTCTCTCCCTAGCCACATAACATCCCAAAATGTCAAAATACTAGTATCACTTTTAAAGCTATGTTTTGTTACAGTCTATATCCCACATGGAAATAATGTAACAACTTTAGAAGAAATACTCTCTTGAACAACTACTTATATAGCCTACAAAAAATCATACTAGGAGATAATGGACATGCTGCACCTCAGAAAATCCAAATCCCATCGAGCTACACGCTCCAGAGACTTGAACCTCAGCACTGAAATAAATAGGACATGCTGGAGGGATAGATTCATAACCCAGAGGCTCCCTTCACTCTGGAATAAAATCCCAGTCCAGGTTAGGCAGAGTCCCTCATTGACTCTCTTCAAGAGGAATCTTGATGAGTGGATGGGAGATCGTAGGTTTACCCCGGGTATCACTTCTGTGTCACTGTTAGACAGAGGCACAGTATACTAACTTCAAAAAAGGGCATAGCAAAATTAATTTAAATTGGGTGGCGAAAGCCAAACACATTCTGGCTAGGTTTATAAATGCCCTAGGGCAGATAGCCTAGTATGAACCTATGAACCTATAAATATTGACCAGCAAAACCTTACATCTGACTTCACCTCAGCCAGTATAAACCTTCATGGTTACAGAAAACTTATCAAAACCCACACTAAACTTAAAAGTACAAACAGTAAAGGTGTTATTCTAGACTGAATACTGGTCTCTGACCCAAGTAAGTGTACTACCTCTGGAACTTATCCAAACTCACCTAGTGACCACTTTCCAGTTATAGCCATAGAAATACCACCCAGCAGCCTAACACTCACCAACTTAAAACAACCCAAAGCCTTTCTAAATTCAATGAAGACTCCTATATCAATACCTTGAAAGTCTTTAATTGGTCTGTCCTAAAGACTTTTCCACTTGATGAGGCAGTCAATACTTTTAATACCTTGCTCTTAAATATTCTTAAAAGCCATGCCTCACTCTGCAAAAAAAGAGTGAAAATTCACCATGCACCATGGCTCATTTCCCAGACAAAAACTACAATGTCTAACAGAGACAAAGCTTGGAAAGGCTGACTTAAACTTAGAAGTCCATATAACCTGCAGTTTTATAGAGAATTGTGCAATCTGAGTAAAAAAACAACTTACTCTAGATAGAATAAAAATATAGCCATCTACAAATTCAACACAAAAATGACCCCCAAAAAGTCTGGACATCTGTGCTTAACCTGTTACATGTGGGCTATAACAAGGAACCCAACCCTTCAGATAATAGCTGTCCACTAGGATTTGTAACCTTATTCAACACTACTTCATAGAAAGCATTGCATTGCTAACTAAAATCTCTTCACCCCATCCAGTGCTTCAACTACCCCCACAGTAACATCCAATCCTAATAATTCATCAAACAACAGGTTATACCAAACCCAACATTCTCCATACACCATATACAGTACGACTCCCATCCCCACAGCATCCCCATCTGAACCTAATTCACCCTCTATATCCATTGCTAGCAAATTCCACATAGGACCTGTCTCCACATCAGTGATGAAACCTTCTACTTAAACTCAGACCTTGCCCCCTTGCAGCTGTTCCATCTGAATACTTAGAGATAGCTGCAGATGTCATAGTATACCCATTCTCTGTCCTTATCAATAGCACAGTATCTGAATCCGATGTATCCTCACTATGGAAAAAATCCTATATTATCCCTTTTCATAACGGTAGCATCTCAGCTAAAGTCTCTAACTTTCAGCCTATAGCAATATAGTCAACTATCTCAAAAATTCCTAACAGATGTATTTATAACCAACTCCTCCACTATCTTCTGCAGCATTAGCTATAGCTCTTAACATCGTCTCCAACATGTTCCCCCTCCAATACACATGACGACATCTGCACCCCAATAAGTCATTGACATCACGAATAAATACAAGAACTCGGGTAAACTTGTTTTCTCATTATTCCTCGACCTGTCAGCAGCGTTTGTTACATTGTTATAGTGGTTCAATATTGATTTAACTGACAGGATCCAGTCTGTATAATGGCAGAATATTCTGTCTCTGTCTCCATACCTGTAAGCATCCACTGGAGTACCCCAACATTCCATTATTGGTCTCTCCCGCTTTTAATTAATATCTTTATAAATGACCACTATACCTCTGTAGGCCCAGCGTCTGTTCTACAATATGCTCATGATTCAGTGCTCATACATGCATCTAATAACTTGTCTCAGCTCCTCCATATCACAAAAAGAAACCTTTTCCTCGGTAGGAAAATTGCTCCATAATGCCCAGCTACTACTCAACTCTAAGAAAACAAAATTACTGCTATTTTTCCAACAAATCACACATGGCTGATAATGAAAATTTCAAAATCTTTTCAGTAAACAAAACTGAAATTGAAGTAGTCCCCTATACAAAACGTCTTGGAGTGATTATAGAGGATAGCCTTAAATCTGTCCTGTGTGTTCAAAATATTATAAAGAAAATTCACCAAAAATTAGGACTGCTGTACCGGAATACAAATTTCCTTAGTAACACAATCAAAACTACTCTTGCCACTACCTGTCTTCTGCCATCTCTCTTACATGGTGCATCCATCCTAAACAAACCTTCGGGCTACAGTTAAAAATAAGCTGGAGGCATGGTATAATAAGGTTGCAAAATTTGCCACCAACAAACAATACCACAGCCGCCACTGTATTGCCCTTAAGGCTTTGAGTTGGCTCAAACTGCCTCACCACTTAGATTGCATGTGGCTTATCTCCACACACAACATTATTCACAAAGTTGATTGACAGCTCTGCTTTTAGTCCTATTTTCCATTCGTATCACCCTAATAGACTACATCGTTCGAATGAATAATGTCTTCTTAGTATATACAAACCCTACAAATCATTTGGCCAAAGTCTCCACTCATACTCTGTTTCTAAAAATGGAATTCTATTCTTTTGCAAAAGGGATATAACTGTAATGTCTCCATCTTTAAACAACTACTAAAGACTACTTAAAGAAAATGTGGTTCTACTGGTGTACCACTCCAGGCTGAACAAGTCCCTCACTCCTTCCACCACCAGCACACTTTAACTATGTTCAGAGTGAAGAAATTAGTAAAATCTATTTCGTAGACAACAATAAATATTTTTTTGCTTGGGCTATATTATCTAGTCATCTCTGTCCCAAAGAGTGTATTCAGTGTGCTTGATGTCATCTCGATGAACTGCAACTTGCGAATATTTTATTTATTGACAATGTTCTTTTTCAGCTTGTTATAGCTATCCAGATATTTACACTATGTATGTATAAGTTTATACTCTATGAAGTGAAGCTGATTTTTTACAAATTTATTTTGTCATTTTACTGTATTAGTCTTTGTAATAACCTTATTTAACTACAACCATATTATGTCAATGTGGAGAGTTTCTCCCCAGGTCTCCACTGAACATGGGATATTATCCCAGTCATACTTGCCCAGTCCAGAAACATCAAATAAAAACAAATAAAAATAAATAAAATAAAGAGTGCCTAGATCCTGGACAACAGTGTCTGATTGGAGGGGTGCATCACCTATGTGAAGATTGAAACTGTTTTCTTTACCAAAAGGAACTTTGCTATATATATATATATATATATATATATATATATATATATATAGATATCTTTACATTTAATTTAAGACCTTTGTCCTTGCACCAGTTGTTAACATGGTCTAACTCATGTTGGATAAATGTGAGCCAGTTGAAAATTGACTAAGAATATCCAGTTTGCATTCATCAGAAAACTTAGTTGACCATAGTCCAGGAGTGCTGGATTGAATGTTTTAGAAATGAATACCAAATAGGAGAGGACCTAGAACTCTGCCCTATGATATACCGCTGGTAACTTTTTTTTTTCAGAAGGGTTACCCGTGACTCTAACTGCATGGATTCTGTCAGGCAATTAACAGCTTTAATGCATTTAATGGAATTTAAATTTAAAAAAAAAGTTAAAATAAGGATCTATGGAGACCTTAAAAAGAGAATTCCATCCTTTGCTATAAAAACTGGAAATAACTAAGATCTTATGTAGTCTGAGCCACTGGAGATACTAGCCAGCTATTGCCACCAAAAGACTAGCTTCAACAATAACACAGAGGGAAACGTAATAGTTCTGAACTGAACTACAGACAGACAGACAGCTAGAAACAAAAAACTAAGTGGGCTATGATAATAAAATGATGATATGATAAAAATGATAATAAAACGATATGATAAAAATGATGATAAATTAACCAGTGCATCAGGTCCCAGTTGGTTGAGGTGTTCCTACCTCCCCTCCCCCTGAAAGGCTTGTAAAAGCATACAGGGTCATTCCGGGAATAACAACAAGTCCAGAAGACTTTCCCCACCACGGAACCTGTTTTAATAAGGTCAATATCCACTAAAATACCTTGCCACCTGTAAACCTAACAAATTGGGTCCAAAAAAACTCTGGTGAATGTCCCCATAACTCCCACTTCTAATCTGTTTAAGCTGATAAGCATTAGGTTGGAAGGGTTAGACTTTCCTGTAGCCTTCTTTCTTCCCCAGTTAAGGTAAAAACAGCATGCTTTCTGCTGTTCAACAGACAAGTGTAGTGTGCTCTGCACCTCCAAACAGTGCATATTTAAGTGAAACAAGCATGCTAGCTGCAAAAGGGAATTGGAAAAAGGGCTATCTGCATTGTAAACTGAGAAGCAGGCAGGGAACTGTGTAGTTTTTAACAGTAGGGACTAGGAACAGAGTATTGGGCATATAAAAGAAACAAAAAAGCATGCTTGTAACTCATTTAACAGTAGGGCTTAGGAACAGAGTATTTGGCATATAAAAAGAAACAAAAAAGCATGCTTGTAACTCATACCTGCACATGCTGCCTCTATGCATCCACCTCCTCTCCTACACAACGTCTAACCCTCACCCAGACCACTTTCAGCATGGTAGAAACATGGCTAGCTAATCGCCACCTGCTTCTAAATCCTAACAAAACCAAGCTACTACTTTTGTCCCCCAACCATAGAATTTCTCCTCCATCCTTCAACATCACATCTAGCAATGATGCCATTATCTCCCCTGATGACCACACAAAGCTTCTAGGAGTAATAATAGACAACAATCTGAAATTTGATAAACATGTCAATCACACTATTAAGTCCATCAACAAAAAACTTGTCTCTCTGTAAAGAGCCAAACCTTTCCTCAGCCCTCCCCCCCCACACACACACAGCTAGGGTAGCTATTGCAAGATTACACCTCATCTCTACCCTTATGTATGCCTCCCCTATTCTCACCAACCTATCCAAAACCGATCTCAACAAATTATCAGGATGTTACAATCATATAGCCAGATTTGCTAATGGCATGGCTTTTAGGACCCACCATTACCAGAACTTCAAAGCATTGGTATCGCTAAAGTATCCTATCCTTCTACAGATTAACCAGCTTATAGTAGTGCATAAAATACTCCATCAACCTGATAACAACCATGCCCTCAAAAATATTCTCACCCCTTATAGTGCCCCCAGGCCATTACGCTCAGCTAATAAACTAATAATACTGACCCAAAAATCCAACAACTCTGCAGGTGATGCTATACTTGCCAACTCAAACGGTAAAATCTGGAATCTACTCCCTACTACCGTTACCAAGGAAACCTCACTACCCCTATTTAAAAGAGAACTCAAAAAATACCTCACATCTCATTGGCTGTGCTCTTGTTCTAAACGTGACTAACAACTTCACTAATACATGTCTTGCTACCCCACCTGCTGTTTAGTCAAGTATCTATGCCTCATAGCATTTGAATGTCTAAGCATCGTGAATTATGAGATCTGATTGTATTTTATGTTCACATTTTCTGATACGTCTTTGCCAATCAGATGTAATGTCTGCACATTGTGTATATTGACATCTGCCTGTATTCTTTGTCAATATTTTTCTAAACCCGTCTGCCTGAGTTTATCATCCAGTGATGTATGTACTACCTCTTTTTTGGTATGTGGAGCTTTTCTCCCCGGGCTTCCGCTGAAAATGGACATATATCCAATCGGACTATCCTGGTCAACAAATGTAAAATAAATAAAAATAAAATAAATAAAGCTATTCTTGCAGCCACAGAGTCTATTTTGACCTCAGACTAAGCTTATTGCTATCCGTGCCTGAAAGCACAGCTACTCATATGACATATTCAGCAAATACTTCACCGAAACAATCCTAACTCTCTTCAACAAGTACACCACACTACCACTCCTATTAATACTACTTCTGACAAAAATAGGAACTACTTCTCCATACAACCCATATCTACCAACACAGTAAAATAACTACTAAAAAACTGAAACCTACTATCCTAGCTGCAGATAAACTTCCTGCAGACTATCTTAAAATTGCAGCTGATTCCATCTCCATCCCTATATCTATCCCCATTAACCAGCCCATTACTGAACAACTAGTTTCATCAATTTGGAAAATTTCATATATTACCCTTTACACAAAGGCAGAAAGTCAACAGAATTATCCAGTTATCAGCCAATTGCTATACTGTCACCCATATCCAACACACTGGAAAGATGCGCACACACACACACACACACACACACACACACACACACACACACACACACACACACACACACACACACACACACACACACACACACACACACACACACACACACACACACACACACACACACACATATACACACACACACACACTCTCACACACACACACACACACACACACACACACACACACACACACACACACACACACACACTCTCACACACACACACACACACACACACACACACACACACACACACACACACACACACACACACACACACGTGCACACACACACACACACACACACACACACACACACACACACACACACACACACACACACACACACACACACACACAACAAATTATGGACTTCCTCCTTACTAACAAATTACTATCCAGTACCCAGCATGGGTTATGACCCTTCCACAGCACCACCTCTGCCCTTATGACCTTCACTGATGTAGTCAACCACCCCAGAAATAATAACAAAGTTGTCTCTGCTGATTTTCTTGACCTCTCTAAGTCTTTTGATATGGTCTCTCACAGCAAGCTCTTAAATGTACTTACCAAACTCAACTTCAGCCAGTCTACTCTGCCGTGGTTCAAACACTATCTAGCAGGTCGTCAACAAGCAGCTCAGTTACAACAAACCCTTTCTTCTCTATTACCCATCACCTTAGGAGTACCCAAGGTTCTATCCCTTCGCCCCCTCCTATTTAATTTCTTTACTAACAAACTCCATATCTCAAACGTTCATGCATATCTTGTACAGTATGCCGATGATTCTACACTGATATGTGCAACTTCTTCTCTGCACCATCTGCAATCAATAACTCAACAATTTTTCACTGTAGTAGAAGCTTGGCTAAGTCTCAACTTATTTTGAACCCCAACAAAGCCAAGCTTATGCTTTTCTTGCCCACTAGAAACACTACCCTTCTCCCCTCCTTCAGAATTTCATCACTAAATAGCACCATCTTCTCTCCCATACAACACACAAAACCTTTAGTTGTAGAAATTGACATTAGCTTGCAATTTGAGATCCATTTATCCCAAACCATTAAGAAAGTCCAGAAAACCCTAGACACACTTTATATAAATAAAAGAAATTTCACTAATAGTACAAAAACTACTACAGCTACAAGGCATCTTATCTTAACTCTTCTCTATGCCTTGCCAATTCTCATAAACCTTAGGAAATCAGATTTAGATAAATTAGAATCTGTTATAACAAAACTGCAAAATTTTACTAATGCCAGGTCTAGGACACATCATTGTACTTCACTCAAACAAACAAATTAACTATTACTCCCTCAACTAATAATTTATCACCAACTGTGCTTGGCACATAAGATCCCGCATCTACCTGAACAAACAGCAGCACTTTAAAAGTTAACTCCTTATTCTAACAAATGTGTACTTTGCTCGAGTAGCAAATCCCTGTTAAATGTTACCAATGCTAACAATAAATCAGGCACCTCCCTCTTCTTGAACTACACAGATAAAATCTGGAATAGTTTACCATCAGAAATAACATCCATTACCAATTTATCTCACTTCAAAATAACTCTTAAGTCTCACTTAACCAATACATGGCTATGTTCCTGTACAAATCCTGGATAGGAACAGAATTCTATTGCAATGTCCTATTTACTCTAAACACTGTTTCTCTAGTTAATAATAGTTCTTCACATAAATTAGATCAAATCTCACATTTCAACAAACCTCTACCCATTCTTATTACAATCTAAAGCATGTATTCAAGGACTATAGTAAAACTATTCTCCTTAAGTTGCAATTATGTTTCAATATTTATACTGTACTGTATCTCTTCCTACTACAGGCTATCAGTCAATGTAGTATAGCGATGAAAATTGCAATTATGTTACAATATCTATCCACTACCGTATCACCTGCTACTACAGACTATCAGTCAATGTAGTATACCTATGAAAATTGCAATTATGTTACAATATCTATGCTCTATTGTATCTCCTCCTACTCCAGGCTTTCATTCAAGGTAGTATATCTATGAAAATTGCTTACCCACTAATTGTTATTAATAATACCTGGATTACATTCTATAAGTCACTCATTCAGGGCAGCACAGTGGTGCAGCGGTTAACGTTATCACCTCACAGCAAGAGGTTCTCTGGTTCGATTCTCGGCTGTGGTGCTTTCTGTGTGGAGTTTGTATGTTCGCGTGGGTTTCCTCTGGGTACTCCGGTTTCCTCCCACATTCCAAAAAGACATGCATCTGCAGCATTTCTCCCCGGGCCTCCACTGAAAACAGGCTCTGTGGAACCTAGTCAGACATTCCCGGTCAACAAATGTTAAATAAATAAAAAGTAAATTTTCCTGATAGATTTCTTCATTTTTTTAAGAATAACTCTTTCTTTTCCTGTACTAGACTATGCAACAATGCCATTAATAAGAATATTTACATGAAAGCATTTTTTAACCAACATTATATGTTTAACACAAATATCAAATCGTGTATATGTAAACTTTGTATTTGTAAGTATAATCATTGTTACATGTTAAATGTGAAGGTTTTCTCCTCGGGCCAGTTAGAGCTGCTATCTGTATTGTGAGATCTGTTTTTCTTAGAATACCTTTATTGAATTATCATTTGTGACATAGGCTCATTTACATTTATAGGTTCATAGGTTCATAGGTAAGAACTAGGCTATCTGCCCAAGGTCATTTATAAGCCTAGCCAGAATGTGTTGGCTTTTGCCACTCCCTTAGATTAGTTTCCTGTGCCTCTGTCCAGCAGAGCCATTAGTTCCCTGTGCCACTGTCCAACAGACCCACTGCAGTGATCCCCAGGGTAAATTTTCTGTTTTTCATCCACCCATCAAGGTTTCTCTTGAAGAGTGTTAGTGAGAGGCTCTGCCTGATGTATATTGGAATCCTGTTCCAAAGCATGGGGAGTCTCTGGGATAGGAATCTATCCCTCCAGCATGTCCTATTTATCATTGTGGTGAGGTTTATATCTCTAGAGCATGTGACTTTCCAGGATTTGTTGATTTTTAGGTGGAGCATGTCCATCAATTATGGGTTGGACATAGCCATGTATGTCAGGCAGAGATCACCTCTGAGTAAGCGGTATGCAACAGAGTACATCTGGAGTTTCTTGACTTGGGCTGAATAAGGCACCTGTTTGCGGCCAGTAATCCTCTTGGTGAGGTACTTTTCTGGTCTTTCCAGCTGTTGCAGGTGTCTTGTAAGGTACATTCCAAATGGGGCATTGTATTCTATGATGGGTCTAATGAGTGATGAGTAGAGAGGCACAATAACCTCTTTTGATCTAGATGCGAACCCTTTTGTGATTAGGTGGGCCACATAGAAGGATTTTCTAACCACTTTGGCAATATGATTATCAAAGGAGAGATTACTATCTTCTTGGGTCCCCAGAACCCTTATTACATTTTCTGTATTTAGGGGACTACCACCTATGTGGTAGTTCATGGGTACTTTGTTTTTAACAAAAGGGATGACTATGCACTTTTTGGCATTTAGCTTGAGGCCATGATTTTGACACCAGGTATCCATCTCAGTGAGACCCATCTGGAGGGTATCAGCTGGAGAATCAATTATGACCACTAGTTTGCAGTCGTCTGCAAACTTGGTCAGCCATAGTCCTCCTATGATTGCCTGTACCTCTGAGAAGTATATACTGAACAGGAGGGTTCCTAGGACTGAGCCCTGGGGGACACCACTTGTAACCAGTTTAGAGTCGGACGTACAGCCTGCAACTCTCACCATGTGGGTTCTATTCATGAGCCAGTTGACAACCTATCTCATGATGTGGGGGTTTATGTTCAAGCTGGTGAGCTTGTCTATAATACTAGAATGGGGAATTGTGTCGAAAGCCTTTGCGAGGTCTAGGTAGGCTGTGTAGATCTCCTTTCCCTCATCTAATGCCTTGGTAACCATCTCAAAAAAGTCCACCAGGTTTAGCAGGCATGATCTTCCCTTAAAAAAGCCAAACTGGGTAAGGTCCAAGGTTTGGAGGTTCCCAATGTCTCTGTTAATGAGTTCCATGATGATGCGTTCCATAGCCTTGCAGACCAGGCTAGTCAGGCTTATAGGACAATAGTTCCCGGGGTCCACTGTGGCTCCACCTTTGTGGAGCATGATAACTGTTGCTGTGTGCCACTCTGTGGGTACATAGCCTGTAGAGAGGCTGAACTTGAACAGTGTGTTTAGGTGAAGGGTTAGTTCATTTGGAGCTCTTGTAAGACACAACCTGGGACACCGTCCGGTCCCATTGAAGCTGTATTTTTTGGCTTTGGATAGGGCTGTTTTAACCTGTGTGTTGGTGATTGATGGGGCCCTACATTATTCTGGTATGGTTACGGGCCCTTTAGGGGGTGAGAGGGGGGTGTAGTTTGTACTAAACTTGTCTGCCAGAATGTTGGCAATATCAGTCGGTTCACTGTATTTTGTGCCATTCTGCACTAACTCATTGCAGATCTGAGAGTTTCTCCTTAGGTTCTTGACATAGCTAAAGAACACTTTCTGGTTATCTTTGGAGTCATTGGCAATTTTTCTTTCGAAACTAGCTTTGGATGATTTAATGAGGGATCGTAGTTTCTTGCTGATACTGATCAGAGATGTCTTTCCTTCCTGGGATTTTACTCTTTTCTGTACTAATTTCATCCTTCTGTTGTATAGCTTGTGTATGACAGGGGTCCACAAGACTGGTTTCCTTTTCATGGAGGAGTGAGTCTTGGTTTTACTTGAGATAGCCCAATCCATGCATTCCTGCAGATGCTCATAGAGTGCCTTTGTATAGGTTTCAACAGCTTGGACAGCATTGTCCTTTAGCATGGGGGCTGTGAACCTTTCCACCTCGGCCTTAAGTAACGTGAAGTTTGCTTTAGAAAAGTTTTTCATAGTGGTTTCCTTGACTGGGGGTGGGGGCGGAATTTGGATGATTAGTCTATGGTCTGATCTAACCAGCGAGGGGTTGACCTCAGCCCATGTTGGTGATGACCAGGTCCAATATGTTCTTCCCTCTGATGAGGGTGTTGACCAGTTGATCCAGGGCTTTCGAGTTTATAAATTCTAGGAAGTGTTGGGCAAGGTACTTGAGTAGTTCTCCCAGTTTATGTTTGGGTAATTGAAATAACCCGGTATAAGGGTGTTTGTTAGGGCCTTCATATTTCCCAGTGTCTCCAGAAATGCGGAATAGGGGTCCTGGGCCATGGTGGGTGATCTGTACCAAGCTACAATTTGGATTGCAGTTTTGCCCGTTGTTAGTTGCACATGGATGATCTCTGATGCATTGTGCTGCACCACTAACCTGGAGGTGTGGGTATCCTTGATGAATATGGATACATCCCCACCTTTTGTGTTTCAGTCCTGGTTCTGTGGCCAAAAGGTATGGTATGAGTTATAGCCTAGTAGTGCTGGGGTGCTCTCAGGAGCCTTAAACCAGGTTTCAGTTACTGCACAGATGTCGATGTTCACCATACTGAGGAGTGCCTCGAGTGCGTGCATTTTGAGGTTTAGACTTCTGGTGTTGAGTAGCATTACCCTCAGTTTTTGGTTACTTGTGCTATTTATGGTGGTGGGTTTGTCTTTTGAGCCTTGCCTAAAAAAGGCACTATGGGGGCAGCAAGAACTGTGGCCAGTATTCAAAAGCCTAAGGGTGACAGGTGCAAGCCATCTCTTGCGAAGCAACGTGGCTTGTTGAGCATGTCATCCCAGGTGGACAGATACTGGATCCCCATTGAATGACACCAGAAACTTAGCCAATTGTTGAAATTTATCATTTTTTCTTTATACTGTGGCATCATTCTTGGTGAGGGCAGGATGCTACTCAGGGTCAGGGTCATACCGGCCTTGGCTACATGATCAGAGAGCTCTTCAATGTCTCTCTTCATGTAGTCCAGGGAGGTACATCTCAGGTCATTCACACCAACATGGACAATGACAGAGTTGTATTTGTACTTGTTCTGGAGTGACCTGAGTGTTTGTGTTATGTGATGGATCCTGGCACCCAACAGGCAGCTAACTGTAACCTTCTTCTTGTCCAGCCTAGTTAGTGGGACATCAGTGTGCCTGACTATCGAGTCACCTAATGCTAGTGCGTTGGGTATGTTATTTTGCGTTAAGGGCTGTGATTGCATGGTACACTGATTATGTGAAGTATATGTTTTATGGTTGGTGATGGGGTGTGGAGGTTGCTTGGATGTCTGCTTTGGAGGTCTTTGTTGCTTTTGCAGATTTTTATTTAGAGCCTCCAAGTATGTTTTCATGTATTCATGTGTGTTATTTGCTGGTGTTGGTTTATTAGGTCTATGTGAGACTGGTGGTGTGTTGCAAGTATTACCCTTCTCCTCTTGACTGTCAGTTACAGTCTTGGGTTGAGAGAGCTTTGCCTCCAGTTTGGCTGTATAATTGCATCTCTCGCATATATTAGTGTTTGGTGGTAGGAGGAGAGGGTTTCTGTGTACATGAGGCAGTTGTAACATTGCCTCAAAATGCCCAGATTCACCAGTTGGACTGAAGAGTGCACCGCAAACTGCCCTTTGGACATGCCTGAATAGGTAGAGTATATAAAAGTAATCAAACTGTATTAACAAGTTAAAATTAACAGACATTATGCTTCACATACATTGCTATGTATCATATAACATAAGCAACATTACATAAATTATTCAGGTGTTGCCACCTTTTTTAAACAAGAAACATCTTTATTAAACCATCACTTATGATATAAGCAATCATACATTTACATAAATGAAAATGAACCACACCGACACAATCCTAGTTGCAAGCATTTTACATTGTAAACCATACTGACACCTTCTGCATTTTCTTCTCTGCTTTGAGCAAATTCACCTGGCAATTTTCCCACTCCAGTCCCTGTTGTGATTTTAAACTTGGTGGATTTTTAGCTTCCTACACCTACTGCAAATTTAGCTTTAGAAGCTCATTCCAGCCTCATGTCTTTGTGCACAATATTTAGAGATTTAATCTGTTTTTTTCAGCTTACTTTAAAATCTGCAACATTTAGAGTTAGACTATCAATCACTGGAGGGACTGGGATCTGATCTTCAAGAATCGTCTTGAGATTAGTGCTTCTGCTTTGCTCCTAGTAAGAGGAAGATCAGCAGGACATTATTTCCTGTCCTTCCTAGTGAATATCAAATCACTGGAAAGCCTAAAATTTGCTTCTTTGGAGTCAGCTTGCGATTAGTACTACAGCTTTGCTCCTGGTGAGACAAAAAATGGGGGTAATGGTGCTAATTCCTGCTGGTCTCTGATTGAGAAGCATGTACTTGACTTAACTGAGTGTCTCTGATGCAGTTTTGGAGAGAACCCCTTTAGGGCCTTTGTGCAGCTTGGCTTTCTGTGTGACTAGCTGCTATAGGTTCTATCTAGAGAATCTGGCAAGGGAAGACAGCATACAGTGAACCCATTAGCATATAGGTTAATGCTATTTCTCAGAAATCAGCATGAGATTAGTGCTACTCTTTGCTCTTAATGAGAGGATGGAAGTATCACTGATTTTTAGTTTTATGCTGTTGTGTTGAGACCAGTACTGTCTCCACTGCCAGACAGCACCTCCAGCAATCAGCAATAAACTATATAGGTGTCACTCCCCTTTCAGCCCACATTATTAAGCTCCTGTAACTTTGGATTTGCCATTTATAACCACATCTGTAGGCAGCTTGGTTAAAATGGATGTTCTGAAACAATGTATATCATGTTTACTGACAACAACCAATTACTTAAACAAACTGACACAGAATGTCACAGATGTAGTTATACAATCTTACTGGTAAAAATATCTCACATAAAGCCATTACAAACACACACCAGTGTAAATAATATATAGACTTCAGGGCAAAGAAAAAAAGAAATGCATAGCACAGCTCAAGTCAATGTTGACACTAGTTCAAAAGAAAACAATTTTCAGAATATCTATAAATGGTGCAGCAGTCCAGTACCAAAAAAATGATTTATCTGACATTCTTTAAGCAGAGAGGAATGACATACCATATATTTCATTTTGTACATACTAGAAGATACTGATTACTACAGATGCATCAGTCTCAGTTACAAACAGACCTCTACCAGAGGACACAAGTACAGTTATAATGTCATGATTTGAAGGATCAAAGGTTATAGCAGTGAGCAGTTCTCAGTGTAATAGTACTGTATTGAACTAGGTATGGACATGTTGTCAGAGTTAAATGTTGCTTTAGACTTCAGTAACAAGATTTTATGCAGAAATACAAATGCTGCAGAATGTACAATAGTGCAAACATAAGACCCTTTAAGAAAGCACATTCAGTAGCTTGTGTAGAAGATACATGGAATTTAAAAAATCAGTTACTACATTAATATGCAGATTCATGGGTTAAAAAAAAAACAAACTTGGATCAGTTGCCACAGTTTAAGTGCAGGCAGAAAAGTTGCCACATTTTTAGAAACAGTATTTCATTCTCAGGGAAGCAATGACAGACTGGAAAGGAAAAGTTGGTACAGTAAAAGAATCAAATCCATTCAATTCACTTTTATGGCCAGTAACGAAAAAACAGATGATGATTACAGGCCAGTAAAACATTTGAAATTAGCAAATATGTACACCATTCTGGTAGCAAATGTTGTGTGTAGTACATCAAAAATGACAGTCAAATTAAAAACATGGATTATATGGTTTACAGTTACAGATCTGGCACATGAGTTGTTTGCTATGGTTTTGTTTCAGCAGACATTGTCAAGACCACTAAATTATAGCAATAAAGTACTGATACAGAGACAGATAAAGATGATTTACAGATATTAAATATTTTCTGCTAGTTTTACAGAGTGTAGAATTTAAAGTCAATGTTGGGAGTTCTAAAAGTGACAGTGCAGTCAAAGGTTTGGATCTCATGTTGGTCCAGCCGCAGGCTCAGAACTCCTGTAAGGGAAGAATGCAATGTAATTTACTGTATGAGGGAAATTCTAATACTTGTAAAGGGCAAACAAGTAAAGTTCCAGAATCAGATCAGTTGAGTTCCAGAAACTAAATGTGTAAATGCATTTATTTATTTAGTTAGTTTAAATTTGTTTACTGGGGTTGTCCAACTGGACCAGTGGCCCTTTTTCAGTGGAGCCCCAAGGAGAAAAGCTCCATTACAAAAACACATTAAAACAATGCAATAAATCAATAACAATCAAGAATACATAACTTTGGTAAATATAGGTAGATAGTTTATACATAAACAATAAAAAATGTGAGAGTAATATAACGTGGAAAGAAAAGAAAGCTAAAAATAAACTAGCATGAAATAGCTTGTGTTATCATAGAGAAATGACTGATCAGTAGATCAATATCATGGTTTTGGTGGTAATATTTATGAGATACATGTATGGTATATGAACACAAATAAGGATGATTGCTGCTGTGCTAGTGTTACTTGTTCTAAACAGTGATAACATATTGAGGTGAAGTACAAGAAGGAGGGAATATAATGAAACTGTAGGAAGCTTAAGATATGTAGAGAGTGACTGGAATTCCATGAGAGAAGAGAAAGTTTGGATATTAGAATTTAGCAAGGTAAGATATAGTTTGGCTGTAAGAACAAGGAAGGTCTGAATGATCAGCCTAGATTAGTGCAGGAGCAAAGCCATTATGTTCTGTGGTCCTATCTCGCCTTCATTCTTACATATGGGTTCGCTCGGCCTATTACAAAGCTCAAAGTCTCTTTGTTGGCTTGTGGTTAGGTAGGTATCCCAAAGCGCACTAGTACAATTCCCAGATCTCATCTGCCACATCTACGAGTTCAGAAGTGCTTCTTGCTTGGCCGTGGCTAAATTTAAATTTTTTTCTATTATTATCAGTTTACTGTTTTCCATAGCTAGTGATCTTATTACTAGATAGTGTTTAGTAGTGTTGAGTATTTACAAGAGTTTAGAAGTGTTTTTGATATTTAAATTAGTTAGTTTGTTGAGAACTGGTTGGCCGTTGGCCCTTGTTGTTCCCTTTTTGGTATCCTGTGTGTTAGTTTCTTATTAACAGTTATATTTCATAGGTCCGTGTTTACTTAGGACCTTGTTTTTCTCACTTTATATATACATATATATTGTGTTCAGTGTTTGTTGCTAGTCTTGTTACAAAGTCACTCTGTGGTCCGTGTTTTTGTGCCTTGGTTTTCTAATTTAGAAAATATAGCTTGCGTGCAGTGTTGTTTGTTCATTTCTTTGCCTGCTAATAGTTTCTGACCTTTTTTTCTGTGACTTAGCCTATCTAGCTAGGTCTGTTAAAGTTAGAGGACCTAGTCCTCTGCTAATTTCATAATTTCCTCAGGGCTAGGCCCGTTTAAGTTAGAGGGCCTAGTCCCCGTTGTGCTTGTTGTGTACCTGCTTTAATTACATAGAGTGTCAACATGTCTAAAGAGTCTAAAGACCACAAACCTTCCAGTTTCAAAAAATGTATAAAGTATTCACAGAAGATGTCAATTAAGGATGGTCATAGTAATTGTGTATATTGTCTCGGAGCCACTCATTTGCAGGAAACTTGTTTGTTCTGCCATTCCTTTAGCACCCGAGTTCTCCAGGAGCAGAAGAACAAGTTAATTTTGAAAGGTCTCCTCAAGCCTTCCTTCAAGGAAGACTTAGTGAGTTCTTCATCTTCATCCAAATCACATTTTTCCAAAAAAGAGAAGGTTAGGTTGACCAAGAGGCATTCTCCGGCACTGACTAGTGTATTGGAAACACCTCATAAACAATCAAAACTGGATAAGACTTCTACCTCTTTGGCTCCACTGTCCTCGGAACCAGTTGAGGTTATCGATGTTGGCACTTTAGTGTCAGCCCCAAGCTTTTCAGAGCCAACTACTGAAAAATTACATCAGAGCCAGTCCAGAGATCCTTTGCCAGTCTCCCCAACCTTAAGATCTCCAATTTTACAGAGATCCAGATCACCTACCCTGTCATCCAGATCCTCCAAGAACCTGTCAGAGGAAGGTGTGGAGAGAGTTGTGCTTAGACTCCTGAAGTCAACTACCTTGCCCAAATTGTTGTTGGCTCTGACCCAGTCAGTTCCAGAGCCACCTGAGTCCTTCCTCCCTGTTGTGGTTCCTCCTCTGAGTTGAGTTGGACCTTCGGAGCCAGAGTTTTCGGTGCCACTTGTTGTGGAACCCTCGGTTCCATCACTCCTCGGGGCTGCCTCAGAGCCAAGTTCCACTCCGATACCTTTGGCGCCATCCTAGGTGTCTAGGAGCTGAAGGTCACTGATTGGCCCTGACAGGGACACTTGGACCCGAACCTCCTCGGTTCTAAGTCTCCCTCTTGGCTAGGGTGAGCTTGGACCCTACATCTATCTTTTAGCTGGTCATTTTAGGGCCGATGACTACCTCCATTTCCTCAGAACCAGGGCAGTCTTTGGAGCCAGAGAGATGTGCTTTCGAGATGATGAGGAGTGTGCTGTCTCACTCATCAGCTCCATGCAAGGGTACCAATGGTCTTCCCCCTCGAGCACCAACCTCGATCTCAGCAACTACTCTCTGTCTCAAGAGCAGAGACCCACAGCCTCAGGAGCCCCATTGGGTGGCTCTCAGTCTCCCAAGACCTCCCCAGAGTACCCTTCTGAGGAGTCCCCTCAGAAGAGGACATGCAAGAGGAAGCACGTAGATGAGTCCATCACCTCAGACACTGACCTCGAGGTGTCAGAAGGGTCACTCAAGATGTCGTCTGATGACGTCTCCTTTGTAGACATATTAGAGATCCTTAAGCAAAGACTCAGCTGGCCCACTGTTACCCCTTCTGATCAGGAGTCAGTGTACCTGAAGGCTTTCGGGTCTCAAACTTCAGCCTCGTGGGTGTCTCCACCTTTCGATGAACTTTTAGACCTGGTTAGTTGGAAGGTGTGGGAGATTCCTGATGCCATGGAGCCAGTTCCCAGAAGACCCAATAAATTTCTGTCTGCCCCTAAAGAGAAAGATTTTTTGTCCAAGAGTGTGTCTGTGGATGCCATGGTGATGGCGACGGCCACTAAAAAGGAGCTAGTGGAGACTTCTCATCTGTCCATCCACCGAATAAGGAGTCTCAAATGATGGATAGATATGGAAAGTGTATCTTTTCTTCACGGGCTTTTACACTCGGATCGCTGAACTATGTCACACATTTTATGAGGCTTCAAAGAGATCTCCTCAAGGAGTTAAGAGATACTCTTCAAAGTACATCTACTGAAGGAGTCCCTGAGAAGGTGTCTGCTCAGTTGTCCACCTTAAATTCCATCGTGAACTCCTCCATGAGGCTGATCTCCTATGCTGCTGATGGAGCGAGCAAGTTAGAGAGTTCATGAGTTTCCCTTAGGAGACACTCCTGGATGTGCTGAGGTCATTTTGCAGAGCCTTTCAAGTCTACCTTTACCAAAGCCCCCTGTGACGGTTCTTCATTGTTTGGACCCAATAAAAGAGACTCTCACCAGGTGCAAATAAGAAGGGAAAACTCTCTCTGCCATGGAAGTACATTTTACCGTCCCCTCTAGACCATATCCCAAGAGTCAGAGAGGTGGTAAGATGTGGTTCAAGAAGTACCAGAGATTTTTCCCAGATGCACATGGTGACCCCTCCTTCAGAGGCAGAGGAGGAGGAGCTAATGGTAGACCTTGCCCTAGAGGCAGGGGGGGTCTACAAAACCAAAGAGGCTGGGATTCATTTTGAGGCCGTCCCTATCAGCAGTCCAGATGTGGGGCCCAGCTGTGCTTTTTTGGAGCCAGTCAGGGGTCACCTAACTTTATATCCAGAAACCTGGCTAAACATCTCCCAAGACAAATGGGTACAAAGAATAATCACCAGAGGTTACTCCATACCCTTTTCTCTTCCACTCCACACTCCCAAGAAGATCCTGGATGTTCCACACAATCACAGGGATCAAGCAACTATAGAAGTGCAAAAGTTGCTTGCAAAGAGAGTAATCCAAACCATCCCCACAGACCAGATAGGATTCAAAACTTACTCCAGATTCTTTTTAGTGCCAAAACGTACAGGGGACTGGAGGCCCATCTTTGACATCAGCAAACTAAATGAATCTGTAAAGAAGGACAAGTTCCAGATGATGACACTGCAGTATATACTCCCTCTGTTAGGGAAAGACACTTGGATGTGCTCCATAGTCCTCCAAGATGTGTACTACCATATAAAAATGGACAGAGCATCGAGGAGTCACATGCTTCTGGCTGGGAGCCAGTCACTACCAATTTCTTCCTCTGCCCTTTGGCCTCACCACAGCCCCCAGGGTGTTCACTAAATGTATGCCAGTAGTGACAGCTCACCTGAGATCTCTAGAATTCCAAGTGTTTCCATATCTGGATGACTGGCTCCTGACCACCACCACCAGGCATCTACTCCTACAAACCAGAGATTCCACCATCCAGCTTTGTTCTCAGCTGGGGATTACAATAAATTGGGAAACATCTGCCTTATCACCCTTTCAATTTGTGACTTTTATAGGTGCAGAAATAGACACAGTTGCCATGTTAGCTCATCTACCTGCAAAAATAATTCAAAACATCAGACAACAAATTCTCAGGCTGCTTCCTCTAAAAAGGTCAAGGCAAAAACAGTGCTGAAACTATTAGGGACCATGGCCTCCACTATAACGTTAGTCTATCTAGCCAGACTATATATGTGAATTCTCCAATGGCTTCTGTCTTCCCAGTGATCCTTTCAACAACTGCCTTTATCTCATCACATCATCATAACAGTGTCTT
Source organism: Protopterus annectens (assembly GCF_019279795.1). NCBI lineage: Eukaryota > Metazoa > Chordata > Ceratodontiformes > Protopteridae > Protopterus > Protopterus annectens. Next base: position 1,450,647,189 of record NC_056726.1, read on the forward strand.
GCAAAAAGGACCTTCATTGGTGGATTCAACCTGACCGACTAACAACAGGCACTTCATTCCTTCCTCACCAACCCGTTGCTACTGTGACCACAGATGCTTCACAGATAGGGTGGGGAGCATTATCTAAGCAGGACTGTCCAAGGCACATGGCAAGATCATGAGGCTCTCCTGCATATCAGTGTTCTAGTGATTAGAGCAGTGCTTCTAGTGTTGCAAGCACTTCACCACTTTCTTCCTCTAGGGAGATAGCAATCCAGTCAGACAACATGTCACTGGTATGATATCTCAACAAGCAAGGAGGAACCAGATCTTACCCCCTTTGTTGAGAGGCTCTTTGTGTTTGAAAGTGGGCAATCTCTTCCCAATGCTTTCTAGTGGCAATGCACATCCCAGAGACAACCAATGTGATAGCCGACAAGCTCAGCAGGGCAATCATGATGCCTCACGAGTGGTCTCTCAATCAGGAAATAGCGGAACAGATCTTCCACAAATGGGGACAGCCTTGCTGCAATCTCTTCACCAGTTCGATCAACTCCAAATGTAGCAGCTACTTCTCCCTCCTCCGGGGGAGTCAGTGAAAGATGCACTTGTTCACGATTGGCCCCTGGGAATCCTTTATACCTTTCTTCCCTTCCCTCTCATATCCAAAGTGATTCAGAAAGCAAAGTTATTGGGAAGAAAAATGACAGTGTGGCTGCTCCACTTCCATCCCTAGTCAGGCTTCATGATCTTTCACCTGCTGTGACCCACATCCTCACATCTTCGCATAAACCTTCCACTAGGAAGTTATACACTAGCAAATGGAGAAGGTTTATTATCTGGGATGAAGAAAGGACTGTAGATCCTTACACTGCATCCATCGCTATGGTTTTAGAATTTTTGTCTGAACTTTTCCATCAGGGATCTGCTGCTGCCACAATTAGGGTCCAATTGGCAGCGATATCTAATTTTCATTTAGGTCAACATGAATCTAACTTGATGTCCCACAAATTGTGTAAAACCTTCTTTAAGGGTGCTACTTTACTGAGACCCCCTTTTCAGGAACCAGTATTTCCCTGGGATCTAAACTTTGTTTTGTCCAAACTAACTTCACCACCTTTTGAACCCACTCATTCGTCCCTGTTGAAATTTCTGTCTTGGAAGACCTTGTTTCTAGTAGCCATCACATCAGCTAGTCAAGTATCAGAGTTACAAGCACTGCCTATTAAACCTCCCTATTTGATTTTCCACAAGGACAGAGTTTCTCTTTATACAAATCCTTCCTTTATCCCTAAAGTTTGCTCTCACACTAATTTGAACCAAACCATAGACTTACCTGTGTTTTTCCCCTAATCATTCTAATGCAGCAGAATACAAATTTCATCAATTGGATGTTCACAAACAGTTACGGTTCTACATTCACAGGACTAAGAAACTCAGAAAGTCAGACCAATTGTTCGTATCCTTTTCTGATTCTATACTGGGTCTGCCAGTTTCTAAAGTGACCCTATCTAATTGGATTTCCAGTTGCATTTCCTTCATTTAGTCCTCCAATGGAAAAACTGTACCGTTCAAGATTAAGGCTCATTCTACACGATCCCAGTCTACATCTGCTGCCTTCCAAGCCAGAGTTCCAATTGACAGTATTTGTGCAGCAGCAACCTGGGCTACCCCTCATACCTTTATTGCTCATTACAAATTAGACCTGACCTCAAGGTGTAGAGCCTCCTTTGGTTCCATGGTACTCAGGAGTATTTTCCCATGAGCCACCCAAGAATAAGGTGCTAGGGACGCTGTCCCATATGTAAGAATGAAGGCGAGATAGGACTACAGAACATAAAGAAGTTATGTACTCACCATAACGTTCCATGTTTGTAGTCCATCTCGCCCTTCATTCTTATGAACCCACCCACCTACCCCCATCCTGGAAGGATCTGGAGACAGGATAGTATTACCTTGGTAGGGTGGAGACCTTTCATTGTTGTTGTTCTTTCTGGATAACATTAGTTCTGTCTTTCTGTAGTTCAGCAGCAAACATGATCTGAGGATTGTACTAATGCACTATGGGATACCTACCTAGCCATGAGCCAACTAAGAGACTTTGAGCTTTGTAATTGGCCGAGTCAGAGCTGAGGCTCGGCTCTGAACCATATGTAAGAATGAAGGGTGAGATGGACTACAAACATGGAACGTTATGGTGAGTACATAACTTCTTTTTTTGGTTAGGTGTTCTTTAAGAAGTAGTTATAATTTGAATGTGTTGCTAGAATTTAGTATTGTCTGAGACATGGCATTCCAGGACTTAGATATTTGGTGCAAGAATAGAGAGTTAATGTAGCAATTATTAGATTGAGTTACTTTGAGTAGAAGTTTGTTTGTGGCCTGCTATTTGAGTAGGGCTACACTAAGCTCATGTGGGTTGGGAGGGTGGCCTAATGATTACGGTGGTTGCCTTACAAACACAAGGTGCAGAGTTTGAGTCTCACAAGGGATAATTGGCTTGGCTTAAAATGGCTTACAAGGGCAGTTAGCTTAGTACTAATCTATGAACCTATGACTGCTGGACAGTTGTCTGGATGGAGGAAGATGGAATGAATGAAAGTTGGTTGAGGGACAGGAGATTGGGTAGTTCAAGCCATTCAATATATTCAGTTTATGAAGTGCTTGCAGTGATGTCATTTGTAAGGGAGGTTAGTCATGAATCTTGTGATTTTGTTATAGCAGGACTCCAGTTTGTTTAAATCTGATTTTCTGTGATTAGTGAATATTGGTGAGACATTTAGAAGGGTAGAGAGTAGATTAGTCCCAGCTATGGAATGTCTAGTGGCCTTGGTTAGGTATGGCTTGACTATATAAAGTGAGCCTAGCTTAATGTGGACCTTTTTGATAGTTAGAGTGAGGTGTTTGTAAAATTTTAGGTTACTGACAATTGTGACTCCAAGGAGTTTGGTATGCTTCACAGGTTCAATTTTAGTTTTATTGGCCGAGTAGATGGTGAAAGGGGGGAGAGTTATCAAGAACTTTGCTGTTAGTGAAGAGCATAAGCTTTGTTTTATTTGGAATGAATATGAGTTGAGAGTTTGAAAGGTATTTTTCAATGTCTTGGAAAGATTGGTGGATTGTTTGTAGGAGTTCTGGTAGAGAGGGAGCTGAATATATGAGGAAGGAGTCATCTGCATATTAAATGATGGTTGCATGCTGGGTGGCTGTGCTGAGCTTGCTGGTGAATATGGTGAAGAGCAATGTGCCAAGAATTGAACCTTGGGGTACTCCTACTGAGACCAGTAATAGGGTGGAGAGTTCATTTTGCTACTTAACTGCCTGTTGGCAGTCAGTTAAGTATCTGAGAAACTAGAAGAGGGCTGGCTGGGTCAGGTTTGAGGAAGCTAGCTCATTTAGTAGCTTTCGCTGGGATTCAATATCAAAAGCCTTATACATATCAAGAAAGACAAGATGAGCTGGTTGTCATTTCTAAGCTGGTAAAGTGAATTTGTAAAATTAACAAGAGCAGTGGGTGTACTGTGTTTAGGTCTGAAGCCATGAACATGGTACTACACTAATAGGCATAATATAACACCATCACGTAGAAAAATTCATGGGCTTAACCAGTACCTCAAAACAGTATTGCATTTATCTATACACACACACACACACACACACACATATATATATATATATATATATATATATATATACATATATATATATATATATATATATATATATATATATATATATATATGGGTCTACCTGATTAAGCCGAAAGCTGGGAAGAACGACAACAAGATAACCAACACCGGAAGATCGACAACAAAGAAGACCGACAGTTGAGAATTCTGACGCTGAGAACACCGACATGTTAAGGTAAGTGTGAGATAGAGATGGATGTTAGGGTAGGGTGCTGGTGAGGTAAGTGTGCGATAGTGACAGACTTAAGGGTTAGGGGCGGATTAAGTTAGTTATGGTTAGGGTGCGGGTAAGGTAAGTGTGCGATAGTGACGGACCTTAGGGTTAGGGTTCGGGTTAAGGTTAGTGCATATATAGTTGTGTATGTAAGGTTTAGTGTAGGTTTGTAAGGTTTTTGGTATGCTTGTGTTGTGTGTGTGTTTTTCGGGAAAGTTATTTGCTTTGTTGATTGTCGGGATTGCGGTTTGTCGGGCATGTGAAGTTTCGTGTTTTTGAACTTTCAGTTTTGTTGTGTCGGTTATTTCGCTGTCTGTGTTTTGGCATGTCGGTGTTATCAGGTAGTCCCATATATATATATATATATATATATATATATATATATATATATATATATATATATATATATATATACATACATACACGGGTCTACTTTATATGGTTGACTTTTCACAAAGTCGAAATTCATATGGCCGAGACCATATGATCGACTTTTGAAAAGCCAAACATGTAAAGTAAACTCTAAAACACAATTAACACTTAATTAAAAATTGTTAGGAGGGGTCTACACCCCCCCTGCACCCCCCTTGGGGGCTCTGTCCCCCACACCCCCCTGTAACTTAAATATACCAACTCCGAGATCCCACTATAGTGCGGAAGAGGGAAATTTTCCCATTCCGCACTCTACGGAGATAGCAGTTCCCCATGGTCGGCTTTTCAAAAGTTGATCATATGGTCTCGGCCATATGAATTTCGACTTGGTGAAAAGTCGATCATGTGAAGGGGACCCACATACACACACACGCATACATATAAAGGTTATCTGATGAGTGAAATTATTACAAATATAGCACACTACCAAAACCTCTGCACTGTTTTACAAAGTCTTAGAAGAAATAGAAATGTAACAATATATGACACATACCTGCTCTATGAAGGAAGATAGTGACTGAGAGTAGGAAGAGACAACACTTAGAGTATATTTAGCAATACATTGTAATATAGAGACCCCAGCACCACCATGAAGTCAATTTACAGGTCAGTTTATAACTGAGTGGAATCACTCTATAGCCAGAACAAAGCAATTAACAAAGAGATGCAAGTAAAGCCGGTTTACTGTCACTTCCTGAGACTAAATACCTGGCATATGGAGTATAGTCTACTGGTCAAGCAAAAGAAAACAGTGGTTAACTTAATAAGGGTTCTACTATTTAACAGAGCAGGCATGTATTTAACTGATTAAATTTAATACGTGGCAAGGTTCTTTGTGATAGCTATGCTTACATGAAGCAATGACAAAGTCTCAGTAAACTTGTATGCAGATGTAGCAACCATAGGCTCTGCTCTATGAAGGAAGATAGTGACTAAGTGTAGGAAGAGACAACAACTGTAAACAGTTTAAGATTTTAGACATTTCATTAAAAAATTGCAGTTTACAAGAGCACACCAGAGGCATGGACTTGAGTTATATGATTACAGATCAACTCAGCAAAGTGAATTAAAGACAGTAATATATGTTGTAAAACAGTATGGCAAAGATAAGTAAAATATTGTTAGTGACAGTTTTTATGCAGTAAAAGTCTTACTTTATTTGGAGATTTGAGTTACAAGGAAAATTGTATACAGTGTTGATGAACTGTTGCAGCAATCAGAACTACTTCAGTACTGAACGAGTTAAGTGACATCAGCTGATAGAACAGATACATATAAGGCAGAGGGCAGAGAACTGCACATTGAAGCAAATTTTTTCCATAAATTATAGTCTGAGGGTCAAGGTATAAAAATAAATCAACGTATCAGTTAAAGATTAATTTTGTAAATGTAGAGAAAAAACAATGCTGAAGAATTAGTACAATGCCAGATTATTACTTTAGTTTCATTTGAATTTATGACAGGAAGAAAAATGTCACTGAGTTTTCTATTTGTAATGTTACAGCCTTTCTATTTCACTATAGTACATTATTAATTTGGTTGCAGACTTACAGTAATTTGTTTATAAATAACATCTATTTATTTCAGGCCGGAAAATGTATATAAAGTCAGGGCAAGAAGTATAGTTGTTAAAGCTGAAAATGTTATTTTTAAGAGTCTTTTTTATATACTTTTTCACAGACATTATGCTGGAAGGAGACATTTATTACAGACATTTTTTTTTTTGAAATTCTATGCAATTTCATTTACAAGTTTAGTAAAGGCTCAAGATATTCTGACCACAGCCTTGTCGTAGGGGTATGAGAAGAGGTCTGGAGGTTAAATCATCTGTAGTAGAGACTGAATATGGACAATAGAGGACACTAGGGTAGCTTTTCCAGTACTTCAGCAGTGACTGGGACAATGCAGAGTAAGGCTTAAATTTGACAAGAACTGTGGTGCTCAAGTCTCAAATCAAGATCAACAGAAAAGCCAAAGGTAAAGATTGTTGTTTTTTTCAGTGTTTTTTTAAATATTAAATGATTATTTAGACCTGCTTTAATATGACTGCATTTCTAGGCCTATTCAAAGAGAAAACTGTATTTATGTAGAATTTATTCTGGAAAAAATTATATTTACGTTGAGCCTATTCTTACATCAGTTTTTAAAAGCTTTCAATTTAAGCAAACAGAATCTGAATAATTTAAAGGTTATTTCTCAATGTTAGGAGCCTGTACAAAAAATTCCCTCCCTAGAGGCACTACTTACCCTGGAGTGCATTGATATATGCATTGTCATGAAGACATTGTTCACTACCATTGAGAACACAATGGGTTTGCCATAATTTGAAAATGTACTATTTCCTAGCACCCCAAACAAAGAAAGGTATATTAGGTCCAGAAATGTATATTAAAGAAATATACAAGGAAAGGTGATAAATCCTAGAAAATACACAAGAATGTTTTTTTCAAACTCATCAGTGCAGGGTTGCAACACCCACAAAGCATTCAGGCTCACTGCAGCAGAGGAAGGTACTAAAGACAGCAATGTCTCTGTATTCCTAAAACAAAGTTTTACCTCTAGGCTTGACAGACAGGGTAATGACCTAGAACTCCTCTATATCCAACTTATCATTAACAAAACCTCATTATATTATATCTAACTGTTGGACTTCCCCTTTATGCCTCCCCTGACAATACCTCTTACCTGACTAGTATGGAGTCCCTGTACATTAGGCCAAACACCATTCTCCAAGGAAATGTCAACTACCCCTCCATCAGCTAGGGACTTATACATCCCCAAAGTCTCTGGACTTCACAAATACAAGCTCTCTGGACCAGTTAGTCTACTTCCCAACTAGGGGTGATAAAATCTTTGGCCTGGTCCTCAACAATATGGGACAGGTCTTTTCCCAGTCAGTTGTAACTTTCTTCCTAGTGAAATCAGACCAGAAATCAGCCACATTCTCCATAAGATTGAAGGTAGAAGCATCTTCAAAAACTTCAGTATCCAAGGATTATGTGAAAATTAATCTACCAAAACTGAATAATGATGATCTGTCTAAACTCAACACCGACATCCAACCTGATTATCCCACTGCATATGTGAAATAATTTACTGCCAAATTCAATGCCCATGTGAATAGCTGCATAGATGCATCTGTCACCCTCTGAAGTAAATGCAATGCCACATTTAAAAATAAACCTCTGTGGTGGAACTCAAATATAAAAAGGTTCTATAATCACAGAAAACAAACTTTGCACTCAGTAATAAATGTAATACTCAAGATGTTAAAATGCTCTTCCTAAACTCAAAAAGGAATTCTGGTCTTTGATAAAAATCACACAAAGTTAGATATGAGGTAAAAGTAGCCATCCAGGCAAAAGACGACCATAAGGCTTTCTTTAAACATATTAGAAACCTCAGAAACAATGCCTTGCAGTCATAACCCTCAAACTCTCAGTACAGGAAATGTGGAAAAAGCCAGAAATAATGGGGGAACAGAGGCCCAAAAACAAGGACAGATTTTAAATATTGCTCCTATAAACTTAGAAGGTTGCTACAAAAATAGTTTAATAAATAAATTAAATAACATTTTTTTTCATTACTATGCATTTTCTGAAACTCAAATGTCTGTTATTATTTAGTATTTATTTAGGGGCTTCAATCCTCAATGATTTGCCAGAAAACCACAACTGTTATGAGGAACACCCCAAAAATATGAGGCAGAAATCTGGATATTCTATGAAAATCTGGACAGCTGAGAGTTATGTCTACTGTGCACAGAGATTATAGTAAATAATATCAAATACTGAGACCGTGAGGGCACAGCCAATCTACTAGTGCATACATTTAGGTCTAACTTCACTCCCTATCCCCTACTTCCCCAGATCACATGAGTATACCAAGACCACACTCAAATTTACAATGAACAAACCTTCAAGCCACTTTCCAAGGCTAAGAACATTGCTTCATTAAGGCCATGATGCTTACTGGCCAACCTGAAATAGGACCTGCCAAACCTCCTGCTGGATGAATGGAAGGACAACAGCAGTTATCCTACTACACAAAGGTGGAACATCAGTGGACCCAGATAATTATAGACCCATAAGATCTGTAAGGCTATAGAGATGATCATTATGGAATTAATAAATAAGGACATAGGTAACCTACGAAGTCTTAACCCAAGCCAGTTAAGTTTTGTCAAGGGCAGATCTTGCCTTCTTAACCTGGATGACTTCTTTAGAAAGGTTACTAAAGAAATGGATAAGGAAAAATTGGTAAACCCCACATATCTAGACCTCATATGGGTATTTGACAACATCTTACACTGAGATATAAAATAAACTCTCCCAGCTAAATGTTAATCCACATGTAACTCGTTGGATAGCAAATTGGCTCAAAAGTAGAAACCAGAAAATTATGGTAGGCTTCTGTACCACCTTCAAGAGACCTGTCACTAGTTATGTACCCAATGGCTCAGCTCTTGGGCCATTTCTTTTGGCATTTACGTCTTAAATGATAAAGTTAATATTAAGGGATTATGGCTCACCATGTTTGCAGATGACTGTAAACTTGGTGCCATCATAAACTCTCCAAAGGACACCAACATTCACCGAGAGTGCCTTCACCAAACAAATATCTGGTGTCTGAAAGTATGGAGTAAAACTAAATGCCAAAAAATGTATGATAGCCTCCTTCAGCAAACATGACACATGCTGAATCTATTACACTGGGGACCTTCCCCTACTCTTTGTTGCTATGAGCAGGACCCATTTTAGAGGACCACTTTCTGTTTCCATTTCAGGAGCAGAGGCAGCCAGGAGAAACAGGGAGGCAGATGGAGAGAGAAGGAGATGATGAAGTGATGGAAGAAATGAAGGAGAAAGCAAATGCCAAGACTGGAGAATGTGTGCAGGATTCTGAGGAATGTTTCAAAGAAACCTGTTTGATAGAGATGAGACAGGAAATGATGGCTATATAATTACAACCTTCCATTTAAGAGGGTAGTGGGATGGTTTACTTAAACAAATGGTGGTGCAGAGTGAGCCAGAAAATGAAGCAGATGTTTAATGGGTGGGGCATTATGGAGAAAATACAAAAGCTGGATGCAGAGACAATCCTGAAGAAAAGTGGTGAGATGGGAAAGAAAACATATAAAGAGAAGCTAAAAGAATGTAAAAGTGGAGTAGCAGGAAAGGAAGCAGAAGAAAATGAAAAATGGAAGTATGTGGTAAGGATTTGAAGTAAAGAAGACAAAGAAATGGACAGTTTAGATGTGCGGGACAATTTAATAGCTCCTTTGGGTGTCAAAGCACATGAGGTAAGAGTATTTATTCTTCCTAACAAAGATGCATGTTGTGACATCATATATGACACTGTTTTTTCAATGAAAAGTTTTCTTGGAGAATATGACAAAAAGAAAGACTGTAACCCATAAAATATTTATTTGATGAAAGCATTTAACAGGGGAAATAAGTAGATTCATGTGCAATCTCAAACATGGGTAGAAAGAGAGATTTAAAAGGGCATTTGCAAGCTTTACGTAAAGAAGTACTGGGCATTGTAAAAGTTTATGACAAAAGGCGTTTATGGACTGGTGGCTGGGATTGTAATACTGTGTTAAAATAGAAAGATACAAAAATTATACCAAGCATGATAAATGTGGAGGGGAATAGGGGGTTGTAAAATACTTGGGGCAATCCTAAAAAATTTTTTTGTATGTGTGTGTGGAAAAGGATATTTGATAAGTAACTGTGGCAAAAAAAAATGTTATATTTGTGAGGAAATTGGACATGATTCCAAAATTTAAATTGACATGTTATAAATGTAACAAAATTGAATATTTATGGATGGACTGCAAATAATGAAAATAGGAATAAGGAAATAGAACAAGAAAGAGAAGACAATGAACAAAAATAAGAAATGTTAGAATTAGTAAAAATAGAACAAAAAATGAAATAAGAAAATAAATCATAAAGAGCACATAGAAATAAGTTCTGATATAAGTGATGAAGAAAACATAAAATGGGAGGTAGTAAAAGGGAAAAAATAAGTCTATTTGTAAAATGTTAAAAGACAGAAAAAGAAAATTTTAAGGGATAAATACAAAAGGAAAAAAAGAAAAGTCATGGATGAAACAGATATGGACTGGGGCTTGCTATAATAGTTTACTCATTCACTCCAATGGAGCTCAGGAAGTTTGCACTGCAACTTCCAATGGGTAGAGCCTAAGCCTTTTGAAAGAATCAAATTATGTCCTCACATTGCAAACAAATGTTCATATCTCTGGAACCATACAGGTTATGAAAAAAGTATAAGTGGCAAACCCTTCAGCACAACTATTTTTATAGTGGTAGTATTCTTTAGATTCTATGTCTTAAACTGAATTGTCTAAGCCACAGTAAACACAGTCCCCCAAATTTACTAATCTTCTATGTAAGACTAGATTAGTCTTACACAGAAGCGCCAGTGTAAGAGTATGATGGCAGCGTGCCATGCATATCAATGAGGGTGCGCTGCCTCAACTCTAAAGCTTGCACAGAGCGTGGATGAGTGTTGGGAGCATGTCAGACTGCCGAGCAGTCCAAAAATCTATGCCCCTGCAATGAAGAAATGCCACAACTTCCAGTTACATGAGCGAGTCTGCTCACATGTGCACAATGTAACACTACACTCCCCCATATGTTAAACAACTTACACAATAAAAAATAAAAATATATATTTTTTTCTTCCGATATAGCTGCCCGTAGTTGCGCGGGTTTGCACAGGTTTGCCCATTGGCTAGCTACAGTTAGCAGCTTAGACACCAGAAGAGGATAATAAGAAAAATATATGCAAATTAATCATCATAGTAATAGCGTAGTGGTTAGAGCCTTCGCACAAAGAGGAGGCATTCCCGGTTCGAGTCCCACTACTGCACGTTCCATTTTCTGTGGGAAATCTGTATACAAAAATATTTCCTGACATTTTTTATGTATAAACAGTGAAAATGCCAAAAGACCACGAAAAAACAGTACAGGATCCGATAAACCCAAGCAGGCAACCAACAAGCAATGCCAGAAAAGTAACGTTTAATAAAATTGAAGCGCTTTTCGTCTGCAAAGTATGCAGACTTCTTCAGAAACATGGGTAAAAGTCACAAACAGTCCTTATAAGGGCATAACAATTACTAATAATTAGAGCATCAAGTGAAACAATTCAAAGGATAATTAAAAAAGTAGTAAAAAATACTATAAACAAATAAACACAGACTCCTCCTGTTAATTGACTCGACTAACTTGTAGCACGTAGAAAATTAAACTACGTTGTTGAATCCAAAAGTAACTCATTAATTCAAACTTTCATAATAAAAACCACAACACTGATGCACAGTGTATGTGGTGCTCGTCCTATTAACATTCAATACAGTATAATACCCTATCAGTAGTATTGATGTTACAGTTATAACTATATAGTGTTAAAAGAATTCAAAAAATGCATACGTAAACAATAAATAACTTGACAAAAAACCACTAAACCACACTGAACTATCTCTGAAGGCTCCTGAGTTTTAACACACACCTTATTGAACATAGGTCATTCAATCCTGGAAACGAATACGCATTAAGCCTAATTTGCCATTTAAGTTCTGATTCTTCTAAAAGTAAAGGTAAGGGGGCTCCCCTCTTGTTTTCGAGGATTTGGTCGATAACCAAAAACTTGAAACTGTGCTCCTTATAGTCACAGATGTGTCTAGCCAATGCATTCTCATGTTTTTTCTTTGAAATAGCATACTGGTGCTCATATATTCGTTCACGTAGTTTCCGCTCGTTTTACCCACATAAAATGCGGGACATCTCTGGCACTTAGCCAAATAAACTACCATTCTGGAATTACAATTGGCTCTACATCTCAACCTAAATACACTATGATGTATTGCAAATCTATTACTTTCCTCAATATACCTGCACTGGCTACAGTTTTGGCATTTAAAAGTGCCTGGTGTCCTTGATAAATTGACACTAGGTTGTTCCAAAAACGTTTTCAAGTTTTTACCTCTCCTAAAGGTTACCTCTGGATGAATTCCTACTTTGGCATAAACCATGGGGTTACTTTTAAATAAATTCCAATTCTTACTAATGAGGTCAATACAGTGATAACTGTGACTATCATAAGTCATGATAAGTCTTGGACCTGAAACATTAGTATTAGTGACCCTACTGAGTGAGCTAGTTAATCCAGGAAGATTTATAACATCTGTATTAACTGTGCTGTCTGTTAAGGCCGAGGTTACATTCAAAATGGGTTTGTATGTCCCATTCGACCTTTTAAACCTGACCTCATTGATCAAATTGTCAATGAGGTTTTGCGGGTAGCCTCTAAGTAAGAACATGCTCTTCAATAGTTCACACTCACAGTGAAAGTCGACATCTAAACTCACTATGCGGGCCGCTCTTACCAACTGACCTTTAACTACCGAACGTTTTTGGTAGTTAGGGTGGCAACTACTGGAATGTAAAAATGAGTTGGAGTATGTGGCTTTCCTATGAATACTTGCCACATAACTGTCCAACTCCATATTTTTCGCCAACCAAATGTCCAGGTAAGCTATGGCTTGGTTACTGTATGTCGAAGTGAAATGAAGGAAATCAGTAGAAGTATTGAAAAATTCATGTAATGTGTTGCCAACTATTTCATCACCCTTAAGTAGGATAAAAATGTCGTCCAGGTAACGGGTATAAAACACTATATGTGCCATCAATGTTTCATTAGTGAAAATATATTCTTTCTCCCAATATGCCATAACCATGTTGGCTATACTGGCTCCACATGGGGAGCCCATAGCCACCCCTACCTTCTGTAAGTAGAAGTTATCACCCATCATGAAGAAGTTGTTAAACAAGATTATTTCAAGAAGTTCAATTGCCAGTGAAATTTCTGCAGTAGTCGCTCCATTTTTCTTCATCATAAAAGCTACCCAGTCTATTCCTATAGCCTGAGGAATACAGGTGTACAAGTCTTTTACATCTACTGTTAGGAAATTATAGCTGGTGTCAAATGCTATCTCATCTAACTTGCCTAAAAAAGACCATGAATCCTTACAAATTTGGTGTTCTAAGGACAGATATTTCTGTAAGATCGAATCAACGATCTTTGCACATGTATAGGTGGGAGAACCACGTCCATCCACTAAGGGACGCATAGGAGGATTTTCTAGGTCCTTATGAATTTTAGGTATACCAAATAGGTAAGGGTATCTAGGGTATGATGTAATCATAAAGTTATAATGCTCCTGTTGCAGTCTACCTTCAATGAACATGTCTTCAATGCTGTTCCTAATAATGGAATACGCCTTATTGACTTCAGATCTTGAACTCAGTTCATATGAAGTGTTATCTAAAAGGTTTAACATGCGTTCAAAGTAGTCATTTTGGTCAAACACTACTACACCCCCACCCTTGTCTGGCTTACAAATTTGGATGTTGTGTGTCCTAATGTATTCCAGGTGTTCCTGTTCCATTTTACTATTGGAGTCACTATTACAAACATTAGCATGACCAAATCTTTGTCTCAAGTCTAATTCACACATCTGTTCAAAAATCTGAACCAATGGATGTAGGGGAGGATTAAAAGTACTAGGTACCCTAAATGGGTTGATGTTTGAACTATCTGTATTACCACCTAGCATCAAGTTAAAATTCAATTTACGTACATACAATTTGATGTCCAAAATTGCTCTAACAATATCAAATTTTTGTTTAAGAACATAAGTGTGTCCTCTTGACAGAAAGTCCACTATCTCACTAGAAATTGCAACAGAGGAAAAGTTATATACTTTAAAATCACCAGTAACATTGGTGATTATTTTAGGTTTCCCATCCGAATACATGGAAGAGACACCTTTGACACCATCAACACTGTTGTTCATATTTAGGCCAAGAAGAACTTCATCACTAAATTGACTACAGTTCTCCCCTAAACATACTGTATGTAAACCAAAACTAGTTTCCATCAAACTGTCAGGACTACTATTATGACCATCAGGAACGCTGGTTAAGTTCTGCGTTTCCTGAATTTCTGATAGTTCTCTTTGTTCTGGTGGAAATTGCTGTTTCATTGTTTGGGAGTTGCACCCAAGTGACTGCTGTCCCGAAAAACCTGTGGTTTAATATTGGAAGTCTGCTGGCCTCCATTATTATAATGTTGTTGGTTACGGTTCTGAAGTCTTTCACTTCTCCTAACTTCGACTTCAGATTGTGGGTTGGTGGTGTCCATATCAGGATGAATATCCTGTGTAGTATTATGAACATTAGGGTGACTCTTAGCATGTAGGTTAGAGTTAGAGTTGTTATTAAGCAAAGGGCCCCCATTGTTGTCAGAAAACTGTTTCTGCAAACTGGAAGGACCTTGCCAGATTTGAGACACAGATGGAGTGGGGTAAGCGGTCCCCTCCTCATAAGCTTTACAGTCGCGTTCAAGTTTCTTTACTTTATTGAACTTAAGTTTTACCAAATATTGGTCTATGCTATTAAACGTGCGACTGTACTCAAACTTGTATCTCCCAAATTCGTTGTGCGTTTTAATACTGGAGTCCAGGTCTAAAACTTCCTTATTCAAGTCGTTTACCCACACAGAATAATGTTTAATCATTAGTTCCAATAACTCAGCGCCTTGTCGGTCAAATAACAAAATTAACTCATTGTGAAACGCAGAGTTAGGAACTAACCCTGTTGGAAACTGAAAATGCCTTAAACCCTTCGGTATAACCTTCCGTGCCAAGCATTCACGGAAGTAGGAAATCTCTAGTTGTAGTTTTTTTAACTTTACTAGAATACTATCAAAGTTTTTAAGTTTGGAAACAATGTCCAATGAAGTGTTTATCTCAGGATTGCCTCCTCCGTTTTGAATATGCTGCTGGTTGTTCGAACTCATCGAGAAGGAAAAACCTTCAGCCAGCCAATTATCCAAAGCTGGTAGCCTAACATTGTTGTTATCCAAGCTGGTATCAGGATGCCTCCGTACCTGCATTTCGTTTTCTTGCATTACGTTTTCTTCCAAATTGACGCTCCCTATGTGCTGAGCGCTTGGAGCTGTGACCGGATTACAGGCTGCTCCTGTTTCATTTCTATTAGGTGAATTCATCACCGTAAGAGTGTTCCGTACGTTAAAACTGGAATTCAAACCTGCCGGTTCACCGTCAGTTCGTCTAAGTTGTGTAGTCCCTCGAGCAGGGTTAACAACAACCGGCGTGCTGTTACTAGAAGTAGAATCTCTAGATGACTGTAACAAGTTGTTGAAAACTTGCTGTTGGGTATCCAAATGGTCGAGTCTAGCACACAAGGAGTCCATTCTCTTTAGCAATGTATCAAATAAGAAACCGTTGCTCATAGAGTTAATTAAAGCTGGTGCTGCAGCCGCAGCACTATCACAGCTCCTCAAAATTTCAGGCGTAGCATTCGCTGAGAAGCCACTCGGGCTTGTAACAGATCCTGAAGCCATAAACTCCAAACAGTGAAAATGCCAAAAGACCACGAAAAAACAGTACAGGATCCGATAAACCCAAGCAGGCAACCAACAAGCAACGCCAGAAAAGTAACGTTTAATAAAATTGAAGCGCTTTTCGTCTGCAAAGTATGCAGACTTCTTCAGAAACATGGGTAAAAGTCACAAACAGTCCTTATAAGGGCATAACAATTACTAATAATTAGAGCATCAAGTGAAACAATTAAAAGGATAATTAAAAAAGTAGTAAAAAATACTATAAACAAATAAACACAGACTCCTCCTGTTAATTGACTCGACTAACTTGTAGCACGTAGAAAATTAAACTACGTTGTTGAATCCAAAAGTAACTCATTAATTCAAACTTTCATAATAAAAACCACAACACTGATGCACAGTGTATGTGGTGCTCGTCCTATTAACATTCAATACAGTATAATACCCTATCAGTAGTATTGATGTTACAGTTATAACTATATAGTGTTAAAAGAATTCAAAAAATGCATACGTAAACAATAAATAACTTGACAAAAAACCACTAAACCACACTGAACTATCTCTGAAGGCTCCTGAGTTTTAACACACACCTTATTGAACATAGGTCATTCAATCCTGGAAACGAATACATTAAGGCTAATTTGCGATTTAAGTTGTGATTCTTCTAAAAGTAAAGGTAAGGGGCTCCCCTCTTGTTTTCGAGGATTTGGTCGATAACCAAAAACTTGAAACTGTGCTCCTTATAGTCACAGATGTGTCTAGCCAATGCATTCTCATGTTTTTTCTTTGAAATAGCATACTGGTGCTCATATATTCGTTCACGTAGTTTCCGCTCTGTTTTACCCACATAAAATGCGGGACATCTCTGGCACTTAGCCAAATAAACTACCATTCTGGAATTACAATTGGCTCTACATCTCAACCTAAATACACTATGATGTATTGCAAATCTATTACTTTCCTCAATATACCTGCACTGGCTACATTTTTGGCATTTAAAAGTGCCTGGTGTCCTTGATAAATTGACACTAGGTTGTTCCAAAAACGTTTTCAAGTTTTTACCTCTCCTAAAGGTTACCTCTGGACGAATTCCTACTTTGGCATAAACCATGGGGTTACTTTTAAATAAATTCCAATTCTTACTAATGAGGTCAATACAGTGATAGGTAGTTAAAGGTCAGTTGGTAAGAGCGGCCCGCATAGTGAGTTTAGATGTCGACTTTCACTGTGAGTGTGAACTATTGAAGAGCATGTTCTTACTTAGAGGCTACCCGCAAAACCTCATTGACAATTTGATCAATGAGGTCAGGTTTAAAAGGTCGAATGGGACATACAAACCCATTTTGAATGTAACCTCGGCCTTAACAGACAGCACAGTTAATACAGATGTTATAAATCTTCCTGGATTAACTAGCTCACTCAGTAGGGTCACTAATACTAATGTTTCAGGTCCATGACTTATCATGACTTATGATAGTCACAGTTATCACTGTATTGACCTCATTAGTAAGAATTGGAATTTATTTAAAAGTAACCCCATGGTTTATGCCAAAGTAGGAATTCGTCCAGAGGTAACCTTTAGGAGAGGTAAAAACTTGAAAACGTTTTTGGAACAACCTAGTGTCAATTTATCAAGGACACCAGGCACTTTTAAATGCCAAAACTGTAGCCAGTGCAGGTATATTGAGGAAAGTAATAGATTTGCAATACATCATAGTGTATTTAGGTTGAGATGTAGAGCCAATTGTAATTCCAGAATGGTAGTTTATTTGGCTAAGTGCCAGAGATGTCCCGCATTTTATGTGGGTAAAACGGAGCGGAAACTACGTGAACGAATATATGAGCACCAGTATGCTATTTCAAAGAAAAAACATGAGAATGCATTGGCTAGACACATCTGTGACTATAAGGAGCACAGTTTCAAGTTTTTGGTTATCGACCAAATCCTCGAAAACAAGAGGGGAGCCCCCTTACCTTTACTTTTAGAAGAATCAGAACTTAAATGGCAAATTAGGCTTAATGCGTATTCGTTTCCAGGATTGAATGACCAATGGTCAATAAGGTGTGTGTTAAAACTCAGGAGCCTTCAGAAATAGTTCAGTGTGGTTTAGTGGTTTTTTGTCAAGTTATTTATTGTTTATGTATGCATTTTTTGAATTCTTTTAACACTATATAGTTATAACTGTAACATCAATACTACTGATAGGGTATTATACTGTATTGAATGTTAATAGGACGAGCACCACATACACTGTGCATCAGTGTTGTGGTTTTTATTATGAAAGTTTGAATTAATGAGTTACTTTTGGATTCAACAACGTAGTTTAATTTTCTACGTGCTACAAGTTAGTCGAGTCAATTAACAGGAGGAGTCTGTGTTTATTTGTTTATAGTATTTTTTACTACTTTTTTAATTATCCTTTTAATTGTTTCACTTGATGCTCTAATTATTAGTAATTGTTATGCCCTTATAAGGACTGTTTGTGATTTTTACCCATGTTTCTGAAGAAGTCTGCATACTTTGCAGACGAAAAGCGCTTCAATTTTATTAAACATTACTTTTCTGGCGTTGCTTGTTGGTTGCCTGCTTGGATTTTTTATGTATAAGTTTTGTAAAAAGCATTAAAATGTTAAATGTAGTAGTGAACAAATTATATATATATATGAAGGTGAAATGGTTATGCATTCTGAGGCATGAGTACCCTATTTTAAGCAATATAAAGCACTAGTAAGCACATTTTACCAGTATTGAACATATTTAAATAGAATTGCGCATAGCTGCGCACCGCGCTAACTAGTGCAATGTCGGGCAACGTCGAGCAACGTTGAGCAATGTTGAGCAATTTTGAGAAAAGTCGGGTAAAGTTAAGCAAACTTGGGTAAACACGCTCACACCTGCTTTACTGTTCCTTAACCAATCAGGTCTGCCCAGCAGGAAAATAAAAAGCAGTGTCAGGTCTCTAACTCAGGATACTGTGCACTATAGTCACAGTACTTAACCACTAAGCCATGACAGCATTTCACAAACATGCACTTTCCACAGACACATACTATAAAAGGAATTTTAAACATTGCCAACATCAGCTAAGCAGGCGTGCCTACAGCTGAGTTTTTCCAAAACTGGCCAATCACAAATAAGTGTGGGAAATGCAGCATATTTAAGCTCCACAGGTGGGAATACTTGCTAAAACTGGTTGTAGCTTCCTTCTGCAGGCAGCATGGCTGCTGTTGGTGAAGGCACTCGATTTAGCGCACAATGCTGGGGCATCCAGGAGTCCAAAATTATGGTTTGGCTCCTCGTCCACAAACATGAGGAATGACTCCTGTGGGGCCAGTATCAGGGTACCCAATATAAAACGGAGGCCTGGAACAGTCTTGCTCGTGATCTCACCAGTGCCACTGGTGTTCCTCGGACTGGTGAGCTGGTCAGGCAACATTATTCTGACCTGAAGCGACGTAGGGGGGATGAACTGGACCAGTGGATCCAGGAATACTGTATGATGCCTAATGCCCCAGTACTGAGTAAGTAGCCATTGTATTAAGTAGTAAAGAATTGCTATGCTTGTCTATACTATGGATAGGTATGTCTCAATATCACTGCATTTACTTCACAGCTGCAGGTGACCGGACTATGAACCTGCAAGCCCATGAAGATAGGCTGCAAAGGCTGCAACATGAGGCAGGTTAGTAATTATTCTGCATGTACTGTTATATAAAATAAATGAGAGAGCCTTCAAAAAGTCCTTTAACCCAATAAATAAAGGTGTAATAATCCTTTAATAAATGTATGATTCATGGAGTGCGTCTGTGTCATTTTCTTTGATATGTTGTATTGTTGCATTCTACAAATAGTAGTGTTGTATTAAGCAGTGTCAACCCACACTTG
Organism: Protopterus annectens; assembly: GCF_019279795.1. NCBI lineage: Eukaryota > Metazoa > Chordata > Ceratodontiformes > Protopteridae > Protopterus > Protopterus annectens. The sequence continues at coordinate 1,450,666,849 of NC_056726.1, forward strand.
GGTAGGCCCATATAACGTGGATGAAGGGAGTGCCAGTAGCTTGTATGCATATGTACAGCCCTCAACTGTTGGTTCATGGCCAGCATGTACAGTTTAATCTGGCACATGAGTAGCTTGGTATTGTGTTCCCCAGAAATGTCAGTGTGCTGCCAGAAATGTAGGGAGCTGTTAACATATAACTAATACTTTCACCTGAACATATCTAAATAATTATATGAAAGTAGAGCTGTCAATGTACCATCTTAGCAGTAGGGTGTGTGAGCAACTCTCAAAATATTTTGCAGTAACATCTGCATCTTGGACAGTTTGTATGTAAGATACAGCTCGTGTATATAATGATCTAGCAAAATCCAATTGCACAATATAAGGACATTGGGTAGTGTAATAATACATGTAAGGGACATATAACTGCAGTTAATAGGAATGTAGTGAAAACTAGAAGGATATATAAGTTGTTAATTGAGCTATCTTTTTCCACCCTACTGTATGTGCATAAAAATGCAATTTCACACCTCAGTCTGTATGTCTAATCTCAAAACATTTGTTGGGACATATGTCCTATTGGTTTATAAATATTTGCATTTATTTCTATGCATGTGCCCTGTTAAAATACCACACTGTTGGTGGCCTGTTGCCATCAATTAAACCTGCATGCTGTTGTAATGTCCACTATTGTTCTATATATGCATGTGTCATGCTTGCTTTTCAACTGTTGAAAATCTGGTGTATTGGGTTAATGGGAATACTTCTGCATGCTGTTATAACTAACTGGCAATGCTGTTGACTGTTACTAACCCATATATTTATTAAACTTTCCAAAACATAGTTCGTATGGGAAGGCCAGTCCCAGCGGACCCACCTGTCCCACCTCAGCTAGCCATGGCACCTAGCACCAGTAGATCCATTGCCCAGCTTGAAACCTCCTCCTCCTTTATTGGCCCTGTACCACCTTCGGGAGGAAGCACTGCAGGGGATGGGTCTCAGCTCCCCCGTGCAAGCGTGGGCGGAGAAGTACTTATCACCCTTCATAGGGTCCGGGCTGTGGTGCATAGAGATATTGAATGTTCTGTTGTAGAACCTCTGCGCCAGCTTGAGGCCCGATTGGTGCAACTCATGGGTCAGCCTGTCCCTCTTACACAGCCCCCAGCACAGCCACCTTCTGGGCCGTGAAGGTGCAATGTTGACTGCCCATGGGTGGGGACCTCAGTCCCACTGTTTCCATCTGGGGGCTCATGGGCTTGCGATTTCCAAACATCCCTCCCCATCAAAGGTGTTCACCCACCACATGTGTCATATACCGCCTCTGTATGCATCTTGTTTGTCTTGTCTGTTTACCACCCCAGCCTACCTCCCCAAATATACCTACTTCCCCTACCCCACATTCCACTCTCACCTGAAAAAAAAAGGGCAATTTGCTCCCAAAAAAAAAAAAAATTACACCCCATACATAGCTGCCCATTTTGCACACATGTCCACTGGCCACATGAAATGTTATTTAATTGGCATTACAACATACTTTCTTGTCCTCACCCCTCTCTCAGGAGTTGAAGGGTTCATATCTACCTCCAAATTTATTGCATATGCACAGCTGTTGCTGTTGAATAAATGGCCAGCTATGGACCTTCCCTACACCCGTCATGCACATCCCAAGCTATTTTCCATACTTTTTTCCCCCTCCTTGTGCCCCTTTTTCACCACTTTCCTATCTCCCCATTTTTCTTTTCTTTCAAAGAAATTAGTGCGCGGGTGAATGGGAGTAAGCACTATTAAGCAGAAGTTAGCGGGTTTGCGTGGGTTTGCACTTGTTTGCGCTTGGCTAAGCAATGCTCAGCATTGCACAAACCCACGCAAACCCACTTACAACTGCTTAAAAGTGCCTTAGTCGCTCTGTATGTGAGAGCCCTTGTTCTGTTCAGGAACAAAATAAAACACCTCTGTAAGTCTCGAACCCCAGACCTTGCACACACTACACAACATGAAGTACCACTAAGCCACGGCAGATATACATCAAGTTGGTGCTTAAATAATTATATCATGCATCAGAATGAGTGGATGTAAATGAAAATTAGGAATACCATACCACACAACTTGTTCTGTGGATGTTGACCAACAGTTATTGTGGGATTACATTACATGACTGTGATAAGAGAAGCAGCCATTCTAGCAGGAAATAATGTTACACCATCACTTTACAACCCCACACGGTATCACATCAGGACAAACACTGGAATATCTGTTTAGGGCAGAGGCCATACCTCTCAACTGTCCCTAATTTTCAGGGATGTCCCTGATTTTGACCCAAATTTTAGCTCTGTCCCTCTGAATCCCACCTAAAACTACTGGCTTTGCACAGAAAGGTGGTGAATTACAGTTAATGAATAATGACAGTAATTAAGAGTTAGACACTTATTTTACTTCAGAAAAGGTGCATTAATTCATATGCTCTGATTCTCTCAATGTTTCAACTTAATGGCACTAATATTTTAAAGGTGTCCCTGATTGTTCCTGAGTTTTTCTTGACTTATCCCTGATTCTGTTCAAATATGTACCTGATTGGTTGAGAGGTCTGGCAGAGGCAGAAACACAGAGGCATATTAGCCTTTCTGCTGTTACACACTGTGCAAATAGCTTTGGAAGGTGTTTTGGAAGCATACCCTTATGTAGGAATAAAACACTTAAATACAAATGGATGTAGCCATGTACTGGTAGCAACCAACTGTAAGAATGCCATTGCTTTATTGCTGAAAAGACCTGTGTGGTGCACAGACAAATAATAACAGGCTACTCTCTGGCTATCATGTGGATAGGTCCACAGTTGGGAGTTACGCAGACAGACTACATACCTTGATAAACTAACATGTACACAGCAACCCTGTAAGTCCAGCAAGATAAAATTCACACAATACTACTTATACTCTCTGTACTTCTGCAACCCTACCCAAATGTAGAATATACCTGTGTGTGCAGGGTCTACCAAGGATGTAGGTAAGCATACTCACAGCACTGAAATGTGTCCAGTTTGTCTGAGGAGCTCGTGCTACTGTCAACACTAAAAAAGCACAAACTGTTTAGAACTGAGTAATTCTTGTGCCAAAGGAATACATCTCTATAACTAGCTTTGTATGGCAGTTAATTGTAACAGTTGAAAAGAAAGTACATCTTTCCATGTATCTTGGGGTAGCATTTTGAGGGGTGAGTACATTTCTATACTGACAAGTGGGTACTGGAAGCAGCAACATTAGGTCTGAGTACAAAATGTAAATCTCTAGCTACACCCCTGGCTTCTGATATAAGAACTATACCAACCTTCTGTCTTAAACAATGATGTCCACACCAAACAAGGATGATCTCCATCTTGGAAAGCTGAAAGGGCCACACCTACATGAGGCAGCAATTTACAGTACTGGGTTGTTATGACAGTGATTACTGCAATTACTACACAGCAGACTGCATGCAATTAGCAAATGGTGGGCACTAATTGGTGCAGAGGCCATCACATGCTCATGTACAATTCCTACAAAAGCAGGCTGCAATCTCTGCCAACAAACTCAATCACTCTATTGCAGAGACTGACAGAGAGAGAGACAGAGAAAGAGAGAGAGAGAGAGAGAGAGAGAGAGAAAATGAAAAAGAAATATTACCAAATTATACAAAGGAAAGGTATGTGACACATATGTATTTACTGGCATGTAGTAGATGTTATTGAAGAATAGTCTACATAATGTGAAACATTCATATGTGGCATCAGTACTTCTTTCTGCACAGATGTTCTGCTTAACTACTGCTATAGACAATACTGTGTGTACCTGTGGGCAGTGGGACATACCTGTGTAATGTGTTGCTCAGCATTAAATGTCAAAGATCTGATCCATGTTATCTGTGTTCTGTACAGTAGTGTGGCCAATGGCTGTTGGGGGGATTAGCACTGACATTATATAAACATGGGTGTGACAGAACAACACATGCATGATAGACATATTAAAGTGTAACTTAGCATTGGCAACTGCTGTAGCAGTCTAGTATGCTTATCTAGCACCTGTTGCCATATATACCCCCTAATGTTAGTCTGTGTTCATATGTGACACCTGTTTGTGTTGCAGCAAGGTCCAACAGTTCAGCTGTGAGGTCCAGGGACTTACAACAGTGTGGACCATGTGTGTGTATGCCACACACATGCGGAGAAATATATATGTGTCATATATATTCACATCTGAATCTGTGCATAGAGCAAGGGACATATTGCAACTGTTTGCGAAGGGGGGATATATATATGTTGATGAAGGTTAGTATGCGTATATTTGTATGTAGGTTTTAGTGTGTGACAAACAAGACAGCATACAGTGCTGGTATATGACATGTGGTGATTAAACACTGTAGGTGGTTCATTCAGTTTGCAATGTTGAAGCCAGTAAGGTCTGCTAAAGCTACCTGGGCTGTGAACACCTCCAATGCATTTATCCCAAGACTGTGCGATTTTATTACATTACTGTACACCTTACATCCTTTGTATAATTGATATTCTCACTATGAAAGGTGAAATGTATATGTGCCTATATATATATATATATATATATATATATATATATATATATATATATATATACTCATACACACTTACATCTACTTGTTGCAATAGATTCTCTGTACTGTTGACTGACTGTGATGGTCAATATGTTTGTAAATACATCAAAGATATGTATCTGTGGGATAGCTTAGTGGGAAACTATTTATGTTATGGTATTATGGGTCCTTGCTTTGATCCTAGCAAAAGCTGTGTATTCTGTTGCTAGGCAGAACAAGTGCTATTGCATACAGTGTGATTAAGTCCCTTGGTTTTAACTAGGGTGTGTCATTGGAGGCTAAAGCACTACATCTATGATTATTGATTGGTACCGATGTTGAATGCAAATCCCGTGTGTACTGTAGTACTAATTGAAGCTCTGGGCCTGTACAGCAAAGTATGGTGTATGTCCACATTGCTTGCATCCACTGTTTTGTGTGGTCCCTGTATTCATCACAGATTACATTTCTCAAGATTAAGGTTGTGTAAGTACTGGCACACAGTACTGTATAGTACACACTGAAAGCTTATCTGGGTTGTCAGACCTTTGTGTCCTGTGATTATGTCTGACGTGTGTGTGGGTATGTCTGTAACATGTCCTTTGACATATGTGTGGTAATACATATAACTGCATATCTAGCAACATTCATAGTGTACTACAGCACATAAATAGTGTAATACAGCAGTATGTGACCTATATTTCCAATTGTGCACATATTTTGGCAACGGGTTTGGCATTAACAAGTTGTGTGGTATAATAGTAATACATTTACTGGACCTTACACTGATTGTGATGGATGATATATTTCTTTACACATCAGCTTGATGTATATCTGCTGTGGCTATGTGGTGCATCATGTTGCATACAGTGTGCCAGGTACTCTTGTATAGTCTTATATAGTGATTTTATTTTGTTGCTGTGCAGAACATGGTTCATTGGACAGAGAATGAGCAAGGCACTTTCAAGCAGTTGTGGGGTGAGCAGTGATAAGTGGCAGTTACAGTGTTTCACTCTTGGTTAGCTTATAGGTTGCTATATATGGCAGTTCAGTGATATCTGTACTGTATAATGATAAATGTGCCATATGACTAGCTCAGACATATTTTTGTATTTATGTCTTCCAGGGATCATGACCCACCACAGGAACCCAAGCTACAGTAGGGCTGAAGATGATATCATCACTAGCAGTATGATTCAGCACTACCGTTTAATGTTTTCATGAATCAGCCAGGACCAGCAGGAGCGTACTGCAATGTGGCAAGATCTTGTCCACAGGGTCAGTGAGGTAGGCCTGTATAACCGCACATATGAGCAGGTACGACCACCATTGCAGTGATCTTCTCTGACATGTCCATCAGCATGCCGCTGATGTGCATAGAGAACAGCTTGCAACAGGGGGTAGTGCTAATATCCATCGTCCCCCTCACCAGAGTGGAGGAGCTGCTCATGAGCCTGGTGACACCTGCCCAACAACAGCAGCAGACATACACCATGATGGAGGTTGGAGCCACCCAGCAAGCACACATGCAGCATGCAGGTAACATGGCATATCTGTAGACTACTGTTATCTGTATTGGTAGATCATGCATATGTGAGATGTGGAGTGTGTTGTTCAAAGATGTGGAGCCTGTTGTTGTGCAATACTTATCATTTGGAACATAATTTGTAGCCCTGTGAATGTAAACTTTTGTTGTACTGTAAGACTGCAAACACACAGTAGAAATGCCAACAACAGCAGCAGACATACACCATGATGGAGGTTGGAGCCACCCAGCAAGCACACATGCAGCATGCAGGTAACATGGCATATCTGTAGACTACTGTTATCTGTATTGGCAGATCATGCATATGTCAGGTGTGGAGTGTGTCATTCAAAGATGTAGAGCGTGTTGTTGTGCAATACTTATCATTTGGAACATAATCTGTGGCCCTGTGAATGTAAATTTTTGTTGTACTGTAAGATTGCAAACACACAGTAGAAATGCCACAGTTGTGGCGACTGACAAACTGTCTCATCTCTATGTAGGTACCTCTGGGGTGACGTGAAGGCAGCGGACAGATGCTGGTGAGTGTGTTATTGTAAATAAAAAAGTGCATGTCATAGTTAAGGTGTAGGCCATGTACACATGTAACGCACCTACCCATAATGCATGCTGTGCATGTTTGGTGTAAGAGCACGCACATCTCACTAATGTGATTAGCTGCCTCAAACATATGCAATACCCAGAACATCTCAAACAAATGTGGCTAGACTGTAGTGACCATTGGATAGGCACAGTTGATACTCAACATGCACATAACATACGCATCTATGTCATACACAGAGCATTTTAACATGCTACACATAAAGGATTCCCAAACCCTCTGTAAAGACACACTCCAGTTGCAACATACTACACATTCATGTTAGGGAATGCTCCTTATTGGCCTCCTTACAAACTCACGTAACAACTGGTTGTGAGATGGTGAATTTAACCAAGGTAGTACAGTTCTGGCACAGCATGATTTGTGCTGGTTTGTGAACATTTGTAGCCTTGAGTTACCACCTGATGCTTCATGATGATGGCCTATGGTACTATACCCCATCCAGTTATTGTAATCACAGTACTACACATAGCTGTCATTGCTACACATCATAATGATGTGTGTGTGCACACATATGCACCTCTAAAAGGTATGCATACCAATCACCATTTGCACAACTGACACATATATGTCTTGTGATGCTATTGAGTGGCTAGGTCATATGACAGATATTGGGTATGTGTAGTGTTTAAATATGCAGTTGTGTTTTAGCATGCCATGTCATGGATGAGACTGGCATGTCCACAATATGATCTACACCCACCATAAGTACCGCACATTGGGTATGTGGCTGAATGGTATTCCATCAATTATCCATGCACCACTGATGATGTTGTGTGAATACTCATCATGCATGTGCTAAAAATATGTCCACAATTATTTGCTAAAGACACAGAGGCTGTAATCAGCATTGGATACCTATCTGACACACAGATATACATCCAGCAGTGGTATGTATACCTGTGAGTTATGGTGCACAGTACATCACAGGGTTATGAATACCTGCACAGCAATGTTGTGTCCATGTATGCATTGTGTTCAAGGGGGAGGGCCATCACCTAATAACAAAACACATGCATCAAAGCCATGTATACTATTAGTAACAAGGACTGACTACACTTGCACTGCATGTTGTTGAGCAACACATGTCCTGCATGCTAACATGTGCAATATGACTGTTTTGCTTGTGATACTGTACTCCACCATCACCTGCTATTGTGTATGTTCTGTGATTGCTGGTGTTGTGTGTGTCTGCTTTCGGGAGGAGTGTAGTTTTGTGTGTGTGCATGTGTGCATGTGTGCATGTGGTCTGAAGTCATGTTCAGGTGTTAAAGTGTGTTTCCTATTTTCCTCTCACAGGTGGCGAGGTGGGGCTGGTTCAGTACAGCAGGGAACCTGAGGGTTGAGAGGGTGGCCTAATGGTTAAGGTGTTTGCCTAACAAACACAAGCTACTTGGTTTGAGTCTCACAAGGGATAATTGGCTAGGCTTAAAATGACTCACAAGAGCAGTTAGCTTATTACTAATCTATGAACCTAATCTATGAACCTGAGACAGACAGTGATCATGAGGATAGGTGTGCTGAGGCACAGGCAGGTTTGTCAGGTCTGTTGCTGGGCCCCCAATTGACAGTACACAAGTCTCCACCCCATCCATGCACACAGTCATACTGCCTGTGCATCCATCATCACCATTGCCCTTGGCTGAGGGACAGTGTATGGTTGGCACTGCCCAGGACAGTGTGGTATCTATGGCACATGTATCAGGACACAGCAGCCATAGCCAGATGTCCGGAATGGTACCACATAGGCAAATGCTCAGGGGTTCTTGTCAGAGCAAGGCTGGTCATCATGCCCCTGGCAGACGTGCCACACCTCTTTCTACCACACGCATGTTCCAGGCTGTCATGGAGGCACAGACATGAATGGAGCGGTACGCCAGATAGGGGCTAAGGGCACAGAGGGCTCATTACACCTCTGTAAATGATAGTATCCATGACCTAGCAGGTGTCATACGTACCTACACTGAGGTCATTGATAGACATTGGGGTGAGACATTGGATGTCCTTCACAACGTCATGTCCATGTGTCAGGACAGTGCGGGATGGTTGAGACATCAACGTGGACATATGCCAGCAACATCACCAGCTGGAAGTCAACATGGACATCCAGCAAGTGACAGCCGCTGCTGTAGTGCCAGCACCAGCCCCAGCAATGTTGGGTGGGGCTGTCCATAGACCGTCCTAGTAGACCATGTTCACGTGGCTCTGGCCAGTCCCAGCAGGGACCTACCTGGATCCAGTGGACATTTGTCAACCTCTTCGGATAGTACCCAATCTGGATTAGTACCTGATACTGTCTGTAGCACCCCTGCCAGGCACAGGTTCCATATCCATGGCCAGAGATGGTGATCTGTAAAGCCTGCCAGGTACAGTCTGTAGCTGTCTCACAAATCCCTGTATATGGCAGCCACATGGTGGAACTGTGTGCATGCAGACACTCACACATAAACCAGAAACCTAGGGCAAACACATACTCGCACACATGACATCAACATTGGCCCATAACAGTACTCATGGCCCTCACACACACACTCACACACACACGTCAATTGTATGGCTCAGTGTAGGCCTCTGGCAAACCAACAACAAATCCTGTGCATATGATGAAACCTGTGCCACTTCCTGTCATCTGTAACACTGATGCAGGAACAGGCTAACATGGTGCTGATGCACAGGGTGACTTTAATAAAGTATAGCAATAGGTGGATGTGTAGCATGTTGTCAGCAGTAAAGTATAATGATACCCTTGAAGGTGTAGCTGAGCAGGCATGATGCATTAAAGCTATAATTAGCAATGTTGTATTGTTTTCACCAGTGTTTATTCCAATTGTGTTTTGTTTGCCCATGTGCCACTTGGCTGATGTGTGTGGTTGTGTCAGCATGCGTTATACAGTGGACAGTAAGTGTGGGGTGTGTGCAACACAGGTTTGCAGGTGTCCATTTGTGAACATGATAGAGGTACACTGTCTGCATGTGCATACATATTTGACACATGGGCAGGGTGGCATGCCCTGTATTGGCCAGTGTTAACACTCCATAGTTTCTATTGGTGGCCAGTATGCATTGTACTACACACATTTTGGAACTTGAGTACGCATGTGTGTGTGTATGACACGGGTTGACACTGTGCTGTGGGTGATGCTGTTGTTGATATCTGTCATTGGTTTGCATTACTAAGGTTAACATTGCCCCAGCTGCATAATCTTTAGTAATGCACACTGTTCAGCTACAGGGTTGCATGGACCGTGCTATCACAAACACAAGAAATTCTCACTTATACAGTAAAAGTGCATTAGTCTCATGGACCCCTGCCATAAACTAAATATATAATAGAAGGCGTGAAGTTGTACCAAAAAAGAGTTATATACCAAGAAGGGATAACCTCTCTGGTCAGTATCATTGGGAAAATACAAGCCCTCATTAAACATACAAGGCAAGCTTCAAAATACAAATTGGCAAGGACTCCAAAGACAACACTAAAGCTTTCTTTAGTGTTATTTATTATCTACAGGAGAAATTTCAGATTGGGTCACAGTTAATGTAAGTGGTCACAAAGTACACTTATCTGACTGACATTACCAATTTCTTGTCAGACAGTTTGAATGCGGATTTCACCACCCTGTTGTTACACAAGGGCCACATTTCCAGACCTGAAGAATGTAAAACCTGATGATTCACAGACACTCTAGTTAAAACATCTCTTTACCAACGTCCAAACCACAGTGGCAATGGTACTGGACAGTGTCCCTGGCTGTGTCATACACAAGTTGATATATGAAGTCACCACTCACCTAAACACTCTGTTCAGATGCAGCCTCTATTCAGGTTACATACTTGTGAAATGATGCACGGTAATGGTGCTCACAGTCCACAAGGGTTGAGCTTCAACTTCTTCTTCTTCTCCTTTCAGATGCTCCCATTAGGGGTCGCCACAGTAGATCATCTGTTTACATTTCTTCCTGCTCCCTGTATCTTGCGGGTCACACCATCACCTGCATGTCCTCTCTCACCACAGCCATAAACCTCATCTTAGGCATTCCTCTTTTCCTGTTACCTGGCGGCTTCATCCTTAGCATCTATTTCACAATATACTCTGCATCCCTCCTCAGCACATGTACCACATGTACAAACCAACGTAATCCTGCCTACTTGGCTTGGTCTACTAACCTTCAAACCTGGGCTGACCCTCTAATATACTTATTCCTAATCCTGTCCACCCTCATCACACCCAGTGCAAATGTTAACATAAATTGATTAAGGGTAGAGCTACAACAAATCCTGGAAACTCTCACCCTATAAGCCAGACAAATGTTATCTAGAAGGCTATGGAGCACAGCATTATGGAACTCATTAACAGAGACATTATGAACCTGCAAACACTGCATAATACCCACTTAGGTTCTCTAAAGGCCAGATCATGGCTCCTACACCTAGTAGACTTCAAGCCAGTTAACAAGGCTATAGGTGAGGGGAGGTCCACACAGCCAAGCTATAGCTCACCAGCAATTCATACCCATCCCACATTCTGGTATTATACATAACCTCAACAGACAGACCATAAACGATTGTTAGATGATGGATTGACAACTGACGCACAGATGTAGGACACACAGTAACATTTGCAGCCTCCATGTACAATTTTATGCCAGTAACAAGTGGTATTCACCTGCACTCAGTCCTGGGACCACTCCTGTTTGGCATATAGCTTTCTTAGGTACAAGCAAACACAGTAGGGATATGTCTGCCCACGTTTGATGAAAATGCATACTGTGAGCTATAGTTTATTCTCCAGATGACACACAACCTCCAAAAGGGTATCATACAGACAGATACCTGGTGTCAAAAATCATGCTGTAAAGCTATAAGCCAAAGAAAGCATAGTTATCCACTTTTAGAAAACAAAGTATCCCCAGAGTACCACATAGGTAGTAGCCCCAAAATGTGGAACAGGTACTAATGTATACATAGAGCCATGTGTTTAGTCATCTCTCCTTTGACAATCACATTGCCAAAGGGTTTTGGAAATCCCTCTGTGGACCACATAAGCAATAAAGGGTTTGCATGCAGATCCACAGAGGTTGTTACACACCTATAATGATTAGTCATCTTTGCCAGACTTTGCTTGCTTTGGAACAGGGTTCAAATATACCTCAAGCATAAACCCTCACTCACACTCTTCAATAGAAACCGTGATGAGTGGATGTGAAACAGAAGATGTAGCCCAGGGATCACTGCAGTGGCTAAGCTTGTCACAAGCATACAGAAGTGACCTAAGGTCTGAAAAGCACCAGCATGCTCTGGCAAAGATAACAGATGCTTTCCTGGAGAAAGCAGAGTACCCACCTATGAAATACTTGAGGTCACATGTATGTATATGGCTTTGTCCCACAGCTACCTTACATGTGTTATGCACATACAGTTGTCATTGTGATATGTCATACACTAGAAAAAACAAAACCCACTCCACATTGACCAACAGTATCACACACTCTCATACACCTGGAACATACACAGTTAGCAAGTGCAGGATTCAAACTTCTACCTAACTACATTATGATACTACAGCAGTATGCATTTACATGATGTGTTATACACATTACAAGATTTCACTTTCCCACAGGTATATTTGTAGGATGGTGACATCATCAGACTTGACAAAGATGCGTATATCACTTTTAAGCGGTGTGAGTAGTCTCCAAAAAGGTTGCTTTCTCCCCAGGGAGAGACAGACACACACATACACAGTTGGCAAGTACGGGGTTCTTAATCCAAACTAAGTACTTCTATACACTTCAGCAAACAATATGGAGTTACAGGGTGCAATACAGATATTACTCACTAACAGTTTGCCCAAAGGTTTTTTTTCACGTTTGCTAACCTCAGCAGGCTTATCATACTAGGTGTATTGTGAGTGTATTGTATGCATAGGCCATGACCATATCATATATGGGTTGATGCACCATATGCTGGCACACACAGGGTCAAACTGGTGGCTAAGCTCTGTCAACACAATACTGGACGATACAGTCGAGAGGAGTAGAGTCATACAAGCACAACACCAACAGTCTCACATAGACCTACAATATAAGCACCAGCAAAACACACACATAAATACATATTACCATACTCGGAGAATACAAATATTAATCTGAAAAACAGAGAGTGTCCTCCTAAGCAGACAAGCAAGCAACATGCACCTCCAAGCACACGCCAAAAACACATAATACACCAAAGCAGTGTGCCTCACAACAGGCCCTAAGGCAAAACAACACACTAGTAATAGGTGACTCCATAGTCAGGCACACAGATGTTCCAATCACTAGGCTGGACAAGGGGAAGGTTACTGTCAGTTGTCTGTCAGGTGCTATGATCCGCCACATAACACAAGCACTTAGATCACTCCAGAACAGGTACATATATGAAGCGGTCTTTGTACATGTCAGTGTGAATGATCTGAGACATACCTCCCAGGACAACATGACAAGAGATATATAGTAGCTGTATGATCATGTAGCCCAGGTTGGTATGACCCTGACCTTGAGTAGCATCTTACCTTCACCTACATGATACTGCAATATAACAGAAAGATGATAAACTTCAACAACTGGCTGAGCTTCTGGTGTCATTCAGAGCGTATCCAGTCTCTGTCTGCCTGGGATGACATGATAGACATGCCTCGTTGCTTCACTAGATATGGTTTGCACCTGTCACCCCTATGCTTCTGAATACTGGCCAAGGCTCTTGCTGTCCCCATTTTACCTTTTTTAGGCAAGGCTCAAAGGTTCATAGGTTCATAGGTAGGTACTAGGCTATCAGACCTGGGAACTATACAAGCCCAGCCTAAAAAGGTACCCTGTCTTTTGCCACCCAAGAAAATTATTTTCCTGTGCTACTGTCGAGCAGAACCACAGAGGTGATCCCTGGGGTGAATTTCCTGTTTCCCATCCAATCATCAAGAGTTTTCTTGAAGAGTGTTAATGAGGAGCTTTGTTTAATATATATATATATATATATATATATATATATATATATATATATATATATATATATATAGTTTATTCTGGAGTATGGGAAGTCTCTGGGACAGGAATCTATCCCTCCGGCATGTTCTGTTTATTGTGGTGACAAGGTTTGGGTCCCTAGAGCGTGTAGCTTGGAGGGATTGGGATTTCTTTAAGTGGAGTATGTCCAACAGCTGTGGGTTTGACATAGCTTTGTATGTTAGGCAGAGATCACCTCTAAGTAGGTGATATGCGACAGAGTAACGCTGGAATTTTTTGAGACGGTCTGTGTAGGGCATCTGTTTGAGGCCAGTAATCCTCTTTGTGAGGTATTTCTGTGACCTTTCCAGTTGTTGTACATGTCTTGTGAGGTACATACCAAAAGAGGCGTTGTACTCTATAATAGGTCTAATGACTGATGAGTAGAGGGGAACAATGACCTCTTTTTTTCTGGATGAGAAACCTTTTGTGATGAGGTGTGCCACATAGAAGGATTTCTAGACTACTGTGGCGATGTGGTTATCAAAGGAGAGACTACTGTCCACCTGTGTCCCAAGGTCTCTTATCACACTTTCAGTGTTAAGTATACTACCGCCTATGTTGTAGTTCATGGGTACAGAGTTTTCACCAAAGGGGATGACAATGAACTTTTTGGCATTGAGCTTGAGGCCATGGCTTTGACACCAGGCATTTGTCTCAGTGAGGTCCTTTTGTATGATGTCCACATCATTAGGAGTTTCAATTATGGCTCCTAGTTTGCAGTCATCTGTGAACTTCATTAGCCAAAGACCTTCTGTGTTAGCCTGTACTTCAGAGAAGTAGATACCAAACAGGAGAGGACCCAGGACTGAACCCTGTGGTACTCTACTTGTCACTGGTCTGAAGTCGGATTTGGAGTCTGCTACTTTCACAGTGTGGGTTCTTTCAGTGAGCCAGTTGGCAACCCATCTTGTGACATAGGGATTTATACCTCGTTTAGTGAGTTTATCTATAATTTCAGAGTGAGGGATGGTGTCAAAAGCCTTGGCAAGATCTAGATAGGCTGTGTGAACCACCTTACCCTTGTCTACGGCTTTGGTGACTGCTTCAAAGAAGTCTATCAGGTTTAGGAGACATGATCTGCCTTTTACAAACCCGAACTGGGTGGGGTCCAGAGTTTGGAGATTACCAATGTCTTTGTTTCTAAGTTCCATGATGATATGTTCCATGGCCTTGCAGACCAGGCTCATCAGGCTAATAGGGCAGTAGTTCCCGGGGTCCATGGTGGCTCCCCCCTTGTGGAGTGGGATAACCGTCGCTGTGCGCCATTCAGCAGGCACAAAGCCTGAGGTGAGGCTATGATTGAACATGGTACTTATGTGGGGTGCCAGTTCATTCTGTAGTTCATGTAGAATGCAGCCTGGGATGTTGTCTGGTCCCATGGATGCTGTGTTCCTGGCTTTGGAGAGTGTGGTTTTTACCTGTGCAGCCATGATTACAGGAACTTTGCATTCTTCCGGTATAGAGATGGGCTCTTTAATGGGTGAGAGGGGGGTAAAGTTAGCACTGAAGCTATCTCCCAGGATGTTGGCAATATCAGTTGGGTCTGTATATTTAGTGCCATTGTGCTGTAACTCAGAGCAGATCTGAGTGTTGCCATTGAGATTCTTGACATAGCTATAGAATGCTTTGTGGTTGTCTTTAGAATCAGTGGCAATTTTATTTTCGTAACTAGCTTTGGAATATTTTATCAGGGATCGCAGCTTCTTACTGAGGCTGACCAGGGAACTCCTACACTCATGGGATTTTACTCTCTTTTGCAGCAGTTTCTTCCTTTTGTTGTACGTTTGTTTATGGCAGTGGACCACCAAATTGGCTTCCTTTTTTTGAAGGATAGTGTTTTGGTTCTGTTTGGGATAGCACAATCCATGCACTCATGTAAGTGCTTATAAAGGGCAATTGTGTAGGATTCAGTAGTCGTAACTGTATTGTCCATCTGCATGGGTGTCATGAAGTTCACGACTTCTGTCTTAAGAAGCATGAAGTTGGCTTTGGAGAATTTTTTTACCATGGTTATCTTAATGGGGTGGGGGTGGGGCAGAATGTGGATATCTGGGGTAATTAGCTTATGGTCAGGTCAGACTAATGAGGCGTTGACTTCAGGTGTGGAACTCAGGACAAACCAAACCCCGTAACAAACACAAATAACCACAAAGTGAGCTAAATGCTGCTCATTGCCAGAAGTCTCAGCCTCCAAATGAGCACACTCCAGGCACTTCTCAGTATGAAGAATACTGATATCTATGCAATAAGAGAAACCTAGTTCAAGGCTCCAGAGAGCACACCAGCACTACCAGGATACTACTCATTCCATACCTTCCAGCATCAGAACCTGGATCATAGCACATAGGGCGGTGATGTATTCATATTCATCAAGGATACCTACACCTCTCTCTACATCCTCTCTACAGGGTATGTACCCATAGAATGTTGCACAGCAACATTCTTTCCACTCCACAGGGGTGGGGCCACAACAGACCCTTGGCATTCCAGCTCTATGAGCCTGACGAGTCTGATCTGCAAGGCAATGGAGCCAATCATAATGGAAATCAACTATAAAGACATTGGGAAGCTTCACAGAGTTGAGCACACCCCGTTTGGCTTCATCAAATGCAGATCATACCTCCTGAACTGGGTGGATTTCTTTGAGACAGTTACCCAGGCTACAGATGATTGAAAGGAGCTCCACACAGCCTACCTATACCTCGCTAAGGCCTTTGACACCATTCCCCAGTCAGGTATCATAGATGATACGATAGATATGAAGACAAGATGATCAATTTCAACAATTGGCTTAAGTACTGGTGTCTTTCAAAGGGGATCCAATGCCTGTCAGCTTGGGATGATATGCTCGACAAGCCACGATGCTTCGTTAGGGACGGCTTGCACCTGTCACCCCTGGGCTTTCGGATATTGGCAAAGGCTATTGCTACCCTCATAGTGCCTTTTTTAGGCAAGGCTCAAAAGACAAACCCACCTCCATAGGTATCACAAGGGATAAGAAACTAAGAGTAATTCTACTCAACGCCAGAAGTCTAAACCTCAAGATGCACGCACTCAAAACTCTCCTTGGCATGGAGAACATCGATATCTGTGCAGTAACAGAAACCTGGTTCAGGGCTCCCGAGAGCACCCCAGCACTACCAGGTTATACCTCATACCATGCATTTCGGCCCCAAAACTTGGACCGAACCACAAAAGGAGGGGGGGGGTATCGATATTCATCAAAGATACCCACATCTCCAGGTTGGTGGCAAAGCACGAAGCATCAAAGACTATCCATGCGCAACTAACAGTGGGTAAAACTGCCTTCCAGTTTTTAGCCTACTACAGACATCCCTCCCAAACCCAGGAACACCACTCGGCCTTCCTGAGAACACTGGAAAATATGAAGGTCTCTCCAAACACCATTATATTGGGCGACTTCAACTACCCAAACATAGACTGGGAGCATTACTCTAGCTCCAACACCCTAGCCCAAAGGTTCCTAGAATTTATAAACTCAAATGCTATGGAACAACTTTTTACCACTCCCACAAGAGGGGAAAACATACTGGACCTGATCATCACCAACATGGGGACTCTATGCTCCAGACCAGAAGTATATCCCTCACTGGTAAGATCAGACCATAAACTAATCTCACTGGATATTCACATCCCGACCCCACCCCCTGCCCAGAAAACCACAGTGAAAAACTTCTCTAAAGCAAATTTCACACTCCTGAAAACCGAGGTGGAATCCTTCAAAGCCCCCGGGCCTGTGGAAAATATGGCCCAGACCACAGAATTCTTTATAAACACATTCTATGAACACCTTCAGGAATGCATGGATCATGCGATCCCAAATAAAACCAAGACCCAATCCTCCAAAGGCAGACGTCCTGTCTGGTGGACCCCAGCCATAAACAAACTATACAATAGAAGGAGGAAGCTACTAAATGATAGAGGAAAATCCCAAAAATCCCAAAAAGGGAAGGCATCACTGATCAGTATTAGCAAAAAACTACGGGAACTCATAAAATTGTCTAAGGCCAGCTTCGAGAGAAAAATTGCACAGGACACTAAGGATAATCACAAGGCTTTCTTTAGTTATGTTAGGAACCTGGGTGGTAATTCCCAAATATGCTCAGAATTAGTCCAAAATGACAAAAAATACACCGAACCCACAGACATTAGCAACATCCTAGCTGACAGGTTCAGCGCAAACTTCTCCCCCCCTCCCCACCAAAACGGCAAATATCTATCCCAGCAGAGTGCTGCCCCCCTGACATCTCAGATGCTCAGGTAAGAGCCGCCCTCTCCAAAGCAAAAAACACAGCATCAATGGGACCAGACTGTGTCCCGGGCTGCGTCCTACATGAACTCCAAGAAGAGCTAAACCCAAACATAAAACTACTGTTCAATGTCAGCCTTACTACAGGATATGTGCCCAAAGAGTGGCGTACAGCAACAGTGGTCCCTCTCCATAAAGGTGGTGCCTCAACGGATCCTGGAAACTATCGCCCCATAAGCCTGACTAGCTTGGTCTGCAAAGCTATGGAAAGGATCATCATGGACCTCATAAATAAAGATATTGGGGACATACAGACACTGGATCCTACCCAGTTCGGCTTTGTTAAGGGCAGATCCTGCCTCTTAAGCCTGGTTGATTTCTTTGAACCAGTCACCAAGGCCATTGATGAGGGGAAGGTGGTCCACACAGCCTACCTGGACCTCGCAAAAGCCTTCAATACAATACCCAACTCGGGCATTATAGATAAGCTCACCAGCTTAAATATAAACCCCTATGTCACTAGATGGATTGCAAACTGGCTCAAGGACAGAACCCACATGGTTAGAATTGCTGGAGCCATGTCAGACTCCAAACCAGTTACAAGTGGTGTCCCACAAGGCTCAATCCTGGGACCTCTCTTGTTCGGTATATATTTCTCGGAGGTACAGGCCAACATGGAAGGACTGTGGCTGACCAAGTTCGCAGATGACTGCAAACTGGGTGCCATAATCGACTCTCCAGCCGACACAAGCATCCTCCAAAGGGCCTCATAGAAACAGACAACTGGTGCCAGAGCCATGGCCTCAAGCTAAATGCCAAAAAGTGTATAGTCATCCCCTTTGGCAAAAACAAAGTGCCCACAAATTACCACATAGGTGATAATCCATTAAGTACAGAAGAAGTAATTAGGGACCTGGGGACCCAAGTTGATAGCAATCTCTCATTTGACAACCACGTGGCCAAAGTGGTTAGAAAAACATTTTATATAGCCCACCTAATCATGAAGGGATTCACACCTAGATCAGGGGAGGTCATTGTGCCTCTTTACTTATCCCTCATCAGGCCCATAATTGAGTACAATGCCCCTTTTGGGATGTACCTTACCAGACACCTGCAGCAACTGGAAAGTCCCCAAAAGTACCTCACCAAGAGGATCAAAGGGCTCAGACAGATGCCATATGCTGCCCAGTTAAAGAAACTCCTGCTCTACTCAGTGGCATACCACCTGTTCAGAGGCGATCTGTGCCTAACGTATAAAGCCATGTCCAACCCGGAATTAATGGACATGCTGCACCTCAGAAAATCCAAATCCCATCGAGCTACGTGCTCGAGAGACTTGAACCTCAGCACTGAAATAAATAGGACATGCTGGAGGGACAGATTCATAGCCCAGAGGCTCCCTTCACTCTGGAATAAAATCCCAGTCCAGGTTAGGCAGAGTCCCTCATTGACTCTCTTCAAGAGGAATCTTGATGAGTGGATGGGAGATCATAGGTTTACCCCGGGTATCACTTCTGTGTCACTGTTAGACAGAGGCACAGTATACTATTCTCTAAAAAGGGCATAGCAAAATAAATTTAAAATGGTTGGCGAAAGCCAAACACATTCTGGCTAGGCTTATAAATGCCCTAGGGCAGATAGCCTAGTATGAACCTATGAACCTATGAACTCACCAACCTGGGAATAAATCCATACATCACAAGATGGATTGCAAACTGGCTCACAGATAGATCCCACAAATTAAGAGTTGCCGGCTACATGTCAGACTCTAAACCGGTAACAACTGGTGTCCCCCAGGGTTCAGTCCTGGGGCCCCTCCTGTTTTGTATATACTTTTCAGAAGTACATGCCAACACAGGAGGGTTGTGGTTGACTAAGTTTGCTGGGAACTGTAAAATGTTTGCCATAATAGATTCCCCGGATGACACAAATATTCTCCAGAAGGGACTCTATGAGACAGATGTGTGGTGTCAGAATCATGGCCTCAAGCTCAATGTGAAAGAATGCATAGTAATCCGTTTTGGTGAAAACAAAGTGCCCACAAACTACCACATAGGTGTTACCCCCTAAAAACTGACAAGGTAATAAGGGATCTGAGGACATAAGTAGATAGTCATCTTTCCTTTGACAACCATGTTGCCAAAGTGATTAGGAAATCCTATGAGGCCCACTTAATCAACAAAGAGTTTGCATCAGGATCAAAAGAGGGAGTGTTGGCCCTCTACCCTTAAGTCATCAGACCCATCATTGAGTACAATGCACCATTTTGGATGTACTCGACTAGGCATATCCAGCAGCTGGAGAGACCACAGAGGTACCTCACCAAGAGGATTACTGGCCTCAAACAGTTGTGTTATGCAACACAACTGGAAAAACTAAATCTGTTCTCTGTTGCGTACTGCCTACTCAGAGGCAAACTCTGCCTAACATACAGAGCCATGTCCAACACATAACTGTTGAACATGCTCCATCTAAGGAGAACAAAACTGAGTCGCACTACACACTCCAGGGATATGAACCTCATCACAACAATGAATGCAACATGCTGGTGGGATAAAGTACCATCCCAGAGACTTGCCTTACTGTGGAACAGAGTCCCAATGTACATCAGACAGAGCCCCTCGCTGACACTCTTCAATAGGAACCTTGATGAGTGGATGGGAAACAGACAGTTCACACCAGGGATCACATCAGCAGCCCCACTAGAAAGGGGCTTAGGGTACTAACTATTAGAACTAGAGCTTAGGAGACTAACCAATGGGGTGGTGAAAACTGCACATCTTGCCTATGCTAATATATGCCTTCGTGAAGATAGTCTACTACATACCTATGAACCTATGTGACAGGTACATGTCTACAGATAGTAGATGTGTACTTCATTGTACAGTCATGTTGTACAGCAGACACATGCACCACATACACTGTAATGCTTACAAATAGTGGTGGCTATTATGTACAGTGATGAGATGTGCACCTCATGTCTTTTGTGCCATCAGGATGTGTGCTGGGTGGGACAGTCCTGGATGGCTTCCTGTCATGGTCACCCTCTTACACACATCTCTGCCCATCCATCTTTGGCTTATTATACTGTGTTCCCCCTACATATATAGGTACATAGGTATGCAATAGGCTATCTGCCTGAAGGCATATATTAGTATGGCCAGAGTGTGCAGCTATCACCACACTTGGGGTTAGTTCCCTATGCCTATGTGTAGTAGAGCTGATGAAGTGATCCATGGTGTAACAATTCAGTTTCACATACACTCATCAAGGCTCCTCTGGAAGAGTGTCCGTGAGGGACTCAGCTTAATGTAGGTTGGGAGCCTGTTCCAAAGCAAGGGAAGTCTGTGAGTTAGTAATGTATCCCTCCAACATGTTTTATTTATTGTTGTGATGATTATATCCGTAGAGCATGTGGCACAGTGAGCTTGGGTTTACTTTAGATAGAGCATGTACATCAGTTCTGCATTGGACATGGACCTGTCTGTTGGGCAGAGATCACCTGAGTAGACGGTATGCAACAGAGTACAGATCGAGTTACTACAGTCTTGTTGCATGGAGCAACTGTTTGAGGCCAGTAATCCTCTTGTTGAGGTACTTCAGTGGTCTTTCCTGGTGCTGAAGGTGCCTCGTCAGATTCATCGCAAGTGTGTCATGGTACTCTCTGATGGGTCTGATGATTGATGAGTAGAGGGAACCTCCTTTGACCTACATGCAAATACTTTGGCAATTTGTGGGAACACATAGCATGATTTTCTAACCACTTTGTGAATGTGTTTCTGAAAGTAGAGATGACTATCCACATGTGTCAATAGATCCCTTATTATTACCTCCATATTTAGGGTGTTGGCATCTATGTGATATTTGTATGACTGTAGCTTGAGGCCATAATTTTGACACCACATCTGTCTAACTGAGACCCTTTTTAAGGATGTCTCTGTTGTCCCAAATATCAGTTATGACAACCTTTTTGCAGTCATCCACAGACTTTGCTAACCATAGCCCTCGTGTGTTTGACTGTACTTCTGAATAGTATATACCAGACAAGAAGGGTCCCAGGACTGAGCCATGGGGGACAGCAGTTGTTACTAGCTTACAGTCCAACAGGGAGACCAGCATTCTTACCTTGAGGGATCTATCTGTGCCCCAGTTGGCAATCCATCAGATGACATACGTGTTTATGCACAGGTTGTTGATTTTGTGGATACGACATGTGTGTGGGATGTTGGAAAAGGGCTTTTCAAGGTCTATGTAGGCCATGTGGAGCTTATTTCATTGATGTATGTTCTGGGTAACTGTCTTGAAAACTGCCTAGCATGTTTAAGGACCATGATCTGCCCCTAACCAAACCAAAATGGGTAGGGTTGGGTGTTTGAAGGCTCCCAATAGCTCTGTTTATGAGTTCCATAATGATGGATTCTATGGCCTTGCAGATCAGGCTTATTAGGCTTATAAGATAATACTTCCCATGGTCTGTTGTGCACCAACACTTGTGGAGTGTGCCAAACATTGCTGTAACCCATTCAACAGTTTTATATCCTGTACAGAGGGTGAGTCTCAGCAGGTGCAGAGTCTGTTTGTTTTGGAGTTCACATATGACACAGCCAGGGAACCATGTCATCCCACAGACGCTGTGTTTTTAGATTTGGATAGAGCTATTTAACCATTGTATATGTGATTTCTGGGTTTTCACAATCTCCAGGTATGGTAATGGGCCCTTTTGTCAGCGAGAGGGAGGTAAATATGTATGAACCTGTCTGACAAGATGTTGGCAATGTCAGTCATGTACATGTATTCATTTACACTTTGCACTAACTCAGAACATATATGAGTTTACATTGATATTTAAGACATAGCTAAAGAAGGCTTCATGGTTCTCTATGGAATCCTTGGCAATATTTTTGGCAGAGCTTGGCTTGGATAATGTTAGGAGTGCTCATAGTTTCTTGATGATACTGATCAGAGATTTATTGATCTTCTTTGTATTTTAACTTTTTTTGAACAACTTAAGTACTTGTATTACATAGTTTGATTATGACAGGGGTCCAATATATTATATGGGTATGTTTTCATATCACTGTGTGTGCAAGGCTGGATTGGTGAATAGCGACATGTGTCTGGAGTAAGAACTGCAACTGCCAGATATGTGTGGCCCACTGCTGTACTCAGACATGGCCTAAGTGTGAGAGCATGCCCAGTATGACCTTTCAGTATGTTGCTGACTGAAATTTGCTAAATTTGTTTAAGTGTGTGAGCATGCCCACTATGGGCATATATACTATATGTGTGTGAAAAATCAACTTGGTTTTTACTTCTGGGCTCACCTTTGTATTGTACATCGACAGGAAGCACGCTGTGCCTGCAGGGCTTCCATGAGTCAATTTGCATAGACTTATCAACATTTCTACTTACAGGGGGACAGCTATTATTTGTACATTTCTACCCGGGGGGCACACCTGATTGTTACTGTGGGTGTACATAGGATGAGGGGTACACCTGACACTTATACACATTTGCTAGGCCTGCACTGTTATGTTAGGTACTCCATTTCAGTCTGTACTGTTGCCTATCGTACTGGCTTGAGGCATACCACTGTACTACAGACCTTAGCTTCCAATTACACACATATTAGTTTGTGACTTCATAGCCTACCCAACCCACATCACACTGCCTGGCCTTCTGTTATCTGTCTGCATAGGCCTGGGGGGAGGTTACCCATATGCCTCTTCAAAGGGCATGAAACAGCATTTGTTTGTGTTTGCGTTTATCTACAATTGTCCTGCTGGCTGTGACTGTTAGGTATGTGACTCCCCCCCCAACTGGTATGTGTGAGTGACTTCAGTTGTGTCTGTGCCAGTGAAATGCTGTCATGGCTTAGTGGTTCAGTACTGTGACTATAGCGCACAGTATCCTGAGTTCGAGCCCTGTCACTGCTTTTTATTTTCCTGCTGGGCAGACCTGACTGGTTAAGGAACAGTAAAGCAGGTGTGAGTGTGTTTACCCGACTTTGCTCGACTTTGTCCGACTTTGGCCAACGTTGCCCGACGTTGCCCTGGTTAGTGCGGTGCACAGCTACACGCAATTGTATTTAAACATGCTCAATACTGGTAAAAATGTGCTTAGCAGTGCTTTATATTGCTAAAAATAGGGCACTCATGCCTCAGGTGGTGCTGCAGGGCTGTGTATGTCGGATGCACATAGTACACTCTCTATACATGTTTTAAAACAGGAAGTGTCAAGTTAGGCATCCCTTTTATTGTACGTGCGAGTCAGAGAGAGGTATAATTTCCAGGGTTCCTACTGAGTCAGTGTATGTGCTATGCGTTGCCTCTTTGCCAAGGTCAGGGCATACTGGGCACGCCTCCTTCTGCCTACTGGGGCAGGCTTGGGTTGTTCCTCCTCCGAGTCACACTGTGCCTGTGCAGGTCTTGGCAATGGTGAGGTCTATTTGGCCCTGCCCCATGTTGTTCCTGCTGCAGCTGTTTTCTCAGGATCATATTGTGTAGCATGGCACATACCATAACAATTTGGGTGCATGTAGTTTGTGAGTACTGCAAGGCTCCACCAGATATGTCCAGGCACCGGAACCGTGACTTGAGCATCCCAAACACATGCTCAGTTATGTTTATTGTTTGTGCATGTGCCTCATTATGGAGCTCTTGTTCGGGTGTGTGTGCATTTCTGATGGGTGTCATCAGCCATGGCTCCAGTGCGTATCCAGCATCCCCCACTAGGTGACCATCAGGGATGTCCCCATTGGCAAATCTCTGGTACAGCTGCGTCAGATGCCAGATGTGGGAATCGTGATAGCTTCCAGGGCAGCCAGCACACACATTCATTATTATGCCCTGGTCATCGCACATGACCTGGCAGTTGATGGAGGGGAAGCCCTTGCATTTGATGTAGATCCTACCCCGCTCACCGGGTGGTGCTTTGATGCATATGTGCTTGCAGTCCATTGCACCCACTACCTCAGGGTATTCTGCTATTTGGTGGAAAAGACATATATTGCTGGCCAATGCCTCACGGGAATTGGGGAAATATACATGGTTACCGACATGTGCTGACATGGCATCCAGGAACTGGTGGAGTACCCTGAATGCTGATGCCTGTGAAATACCCATCATATCACCAGTTAGTCTTTGAAAGGTACCTGTAACTTGTATTCTTAGGCCAACACATACCTTGGTATCCACTGGGATGGGTTCCCCTCTGTTGGTTCTGTGTGTGAGGCATGGCTGGCACAGCTCAACAATTTGCTGTAGGAGGTCTCTGTCCACCCTATGGTGCTCCATTATCTCCAGCTCACGTAGCCCCTGGTAGGTTACCCTGGGTCTGTACACTCTTCTCCGTCTCCTCACTGTGGGTTACTCAGCAGCATTCACAACATCACCACCCTCAGCACCTTGTACATGTTGGTTTATGATAGCAAGAGCAGCCCCTAACATTTTGTCTGACTTAAGCTTTTTAAGCTTTCCCTCTTTGTATACTGCAGTGTTGCAGAGTTCTTGAGAACAAACAGGGGAGAACGGTGTTTGCAGAGTTTAAAGTGCTGGGCTGGGCTAGTCTGCTGCCTGTGTAATTGGCTGATTCTGATATATTTCACCTGACAGCTCCGCTAGTTCTCCTTGGTTAACTTCCTACTACTTCTTTTCCTTCCTTTTGCCTTTCTGTTTCTGCCTGGGGGGAGCGTCATGCAAACGAGCACACACGCACGCACATGAGCGCACATATCTTTTAACAGTGTGCACCTTGGGTTTGAGGTTTTCAAATAGGATAACTGTAGGCATGCCTCTTGCAATCCTGAGCAACTCAGGGCAAACACAAGCCACTGTGCTCCAATTAGCTTACAGCCTGTCTGACACACCCCCTCATGATGTCACCTATATTCTGTTCTTCTACTCACCTACTCCTACTCTTACACTCTTGGGACATGCTTCACATGCTGGGGAAAATTGGGATTCACTATCCTTATCCTCATTTGCATAGGATTGCCTAGTAATGCATGGTTACATCTCTCACACTGAGCTCCCCCCCCCCTTAGCAACCACTAGTCAGTGGCCATGTTGTCTTCAGCCTGCCATTCCCCTGCATGGCTGAATAAGCTTTTTAGTGAAAATGCCTATTTTTGGCTTTTTATTATTATTTTCTTGTTTTTATAAGCGCCGCACGTTTGCGCGGTGCTGCGCTATGCTTAAACATCGGAGATTGGGAAAAAAAGTTACATTGTTATATTTTTAAACATTTTAAAATGCCAGTGGCCTTATATTTGGCCATTGGCATGCTTCCTCAACTGTATGCATCCTTTATTTGGAGCTGTCATAGCTCCATTTAGCTATTTGCAGAAATTTACTCCATTACAAACGGAGTACATTTCTGCAGCTAACACTAATCTTCCACAAACAGGTTAGTGTTTCCTGGATCACAAATTTACCTCATTTGCATGACTTTCCCAAGCAAATAAGGTAATTTGCATACCATGACGCTGTCCGTGCAAGAGCAGCTTTAGCAGCTCTCGTGCATGCACCTGCCGGCTGTTTCTGGATCGCACGGCAGACATATTGCCTGCGTGAGCTCCTACACTTTTCTTGCACTCCATGCAAGCTTTCATAAATCCGGGGGAGTGTCTGCTATGTTTGTAATATTTTTAAACAACTTACAATATCTCAGAAACCATTCAAATTACATGCATATTGTCAGTAGCATTTTATTCATCTAGCTGAGAACTTTCCTATGAGGCTAAAGAGTTCTGCCTGTGTTACTTGGTTGTTGAGATATTTAGAAAAATGTGAACATTATACCTATCTAATTAATATCATAAAACAACAGTTAATACCTCTTTACCTGCAGTAGACAGAGGTCCTGTATTAACGCAGTTGAGTTTGCTATTGTGTAAGCTTTAAGCTGAAATCTTTTAAAAGCTTGTACATAGTATGGTTTTGGAATTATTGATGTTAATATGAACAAAAAATATGTGATGCATAGAGGCAGAGTTAACTGCAGATGTGCCTGGAGGTGTCACTCAGATCTAACGAGTTAAGGTGTTTGATTCATAGATACAAGGTTGCAGTCTTTGATTCTCACATTTGGGAAGAAAATGTATCAGACTTCTAAGGATGAGTTAAGAAAGCTATCCTAGTAATTATCTATGAATTTAAGAAAAAAAAAAAGTGATGTCTATAAATGTGAATAGTATTAAGAATATAGTAAGACGAATAGAAATTTTGGAGTGTTGCAATGCATGTGATGTAGATGTAATTATATTAGAAGATACATAATTGTTAATAAATGAAGAAAGATTACAAACAGATAAACTGTTGGTAGGAAAGATAATCTGGAATTTAGGAAATTAGAGATGATCTGGAATAGCAGTATTCTATAAAGATACAGTAAAGATACTACATGTAACTTTAGCAAAAATGGGAAAATTAACCATTGTAGGTTTAAAATGGAAAAAAACAAATTTATAGAATTATAACATTATATAAACAAAAAAAAAAACAAATTCCACCAGCCAAAGCTCAACTATTATATTTCCACTGAACAGTTTTAGTTATTTATAACATTATATGCTTGCACTAATTATAAAGTAAGGAAACACTTATTTTATCAGATTGTAGACTATGTAGGGATAGATATGAATATTATAATAACAGGAGACTTTAATTGTGGTTTAAGAAGCAACACTAAAAAGAAAGAAAATGATATAAGAAAAATGTTAGAAGAAATAAGATGTGGTAGGTTAAAATTTTTGAGACAAAAATTCATGGACTTACAAAAGGGGTATGTATAGAACTGAAATGGACATTTGTATAGTATCAGAAGGTTTAGCTATAGAAGAAGGGGAGGTAGTTGAAACATGATTTTCTGATCATCATGCAATAATGTTAGAAATAAAGGAAAACACAGAATATATAAAAATAGACAAAGGAATAAAAAGTATAAATGAGAAAGCATGGATCGAAAGAGGAAAGAGATTAGCAATACAGTATATATCTACACTTGTACTGCTCTTTTTGTAAAACCACTGTTCATCTCATTGTGTAATTTATATAACTATCATAGCTATGCTGCTGCACTGTTATAGGTTATTGTCTAATCACATGATCATTTTTCTATATGTAACATTCACTCTAAAGTTTTGCATTGTCATTCTGAAGAAGTTCTTGTAATCATAATAGAACGAAAGCTTAATTGAATCTCTCCTGAGCCTCAGTGTTTTTATTTATTTCACAGTTGGATTGTTATTTCACTGCAGTTTACTGAAGTTTATTATGTTATAGTACCAGTTATTCATAGCGGCGGTTATTAGTGTAATTTATAAAAATTGGTCTGAATGGTGGAAAGTATCTACGGAAAATTATAAAAAAAATGTTTTTACACTGCAATATAATGTGAAAAAAGTAGACAAAGAAAATTTAAATGAACATATAATGATGCATTGGAATGTTTAGAACATAATGATAGAAAGTGCTTTGATAAAGAAAATATATATGAAAGAGATCAAGAAAAAATACAAGAACTGTTATATAAGTAAATATATATTTTTACAAGGAAAAAAGAGAAGAAATATTGAGCTACTTAAGCTGGTTAATAAAGGAAGTGGTAGTGTAATGTCAGAAATAAAATTGTAAAAGCAGAAATAGAAATAACTCAAGAAAAGAGTATGAATATGTGCAAGAAATGTTTAAAGAAAAGAGAAGGTAGTGAAAAAATGGAAAGTAAAAAAAGTTAACAGAAAAAGAGAATAAAGAGTTGGAAAAGGAGATTTATTTAAATGAGCTACATAAAGTATTTGGACAAGTAAATATGAATTTGGCTGTAGGCCCAGATATTATAGGGTATGAAATGTATACAAATTTAAGGGATTGGCAAAACATATTTATTTTTTTAAAGTTTTTGACTGAATGGTTAAATGAAGGTTTTATGTATAAATAATATATAGTGGAATTCTGAAATTCATATGGAAGAAGGAAAGTAGGAAAGAATTCAAAATAATGGAGACCAATAGTACTGAATAATAATGCTTATAAGATTGTGATGAAAATCATACAAAAGAGATTTGAAACTAAAATGAAAAATATTATGGAAGATAGTATATAGATTTTAAATGGAAGGGTTGTCAAGCATTATTATTGATAGAGAAATTGTGGATGATATTAAGAACAGAAAAGAAGAAGCAAAAAGCATGATAGGAGACCTTAATAAGGCATTTGGCACAATTATTCATGACATATTATGGATAATAATGTAAGAATATAAGTGTAAAAATGAGGAAATTATGTATGTCAGTGTATAATAATAATAAAATAAAAATACTTGTAAATGGCTGGTTAAGCCACGAGGTACACCTGAAGAGTGGTTTAAGACAGGGATGTCCAGTGAGTTGTACACGCTTTGCATTAGTTAAGATTGTGATGGTATGTGAAATAAATTACAAAATGAAAGAGGCAGAGTATATAAAACCTAAAGGGTTAAGAATTCTAATTTTGTTAAAATATGCAGCTGACATTATAATAACAGAAAAAAACAAAAGTTGGATAAAAGAAGTAATAAGT
The DNA here is from genome assembly GCF_019279795.1 of Protopterus annectens. Taxonomy (NCBI): domain Eukaryota; kingdom Metazoa; phylum Chordata; order Ceratodontiformes; family Protopteridae; genus Protopterus; species Protopterus annectens. The sequence continues at coordinate 1,450,696,427 of NC_056726.1, forward strand.
TGTACAAATGAATATCTAAATATGATAGGGATGACTTTAAATAGAGAAAACATGTAAACGTTTAGGGGATGTGGTAAAGACCAGGAGTATATATTTTGCAATAAATGACATTTCTGTGTTAGGTATAAAATTTTGGAATAAAGATGAAAGTAGAATTCAGTGGGAAAAAAAATAAAGACATAAAGCAAACCTGTCTTTTTTTGGAGAACATATACATTATCATTCAGAAAAAAATGCTTATTTGACAAATTCACTTCCGAAAAATGGCATATTTAGCATATGCATTTATGCTGGCAGCAGTATTTGAAAAGGAATTATTGCAGATATTTTTTTTTATTTACATAGGGTTCTAGATTAAACCCAGTAAAAAGAGGAGTTTTGTATGTAAATAAAGAAGAAGGAGGTTTAGGGTTAACTACCCCCATGGTATATGCTGCTTCAATAAATTTGTAGAAAGTGTTAAAATGGATAACTGAAAAAGATGAGAGATTAGTAACAAAATTGTATAAATATAATTATTATAAATTCTGAAGTATGATAAAAGGGCAAAAGAGAAAATTAGTGTATAAATGATGAGATAAAATGTTACCAAGAAAAATATTTTTGTGGAAAATAAAAATTTATGATATATAAAAAGTTAGAAAAGTAAAGTATAAGAATGTAATTATAAAACATTACTATGTAAAACCATAGGAAAATCTAAATAGCTGAAAAAATAAAATTATAACAATGAGAAGCAAATGGTGTAATCAGAAAGTAGAATGTCAACATTTTTTATGTGGAGACTGGTAACAGATAAATTGCTAGTAGAAGGATTATGCCATATAATTAGAAAAGTGATAGAATATGTTTACATTGTCATGAAGAAGAAAATATGCAACGTGTTTTTGAAATGTAAAAGATTTAAAAAAACCTTTGGGGAAAACTGAGTAATGAAGATTTTTTTTAAGATATTAAATAAGTGGATAAAATAAACATGGACATGATTACATACAGATATAAGAATATAAGCAAAGAATATATTAAAAGAATAGATCAAAAGTTATTTTATTTTTTTTTCTTTAATTATATGGAATGAAAGAATAAATGAAATTATGGGAAAAGGAGTGGGGGTCTAACAGGGATGAAATTTAGGATGATTCTGTCAACAGATTTCTATATATACAAAGTTCGGTCTTCACGGCACCAGTGTCAACAGGACCAATGAACCGAATGTAACCATGTAATAGTTACAAAGTTACATTTCTGAGGAAGTTCCTAGTCAATAAAGTGGGATGAAATGGCTAAAAGATTGTGTCTGGTTTTAAAAAGTCACTTTTAGTATTTTTTTGCATTTGTAACTGTTACATGGTTACATTCAGTTTGTTGATTTTGTTGACATTGGTGCTGTGAAGAGCAAAATTTCTAATTGTTAAGTTTTTCATTTTTAAATTTGTTTTCAGTGGTCACAGTTTAATTTATAGTGGTCACAGTTTAATTTATATATATATATATATATATATATATATATATAGAGAGAGAGAGAGAGAGAGAGTTGTACAGTTGTAAATATTTGTAAACGTGTAAATATTTTGTAAATAAGATTCATTTTGTATATAAATAAAGGACCCTTACTTGTTAGGAGACTACGTGTTTCTTTGTCAGCAAAGTGGCAGCTGGGAGAACATGCACTCAAGAAGATCCAAGATGATTCTATTGTAAGCAACCTGGGAACCAGTGTGAACCAACTGTCCTTTGGTCAGCATGTATCCAGTAATGTAAGAAAGCCCTTTTTGATTGTGCAGCTTATTAGTAAGAGTATGGCATCTAGGCTCAGGGATGAGATAATTCCAGGCTAGTTATTGAGCATAATGCACCCTTTCGTATGTTCCTGTCCAAATGCTTAACATAAATTGAATGACTACAATGCTTTCTCACCAAGAAGATAAATGGCAAAAATTGTAGATGTTAACTAACCATCGTAAAGCCTTGCCCTTCTTCTCGGTATCATACAGGCTACTGAGGGGTTGAGCTTTGCCTCAAGTACAGATCCTGAACAGACCCTGTCCTCTTAGATCTCCTGCACATCTACAAGTCCAATGATGGTATAAACAACCCCTGAAGAGATCTTAATCTCTTCTACTATGCAAATAGATCATGTTGGAGGGATATTTGTGTATCACACAGAATATCAATTCTTTGGAATTGTCTTCCTCTTTTATAAAGCAAACTACTTTCCTTACTCTATTCAAATGCAGTCTGGATGAGTACATGAGAAAGTGTAAATTCATCCCTGGTTTAGCCTGCTTATCACTTGTGGATAGGGGTAACGTAAATATTCTGCCAGCTCTTGAGTTATTCATACATACATTACAAGGGATGAATTATTCATGGGAATCCAGAGGTAGGATTCTGAAGTTCCTCAAGATCAATAGCCTAGTAGGTACCTATGAACCTATGACAAGCTTGTGCAGCTACATACTAATAAAAGTCATAAGAATGTTCTAGCAGTGAATGAATATAAAGGCAGACACTGTTATAGATGTTGTGCCAGACAACACTAAAAAGAAGTTAGGACATTTCAAATATTTAAGTGTTTTGAATTTGAGCACAGAGGTAGAAACCATTCACTAAATTAAGCCATGAGGAAAAGATGGCACATACATGTGTGCATGGGGGGGTGTTACCCCACAGCTAAGGTAGTGTTTGCCACTCCCCAGGATACGTTGAGCCATTGTGTTGCAATAATACCAAAGCATGTATAAGATGTTATGATGGAGAGATATATTACTCCCTTCCCTGGTTGTGGGCATATGAAACATATACTAATGGACAGACTCTAAATGCTGCACATATATTAAAATGGAAAATGATTATTTTACTTTCAGAGAAACCCAGGATACTTTTCAGGTAATAAAGGAGGTTCCGTTCTTGTCAGATAAGTTGGTCATTTCTCCTTATTTCAAGGAAAGTAGGAACCGTATCCAGTGGTTAGAGAACAGGAGATAATAAAACAGTTAATGGTTGCCCTAGTCTTTAGAAGTACAGTGTTGTACCTGACTCACAGCCATATACTACAGATCATTTTGGTATACAAAATGAAAAATTTATTTTAATTATTTTTTATTTTATTTTACATTTGTTGACCGGAAAAGTCCAACTGAGCTAAAAAATAGCCCTTTTTCAGAGGAGACCTGGGGAGAAAAGCTCCATGCATATTATACAGTACAGTTAACAATGAAAAACTACAGATGCAAATGTACAAAGACAAATTACAGAAAACATATTCATAGAAGCTAATATATGGTATAAACAACATTAGATTATTATATATTTACATGTCATAATAGTATGCAGGGTATATGAAGAAGAGATATAAACATACAGTCATAAACCAATAATTCAATATAAAACATTATTTGTTTTCAGGTGGCAGTATGAAGGAGTTTAGAAAAGAGAAGAGTTTGACTTAAGGATGATACATATAAGTTAAATAGGACTGATAGGCAAATTAGGGAAGGTAGAAAAGTGGAAAAGGTGGAGAGCGGAGGATAAATGATTGCAGTAATGTCTAATTAGTAGGCAGATTTAGAGATGGGGACTATTTCATGTTGGGTGCAAACAGAGGCAAGACCAGAGAGTTTTTAAATGTTCTTTAGCACCTGCTTTGAATTGTTTTGGTTGATTTGAAGAGGAAAATTGTTCCATGCAATGGTAGGATGATAGTTGTATAAGTTGCAGCCCATATTAGTCCTAGATTTATAGATAAGTAGTAGGTCTCGATCAGAACTTTGAAGTGATCTTGTTGGAGACTAGTGTGACACATAGGAGGATAAGTTCAGGCAGTAGTGTGGCTGGTATAATCTAAAGTGTATAATCTGGAGCTGTGAAAGAAGAAGCAGGTTAGGATGTTCCGGCCAGTTTAGTTGTTGAAGAGAGACACAGTGATGGGTTTTATAGATATGTTGGCTACCTTGTTGTATGTTATGTTTTGCTAGGAGAGTAGTGTTTAGATTTGTGAGTATTTGCGAACCATATAGTAGACTGGATAGGAGAAAAGTATGAGATAGGCTTACTTTGGCTTTGGAAGTGAGAAACTTTCTGTTTCTGTATAAAAGGCCTAGTTTTTGATAAGTCTTCCTAATACAGTTATTTATGGGCAAATCAAATTTAAGTTGATCATCTATGGTGACTCCTAGGAGTTTGGTGGTAGCTTCAGGTACTATTGGAGTCTTATTTAGAAACAGTATAGAGAAGTTAGTTTTTAGACGGTTAAGGGATTTAGGGAGGAAGAGTAAAAGTTTAGTTTTTTTGGGATTTAGAATTAATTGGTTGTTGGTGAGCCAGGTTTCCACTGATGTAAAGGTTTCCTGAATAGTAGACTTAAGAACAGAGGGGGAGTCAGAGATAGTGATCACAGTAGAATTATTTGCATATTGTACAAGCGATGACTGAGAGCAAGAGGTATAGAATAAATTGGTGAAGATATTAAGTAGCAAAGGACCCAATATGGATCCTTGGAGAACTCCCATTTTTACAGGGGGGGGGGATAGAGTACAGAGAGCCATTTCACCAACTGTAATTGATCAGAAAGATAGCTAGAAAACCAAGAGATAGTGGTGGGGGAGAAGTTGAGATTAGTCAGTTTAGCCAGAAGTAGAGAATGAGAGATGGTATCAAAGGCTTTAGAAAAGTCTAGAAATAAGCAGGACACCAATTTGTTATTATCATGAGCCAGTGAAATAGCATTAGTAAAGGAGATGAGGGCAGTGGTTGCACTGTGTTTTGGACGGAAAGCATGCTGAGTGGGTGTAAGTAGGTTTTCTTGTGTTAGGTATTGTTGAGTTTGTTTATGTATACATTTTTCAAGTAGTTTAGAGAGAGGTGACAGAATGGCTATTGGCCTAAAATTAGAGATTTCATGGGAGTTACCTCCCTTGTGGATAGGTAATGTGTAAAATTCTTTCCCGATGGATGGGACTTTTGATTCAGAGATAGAGCGGTTGATTAAGATGGATACTGGAAAAGCAAGAGTATTATCTGCTAGCTGGAGGAAGTAGGAAGGAATGTTATCAGCAGAAGTAGAGCAGGGTTTTAGTCTGGAGTGTAGAGATTTCATGTAAGTAGTAGATATAGATTGCAAAGAAAAGGGTTTGAAGGGGTTGGAACTAGAAGATTCAACTGTGAGATTAGAATCCTTAGCTGGGGGAGGATTTGTATTAACCATCTTTGTTACAGTTTCAATGAAGAAGGTGTTAAAGATAATGGCAGTTTCATCAGGTGCATTATTAGGGTAGGGATTAGGGGAGGAAGAGTTACCTGGGTGCAGTATTTGGTTGACTGAATTCCAAAATTTTCTGGGATTAGATTTTAGTGCCATAGGAGGGTTAAAATAGAATTCCTTTTTATCTTTAGCAATGTGTTTTTTGTTAGGTTTCTAAGTTCTTTATACTTTTGCAAGTCAGAGGGACATTTATATTTCATCCAGATTTTCCAATGCCTGTCCCTATTTCTCATTAAAGTGTGGATTTTTTTAGAGAGCCATGTAGATATTTTAGATTTTATTCTAACAGTGTGCAAGAGAGTTTAGTATAACAAGGAAGATAGAGTTAAACGATTGGACTGCTTCATCTAGCGTAAGGTCCTTTAGGTGATTCCAATTTATTCTGGCAAGAAGGGTCTTAAAGGTATCAGGAGAGAAGCTGGATCTAGTGATTTTATTGGGGAGTGATCACTAAGGGTGTTAGGTAGGGTTTCAGGGTTATGGTATGTAGAAGGGTCAGATACTAGTATCCAGTCAATTAAGGTACTTGGAATTTGTGAGTTATTGAAGTGTGTGTGTTCAGATATTAGTTGAGTAAAGGTATGTAGATTAATGCACGAGGTTGAGTTTGGGTTATCTAGAGCTAGCCAATTTAAATTTACATCACCAAGGAGAATTTATTTGTTTGAGTAGTGTTCAGTATGATAGGAGAGGAAGTTTTCTAGTAGGGGAATACTATTTCCTGGAGGAATATAGATGGCTACTACTAAGATGGTGCAGAAGTTATTGGGTTTAAGGTTTGCTGCTAGGATTTCAGCTGGGGGAAAGGTGGGATTGGTTCATTAATATAAGTGAGGGTTAGACGGTTAGAGTAGATGATGACGACTTCACCTCCTTTTTTTTTTTGGGGCGATCAAGGCAAAGTATATTATATCCTGGGGGAAGAATATCACTGTCTGGGATATGTGGTTTTAGCCATGTTTCTGTGAGGGAGAATATATCAGGGGTATGGTTGGCAACCCAGGCATGGGATTCACTAGTTTTATTGAGTATACTTCTAATATTCATAGAATAGAATGAGATGAGTTTTTTGGTGGGGTAGGGGCGTGTTTGTTGGGAGGTATAACGTTATTAAAGGGTGAGGATATGACTGGTCCTCGGTTACGGTGAATGTGTCCTGATAGAAGTAGGGCAGCAGGGTAGAGGCGAGACTTATATTTGTAAATATAGCTGCAGGGATATTCAGTTTTAGTTTTAGAATGAATAGTGAAAGAGGGAGGAATTCTGATTCTAGGTAGGGAAGTATTTAATGGAAGAATGGATGAGGAAATATCCACAGATTGTTGTGGATAAGAGAAGATATGGTTGCAAGATTTTGTAGGCCTATTGTTGACTAGAGTTAAATATGGATTGAGGGCTGTTAATGATGACAGAAAAAGTAAAGGAGTGAGATAAATAATGACATACAGTGTGATCGTTTTTGTAAAGGATAAGAATACTCAGGGTTTTTTATGAGTTAAGTAGAAGTTTATAAGGAAGGTGTATTGGAATAATAGGGTTTGTGTTTGTGGTTAAGGAAGGACTAGAAGCTTTTTGGCACAATTTCTTTTCTGTGATAGAATGGTGCTGTATCTCCTTTCAAGTGTCAGAAAACTGCAGAATACAAAGCCTCAACTCTCATTAGTACTTCTACCGATAGCTGATGTACCTTTGAAACAATATCCATGGATTTGGCAGTTCTACAAATAAAAAAAATACTTGAAGGCCTCAGATCACCTTAGTAGAACAATACTGTGCTATATTATTCTGATTTTTTCTTTATGTAGATATTTTACAGAATATCACAAAAGAGCTGGTGCTTATGTTGAAGAGCTGATGTTTAGTATGGTGGGACTTCCTAACAAACTTGTAATGAGTTTTCCATCATTTGAAAATATGCAGTTTCCTGGCACACAGAACAAAGAAACACATATTAGCTCCAGTGTAATAGTAAAGAAATATGTAAGAAAAGGTGAGGGATCATGTAAAATGCAACAAGAAAGCATTTTTTTCAAACATATACGAGTATAATGCAACAGATATTCCCACATAATCACACTGCCAAAATAAGTGTGCTGTAATAAAGAGAACTACTTCCTTAGTGATAATGACAGTGCAGCTATGTGATAGCTCTCTTTCCGAAAGAGTTAAATCACAGATGGACTTGTCCAGTGATCAGTGAGGAAGAAGTAGAAAAGGTTGTGAGTAAGATCCAATGTGAAATAGTACCAAGCCCAGATGAGCTCAATAGGCATTTACTGTCTAGGTTAAAGTATCACTGGTCCCATATATACAGGACTTTTCATACTGTCAATATACAGGATTTTTCATACTATCAATATACAGGATTTTTCCATAGTGACTAAAAATAAGCCATGGTATTACCAATCCAGAAACTAAGGACACTGCTACTGTTAGTAATTGTACACCAACAAGTTTTACAGGTAATGTGGGTAAATATTTAAAAGCCCTACTTTGAGTCATATTTGCAAAGAATATTTGCTAAAAGTGGATCTGTCACAACATGGTCATGTGTTCTAAATCATTGTACTTTTACAATTTGATACAGTCCCTTGAAAACTGGCTTATCAATGGACATCATTTAACTTGATTTTGCTACATTTGATTTTCTGCCCTAATCAACTGGTTTCAATAAGCTTATCATTAGACAGGTTAGGAAATGTCTGAGCAGAAGCAATATTTATTGAAATTTCTAACATGGCCTCTAGCTTAAAACTGTCAATAAGGATGTCCCTCGTGGTTCTGTGATACAACCTTTTCTTTTTAATATTTTTATTTATTTCATGTCATATGCAAGTAAAACCTGTATAAGAATGTTTGATAATGATGTCAAACTAGGGATGCTAGTTATATCTTTGGAAGATTATAATATTCTGCAACATGCCTTGGACACATTATACATTTGGGCTGCTGAAAACAAAATGATGTTTAATACCAAATATTGCACTATACATTTTTGTCACAATCATCTTGAATAGACTTAGTGAACTGAAAACAATCCCTTGGTCAATCATAAATGGTAAATAACGTGTATTTTGAAAGACGACAAACTTAACTTTGAAATAAATGTCAGTGTAATTACTAGGAGATTCTTCTCTACCATCAGAGATATATTATGGTCTATTTCATCTAGGTAAGTCTTAGCCATGATATATAAGGCATTGATACAGCCCAACGTAAAGTACTGTATATCGCCATGCATGTATGATATAACCTATATCAAATGTTTAGAGAGGGCCCAGAGGAGTTAGGCAAAGAAAAATTTTAAAAATATATAATTTGTGTCATAGTCATAGCACTTAAACAGCCTTGTATTACTTCTGACATTATTATGATATAGAAATGGTTGTGTGATGGGGTGTTGCCAGCAACAGTAGTTATTATCTTTTTGAATCACTGAACTAACACATAACCAGTCATCATTAAGTAATAGTTTCTATAAAATATAATTATTCATACACAGAGCAGCATGTCTGTGCAAATAATTATCACTGGGGATTAGACAAGCTTCAAGTTTGAAAAATGTCAAGATCTTGTTAGATGAGAAGAGACCTTATAATTTAGGATACAGGCTCTTAGCTAATGTTTTTTGAGACTGAGTATGCTTCAGCAAAAAATGTTGTAACATTGTAAAACTTTAATGTGGAAAAGTATAATTTATTTTAATGCCATGAGGCATCTATGAAGCAATCACACTCTGAACAGTAGAGGTTGTTTGCATTTTGTCTGGGCACAGATGTTATAGCTGAATGACAGAATGTAAAATAAGAGGAAAAACACTGCTGGTAGTGACTGTTTTAAAATCATGTAGTTGAGAACTTTTATTTCAATAACATAAGAGACTTCTTCAGAGTCTTCTTCTTTCGGCTTTTCACAGTTAGGGGTCGCCACAGCGGATCACCTGTCCACTCATGATTGGCAGTGGAGTTTTACGGTATCGGGTTGCCAGCCCGGTGCCCAACCTTCCACAGAAGGCACACACACACACACTCACACCTAGGGCCAATTTAGAGTATCCAATCCACCTACAGCATATCTTTGGGATATGGGAGGAAACCGGAGCATCCGGAGGAAACTCAAGTGACCACAGGGAGGACATGAAGAGACTTCTTCAGAGTAAAAATGTTAAAACAATATAAGGACTTAAATAATTCTACAAGTCATTTGACATCATCACAATAAATATCAAATCACACTCAATTATGAAAACAAAATATTTATACCCCTGCAGTACCAAGCCCAGTGTATCCTCTACCAGCACCAAACTGGCTCATTTGTTACACATTGAGTAGGGCTGGGGACTTCCAAGCAGGCAAGAGCCCCACAGCCCATTATATTATTCCCAAGAATCCCTCATGACCTCAGTTTGCCTGCAGAAGACTCAGGTGGCACAGAGAGAACTAGCCTTGCTGATCCTGAGGGTTGGTCTTTCTTCTCTGTCCTCCTCTGAAGTGGATCACCCATGCCTTGTTATAACTGACCCTGAGGGTTCCCCTTTGGCTCACAGTGTGAATGCACATAGTGTTGCTGGTTCCATAAACTTGGACTCCATGGGGTAGACATCTAGTGCTCTTGTTAGGTCTCACCTATGTAGTGAGCCATACCTACTACCCTCCCCCCAGGATGAGTGAACAGGAAGTGACTACTTACCCCCATTTTTCCCTGCCATTTTCTAGAGGTGCCTGAGCCCTATCAACCTCAGGTTGCCTACAATATTATCAGGGCTTTATCCTTCTATGCCATGGAGCAGCTAATTTCAACAAGCTTAATGCTATTGTTATCATATAACCATGGGCAACCATTACCATTGGCAGTTTAATTCCTTGCACTGTAACATAGAATTCAAATCGCTGACCTTTGTATTAAACTCAGCATTGGCAATAACAGAAAAAGATACTTTTTATAACTGCTATATTGGGTGTTGTGCTTATATAAAGTGATGATGTTGTTTTTTTGCTTTTAATAGCATACGTATTCTTGTAGAGCCTATGACTTATTTCCTAGATGGTCCTGCCAATGTAAAAGGAATCACTTTGTTAGAAAACGGCAATGTAAACCATCCATGTGCTGTTACAATTATAACTTTTAATGGTAACATTTAATAGTATAAGACTTATGTAGATCAAAGTAAAAGATCTTTGAATTTAGAAACCCCACATTTGAACATCCCCATTTTTCAGGCTGAAAAAAAACTTTTAGTCAGATTGCTTAGACATTCATTTTAAACTAAAATTTCTTTTGTATTTGAACACTGGTCCACTATCAAAATATTTTGACAATTCTTCATTCCCTAAAACATATTTCTAATTCTCATTAAGGCTACTCCCTGATGGTGCAGTGGTGTAGTGGTAGAGTTGTTGCCTTACAGAAAGAGGTTCTTTGCTTCGATTCTTGATGAGAATGCCTTGTCTGTGGAGTCTGCATGTCCTCCCTGTGTTCGTGTGGGTCTCTGGTTTCCTCTGATGTTACAAAGACATGCATTTCTCCCCAGGCCATCACTGAAAATTGGTTTCATTCCAAGTTTCACTTTCCTGATAAGCAAATGTTAAATAAAAAATACTGTAGCCCTCACCATTAGTTAAAGATGTGTTCAGATATAATTTGTCAACTAAAAGCTCATGATTAAATGGAAGGCCAAAAGATAAAATAAGTTTGCATGTTTTTCACTTTTATTCTTCATATTTAGAGAAATGTTTTCCACAAAAGAAGGTGGATAACCTCTCTGTTTAGATATACTAGAAGAAATGACTTAATAGTCTGTTAAAATTTTTCATTGTAAGATGTAAGCCTTGACAGCCTCACAAACATTCTTGCATCACAAAATTTGCGACCATTTCTTCAAGGACAAACCATTCCTTACATTATCGATTGTTATGCGTACAGCAGGCATCAAATTCTGACAACCATTAGCAATTAGTTTCTCAAACAAAGATGTCCTGTTAGCAATGGGAATGCATGTCAAAACAACAATACACAGAATACCGGACTTCTGGTCACTTAATAGATAAAATAACTTTTTAAGAAAACATTGGACAGTAGTCATTCAGAACTCAATTTGCAGGACTTTCAGTTCACAGATACACATAATATACAGCTGTTTTTTATTATTTTCCAGGCTTTTGTGAACAATATTTAAAATCTGTCCCTCATTTTGAGCCTTTGTTCACTCGTTATTTTTGGCCTTGTCCAGATTTCTTGTGCTGAGAGATTGAGATGTATGCATGTGATCCATATCAACAGCATGCAAGGGGTGAATTCCCATAGGGACATCTTGTGGGTGATGCTGGATATGCCCTAGAACCCAGGCATATGACACCCATCAAAAAGCCACACAAACTAACCAGTGATATAACTGTGCACTGTTGTAAACCAGAACCATTAAAGAGCATGGTTTTGGGCTGCTGAGGGCATGCTTGCACTATCTGGATACATCCAATGGTATCCTGCAGTATGACCCCCAACAAATATTTCAAAATACAGAACCATGTGTGCTTTGCTACATAATATTATAGTTAGAAAGCAGTTAAAGCAGGATGGTCTCTTGGAGTGCCAGCTGTTCCCACCACAACAGACAGTGGCATCTAAGATGGGTGAAGACTCAGAGGAGGAGCCAGCAGCAGGGGATGACCATGCCAAACAAAGGTGGACACAGTATAGCTTTACAATATAACTATTCAAGAGTTATGCAGATATACTATAGTAAAGGTGATGCATGCAAAATGCCAGACTGTGCTTACTTATGCATAGGCTGGCCATGCTGTTCATCAGACATGGCCAACCCAAATAACAATGTTCAAAGGGTATGGCACAGATAGCATTTTCACCTGGGGACAAGGAAGTAAAGCCTTTCACAGGGAAGTGTGTGACAGATGAAGTGTAGTAAAATAAAAGGTCTTTTTAAGGTTAGTGTGAGAGCTTGAATAGAGAGTTAATATCTACAAGGATCAGTGGGTGTGTGGGATGTGCTGGGGGCCATAATGGTATGTGTATGTGAGCATCTGCAATAACATCACCACAGAACTTGGTGCAGCACTGTGACTCGGCCTTCTGGAGAGGACCAGGACATGCATGACAGAGAGTTCAGTTGCTCATGCATGCCCTCTCACATGAGATCTGGCTCTGACAGGCTTTAGACTGGATGTACCATGACTTTGGTTAGATACTGGTATGCTATGTGACCATGACCAAAGTCTGCTAGAGGATGTGTTTGTATGTCAGTAGCCATGACCATATGGGCGCCCTTTGCTGGACATGGAAACCCCCACATTCAATGTCGCTGTGGATATGGTAACATTGTTGGAGCAGGACGGTAATCACTCATGACCAGGTTGACTAACATCTGTGGATGTAGCAGATCAATGGCAGTGAGGATGGCCCTTACCCCACCACATTGGGCAGATAAGGCAGTGTTCAGTCCTATGTGTGATTCAGTATAGTCAAGAAATCACACATATGGGACATGGACTCCCACAGGTAAAGATGCACAGAATGAATCATTGTTACTATCTCTGCCATGACTGTGGCTGCACAATGGGCCTGCATATATTTTGGGTTGTAGCCTCTGACATACCAACTTCAGAGGAAGGGTGATAACCACATCTCCAGCATGCATCATTACCACCTCCCAAATGTGGATCCCCCTGTCTATGCATGATATGGGCAGATTTAAACATCTTCTTACAGGAAGCCAGAACACTTCCCTGCTTTATACTATCCCCATCAACCTATTCTCCCTCAGATTTTTGTGCACCTTGGGTATCTGCAGGTAGAGACACTGCACCCATGTTTTGTGTAGGAGATACAGTTGTCATGCTGCCTGTGTCAAACAGACCCCCTGCATCCCCTGACTTTCTAACTCATCCCCAGCATCATTATCAGAGGCTACAGATCCTTAAACATCAGTTGGGGGCAGTCTCACAGTGCTGGTGATAGATAAAGAATCACCTGTGGATTCATCAAAGTTTCAAATATCCAGTGCAATATGATGTATCACCACAACCACACATTCAACTGAGATTTGTACTATTATAAACATAAGATAAAAACGAATGCACTGCTCATAGCTTGTGCAGATGTGCGTGTCAGTTGTATCCCCATGGCACCTGTATACCATACGTTAGACAGGTTTAATGAACATTAGAATGGCTACAATTTAAAGAGGATCTGCATTAATTTATAATATGAAGTAGGACTACATACCTGGGGCATTCACAGTTAAAACTCTCTGGAAACTGTCCAATTCTACCTCAACATTCAGCACCACACTGTGGACTCTGTGGAGGTGGTATTACCTATCAGATAAGCCAAGATCTCCTCTATCTCCACAAGAGGTGGCTTCGCCAATAGACCATCAGTATATGCCCTCTTTCCCAGGCTGTGGCTTCTGTTGGGTGGGCATCAGCATGGATCATATCCATTCCCCTGCGATGGGCCATGTTGGAGTTTCAGTTCTGACTAATCACTGCACTTACATTGTTGACCATTTCATCCTAGGCATGGTCACAGAAGGGATGGTTGGTGGAATGGACAGCAAAGCCCCATCAGTCATTGAGACTGAATGCCTGAACTACCATCTCATTCCTGCATCTGCAAATTTGGGCTTATGGGTGGGTGGGTGGATAGGCCACCAGATGCAGCACTTGCCTTACAGCACTGTTTTTATAGGCATTGCTCTATTGGCATGTAAAACAGGAATTAACAGTCTTGTCCTTTACAAATCTGCAGGCAGCTGTGGTGGTGCAGTAGTTAGCATTGCAGCCTCACAGCAAGAAGTTTTCATGCTCAATCCTCGGCTGGGGTACCTTCTGTGCAGAGTCTGCATGTCCTCTCTGTGGTCGCGTGGGTTTTCTCCATGTTTCCTCTCACATCCCAAAGACATGCTGTAGGTGGAGTGGACACTCTAAAATTGGCCCTAGGTATGAGTGTGTGTATGTGTGTGTGCCTTCTGTGGAAGGTTGGGCGCTGGGCTGGCAACTCAACACCGTAAAACTCCACTGCCAGTCATGAGTGGACAGGTGATCCGCTGTGGTGACCCCTAACCAGGAAAAGCCGAAAGAAGTCCTTTACAAATCTGCATAATACTTCTGTCCTAGTAGTCAATATATCATGCTTAATTTGTGTCTGACAGTTAGATATCTGTTCCCACAATCAATTGTGGCATGTGCAAAAGTGCTGGAAGCTGTTGAAGGCTGCTGGGGAGGGTGGAGGGTAAGAGGGCACTTAGTGATCTAAAAAGGGAACATTTTTAAAACCATTTACTACCTCAACATAGGTTCACTTGGAGGACATTTTAAACTCAGCCAGTTTCCCTTTTGGTGCCTGAACTAACATTTCCTGGTTGGTCTTACCCAAACCATGGCTGATGGAATCTACTGGTGATTGCTTCTTTTCTAGAGGTAGCCTCCCCTATTTTGATCTCCTGCATCTTGTGAGCCAGTTGGTAGTCCAGCTATTGATATAAGGGTTTGTTCCCAGTTTATTCAGCTTTTCTACTACACCTGAGTAGGAGATTGTGTCAAAAGGCTTGGCCAAGTCAAGGAAATGTTGTGTGATATGTTTTACCTTCATCCATTGCTTTGATGACAAGAGTAAAGCTTAAAGTTTGCCCATGATTTTCAGCCTTTCACACTTTTTCCCTGATTCTTGTCCTGAGAGGTTGAGAGATCAGAACATAAGTTTGACTGTCCCTGATTTTCTGTCATATTTTTTGTCTGTTCCTCATAAGTTTTGTTTTTTTGTTTGGTAAATTTATAAGGATCGCAAAAATTAAATAATAGACATTTGAGTTTCAGACTTCTAGAGTTCATATCCTTCAGAAAATGCAAGCTAATGTAAAGCCTGTTGTTCTAGCAACTAAACATATAAGAATGTTATACTTAAAATCTGTCCCTGGTTTTGAACCTTTGACCTTTTTCCTGACCCATTACATTTTCGGATTTATCCCTTGAGGTATGATGTTTAAATAAGAACTGTGAGCAAAAGCTGTTTATCACTTTCAAGCTCAAACTGCTGCATTTTTTTTTCATTTGTTCAATTAAATAAAACAGAAGTGCAAGAAACACTGGGCAACTTGAAAAATAACAATAATAATAAATAACCTAACTGAAGGCTAAATATCAGGCAAGAAGGTCTAACAACACTTTTGTAACCAAATAAAAATCACACATATTTTATTGTGCTTTTAAATAAATTAATGTTTCTTGCATAACTTTAAAAATCTAACAAAATTGGGACCAATTTCCAGTAATGAAAAAAATGAGAAAAAAAGAAGACTTAAGGCAAGGAAGAAAGTGCATTAGCTTCTTCTAAAAGCACCATAACAGCAGAGTCAAAGTCATTCCAGTTTCTTGCTTGCATTAAGTCTTATTTTATCATCACCATCATCATTGTTGTCATTATAGTTTTTACTGTTATTACTTCACAAATAACTGCCCAGAATGCACCTGGGTGGGTTGCTGCCACTTCAGCTGAGGTCCACAATCCACAGAACTGCACTGGCATGTTCAACAATATGATCATTATTAATTAAAAATAAATAACAGTGAAAACCATAAACTATCAGAAGTTAGAATGAAACAACAAAGTGTCATTTTTAAAATAATAAGCACTTTCTTTCCTTTATTACCAAACAATGAACAAAAATAAATACTTATTATTTTTTACAACTGACACTTTGTTTTGTTCCAACTTCTGCTAGTTTATAGTAAATGACAAATACCAGAGCTGGATCATGGTCAAATGGGGCCCTAGGCAGAATAATAGATTGGGGCACCCCCAGAGCAGCCCTTCTTGCAGCAAACCCCTACTCTCCGGCAGCAGCCCCCTACCCAGCTATTCCAGTGTTCCATTACTTGGCTATTTCTCCCCAGTTACCATAAACACTGTTCAAACCTGTCAGTATGCATACTACTTTCTTATTTACTTCTATAACGATTACATATATTGCAAAAAAAAAAAAGCACAAACACTGTTAGCAATTTGCTAAACAAACATTACAGTCTCACAATGAAAATCGACTTAGCATGAGCAGTAAACTTCTCTACACTTGAAACTAACGTTCATTGAAATGGTATTAAAATCTGCAGTCAAAGAAAATGCATCTGGCCAGTGGAGGATTAAGTTTACATTTGGGCTGTTTTCAAACCATAGGCTCCTAGCACACATTTTTAGGGCCATGCACATTATGTGTTCTTTAATTCACCTTCCTGATTATATTAAATTATATTCCTTACATAATACAGCACCACTAGTTAGAATTTGTTTTAAGTTTGTAGTTTTGAACATTTGTTTACTAAGCAATGAAACAAAATGTATGAACCAATAATGACAAAACTACCCATTTCAGAAAATTTCGGCCATAAAAGACCATTCAGACAACTGGCCATTACAATTGACCAATATCACACAATAAGCACAATCTCTGTAGAAATAAAAATCATCTGAATAATTCCCCATTAAAGAGAATTGTAACTAATGAAGAGGTTGCTACTGGTAAATAACTTTACATTTCAATGTTTCATCTACAAATTCAGTGCCTGCTGCCCTTGAAGAATTAAATTGCCAATGTTACATTGAAAAAGAAATTGGTAAGCTGGTAATATTGCAATAAAGAATGATGGACAGACCAACAATGTTATAGTTAATAGGCATCTCATAAAAAGGAGGGCACACAGTGCAGAACCCCTATCCCCCTTAACATGCACCAAATAATCAGCAATCAAAAGGGCATTGCAATATCAGCATGACTGCTTTCAAAGTCTACAGCAAAAACAGTGACTACCATTTGCTAAAAAAAACAGTCATTGAAAAAAGACTTAACATGAGCAACAGTAAACTTCTCTTCCTTTGAAACTCACAATTCCATGAAATTTACTGAAACTCATAATCCCTTGAAAATGCACAGAAACTCATAATTCCCTAAAAATGAACTGAAACCCAAACTCACAATTCCATCAGCAGTCTAGTAGTTGGTGTAGTAGATTCAGGCTTGTGTCTCCTGTAACCAAATTTCAGACACAAGCCTGATCAAGTTAATTGACTAACGTGTCCTCCCAACTAGGATATTGCATACAATAACTCCATAGCTCTCGACTTCTTAGCATAAGAAATCTGGACAAAGCCTAAAATAACAGGGAGGGGGGGGGGGGGGACAAGGGCCCAAAAATAGGGACAGACTTTAAATATTGCTCTTGCAAACTTAGGAAGTTGCTAGAATAACACAATTTGTGTTAGCAGGCATCTTCTGAAGGATATGAAGTCAAATTAATATATACCATTATTTAGTGACTTCAATCCTCCGTGAATTGCCAGAAGACCACACATTTTATGATAAACAGACCAAATCTATGAGGCTAAATCTGGACAGTTCAGAGTTATTTTGAAAACATACATACCCACCCAAATACCTACCTTCTCTCATAGCACAGCAACACACACACACACACACACACACACACACACACACACACACACACACACACACACACACACACACACACACACACACACATTCTCATACAGAAACAAAACAGCTAGTTTAAATAACATACACACAGTGGTTAGAAAAATATTTTATATAGCCCACCTAATCATGAAGGGATTCACATCTAGATCAGGGAGGTCATCGTGCCTCTTTACTCATCCCTCATCAGGCCCATAATTGAGTACAATGCCCCTTTTGGGATGTACCTTACCAGACATCTGCAGCAACTGGAAAGACCCCAAAAGTTCTTCACCAAGAGGATCAAAGGGCTCAAACAGATGCCATATGCTGCCCGGTTAAAGAAACTCCAGCTCTACTCAGTGGCATACCGCCTGTTCAGAGGCGATCTGTGCCTGACGTATAAAGCCATGTCCAACCCGGAATTAATGGACATGCTGCACCTCAGAAAATCCAAATCCCATCGAGCTATGCGCTCGAGAGACTTGAACCTCAGCACTGAAATAAATAGGACATGCTGGAGGGACAGATTCATAACCCAGAGGCTCCCTTCACTCTGGAATAAAATCCCAGTCCAGGTTAGGCAGAGTCCCTCATTGACTCTCTTCAAGAGGAATCTTGATGAGTGGATGGGAGATCGTAGGTTTACCCCGGGTATCACTTCTGTGTCACTGTTAGACAGAGGCACAGTATACTAACCTCGAAAAAGGGCATAGCAAAATAAATTTAAAATGGGTGACGAAAGCCAAACACATTCTGGCTAGGCTTATAAATGCCCTAGGGCAGATAGCCTAGTATGAACCTATGAACCTATGAACCATTTAGAAAATTTTCCTCGCATAATCCAGATGATAATTTGTGACTGACCACCTAATCATCCAGACTGATATTAACTGTTGCTAATTACATACTCTGCTATGAAATAAACATAGTAGGAAAGATTGCGGAATATTTAAAAACATAATGATATGTAAAGAAAAATGTCTGGAGTTAGCATCTTAGCAATGAGCAACACAGTGATCTACAAATAACAAGAAATGTTTAAACTTCCTACCAAATACATTCTTCTCCAATCAAACAGTACTAGAGATAGACGTGAATGACACGTACAAACAGAAATATATATCTGCGTTTGAAATTATATGGCCACATAAGCAGTCAGTTCCATACAATATCCTGGGTAGTTTCTATCCCAGAATCAAACAGTCTTGATAAATTCCTCCATTACTCCTCAACAAACTCTAACACATACAATATGCATCAGAACTCTGCCATCAAGCTATCATGGTTGCCATGGACAATGATTTGGTCGCTTTCTAATGGCAGTAGCTGAGGCAGCCTGGGTTATTTTTTTAGAAGGTCATGAAACCAATCATTATGGACTCAGTCCTGAAAGATACAAGTTAACTAGTACTGCTTGATCAGGGCGAGAACAATTTTGTTAAGACTAGCTCACATCTGCTAAATTACCAACAGTGGAAGGGTGGTTTAGAGAGCACAAATCACTTACTAGCATCTACCTAAGTCATTTGATATAATTCCTTATTAAATGCAAATCGCAATTTGTCTACTGGATAAAACTAAATATTTGAATGTGACGTAAATGTAGGACACCTACTTTTAGACTCAGCTAGTCTAAACAGTGGCACTCCATAGAGCTCTGTTCTGGGCTTATCTATTTGAGATCTCTATTTTCCTGAAGTTAGATGAGGGAGAGGGCTTCAGATAAGAATATATAAGTAAATATGTGGATGATAGCAACATCTGAACTACAGTTGCCTTTACAGCTGATACTCAATTTAGAACACAATGGATTTAATAGAATTCATACCTTGTTTAGTGCTAATAGCATATCATCCATTTCAGAAATGCACTACCCTGAGCTTAGAGAAGAGAAAAATGAATATTTATTATGAAATTTAAAAGACAAAGTTAAATGCTAAAAACTGATATTGTAAAAATAGGCATAAGGACCAAAACTAAGGAATCATAGTTAGTAATAACATATTTTTTTACCATGAGTTACCACTATAGTTAGAAAGACCTATGTTATTACTCACACGATTCTTACAGGCTCAAGAGAAGAATGTATCACTCTTTGTACCACATTGATTTGTCCTGTTATTAAAATGTAATACATCATGTAACCTTCACAGCATGCACCTGTTCAGCTGAAGAAAGTGCAGAGTGATGACAAGGAAAACTTCAGGGTTAAAAAACATGAGCAGCAATAAACAGAGATATTCCTTCAGTCATTAGCAGGTATACTACAGTGGAGTGTACTCTGTTTTCTCTACAGAACAATGTGAAACCCAGTCATATTTGAAGATCTTTGCCTAGTGTGATCAGCTGGAGGGATAGCTACGAGTAGGGCTAATTTATTCTTAAGGTCAAGATCAAGAATCAGAAAAAGGAAGAGAGGTACGTCAGACAGCATCTGTCACACATACAGAATAAACTCTGCCTGTTAGGCAAAAGCAGTACCTGAGTTAATATCTTCATGAATAATCTTAACTCATACATGAACAAAATGTTTACATGGTAGGACAGCATTCAGAATTATTGAATGCCAGTAAGTTACATGCTAGATACCACAAAGCATGAACTTTTATGTGCGTGGCACAGTATTTAAACCACCCAACCAATCCCTTGTGGGATATGATAGGTGCTGCAGACCATTAGTGGCACGGTACTTCTCCCAGGGCAGGCATCAGACAACAGTTGGCACAGTCATCCTTTCGCCATCCATTGATGTGCATCAAGCATTGCCAGAAGAACTGCATTGAATAGCTGTGAGCTTGATATCTTCAATAAATGTGCTTACAATAGTTCAGAGGTTTATACATGACCAAGCATTCACTTATACAGAGGCAGTTAAGGAAATAAATGCTGAGTTCATTATCATACAAAGAAACTAAATAAAAAACAAAAGGTAATCCATCAAGGTGATTCTCCTGGACTGTGGATTGAGTGGTAATTTTGGGGATGAAATCTTTGACAGTGGTATCTTTGGACATTTATTTTGTTTTAGTTTATATTTATAAACCAGTTAACACTCATTAGATATATTCTCTATTTCAAGCTGTAAGCAGAGGATTTTGATCTGTGTAAATGGCTAGTAAGAGCTCCATAATATGTCGGTCAAGACTGTGGGATTCAAACCTGGGGTATTTGATACATTGTGAGAAGATTGCTGCCTTTTACAGCTCAATTGTTGTGCTGTAACCAAGAAATGTACAAATAAAGCATGATATATAAACTAAACAATACAATATTGCAAATGTAAATAAAACAAGGCATTAAACAGATAAAAATTGGAATAAAAACAGCACCATTGGTAACAAACTTGTAGGTTAAGTGAAACAGGTATTTCTTATTCAGTGACACACACACACACACATATATATATATATATATATATATATATATATATATATATATATATATATATATATATATATAAAACCAAGGTGCTACATCTCTGAGGGACTTTTTTATCACAGTTATGCAGTTTTTTTCCCACATTATCTGTATCATCTGATGTATGAAAGCTGGGCTTTAATTGCAGCAGCCTGGCCCCTGTTGCTAGAGTTGGCCACAGTCATTCTTCAAATATTATCTGACAGAACCCCCTGTCATGCAGAAAACTCAGCACTGATATTCAGTGTCCTTCAAGTTATTTTTGCTTTGTTACAAGAATCTTTTTATAACCCTTGATTACTTGCAAAGTATCCTGCTGACATTACATCTGCTGTCATTTTTGCTGCATTTACTTTCTCAGTTATTCATTTTTTGTTCTCTGTGTATTTTTTTACAAGAAAGCTTATTTAAGAAAACTGTGTACCTATTCCATTCTTTGTAAACTTTTATGTTGCCTTTCCAGTCATTTAATTACATGAAAACTTTTACTGTTTCATCTGATTTCTTAGTGCCTCTTAATCTGCACATACATTACATACCCCCAAAATCTTTTCCTTCCCTACCCCAAATCCCAGTCTTCTGTCAGTTGACTTTTAAGTGCTGAAATATGTTTTCCCCCAACAGGCTGTTTATCTATTTTATTCCAAGCAATGGTTTTCACCATTTTGTTTGTTTGATTGCATGTGTATCGTAATTACACTTTTCAGCTATTTACACACCATCTTTCATGTCCTTAACTTCTTACAGTCTGCCTTCATCTTTAAACACCATTATTGTCCACCAGGCACTCCCATCCTCTGTTGATATTACCCCCATTTTTCCACATCTGTCTGCCTCTTTCTGCTTTAAAAGTCCATGTTGCACATGTTTCCATCTCATACTCCAGCCTACCCTCTTTCTTTAATCCTTTATACCCAGAGTTGTCTTTCTAACCACCAGTAACCACATTTATTGCTGTTGGGCATGAGGGGACACAGCTTTTATGTAAGAAACAATAGAAATGGTAGCTTATCACAGGAATTTATAATAACATTCATTCTGAATAACTATGAATTTATGTTCCATAACTGTTGGAGTGGTTTTACAATATAAGATTTTCCCTGTATAGAGAGAACAGGTGAGAGAGAGAGAGAGAGACACACACACGCACGAAAACACACACACATGAAAACACACACCTACACACCCATACACACACCCACACACACATACACCCACACACGCACACACATGCACACACACGCACACACACACACACACACACACACACACACACACACACACACACACACACACACACACACACACACACACACGACTTGCTCTGAATTCTGACCAATGTTTTGTCTGATTCTCTTCTGCTAACATTTTTAAGCCATTTTAAATTAAAAAATACCTATTTCCATGTGCACATCTTCGGAGAAGAGAAATGCATGCTTTTCTCAAATACCTTGATGCCTTTGAATTTTCTTGTAGTAAGTGAATGGTTGGCTTTTTTACCTCTGCCTATTTCTTTTCTTCTGTTGGCTTCTTAAATTTGTATTTATTTATTTATTTAACATTTGTTTTACCAGGATAAATCTGACTGGGCATGTTCGTATTTGCCATGGGTTTTTGGCATTTAGCTTGAGGCCATGGCTCTGGCACCAGTTGTCTGTTTCTACCTACTTCATGAATAAAGATACAGATCACCAGATACAAAGTAAATTGGTGAACTACAAATCTCTTTACAGTTTGAAAGGCCCTGAATAACCTCTGTATGGCACTAGATTAAATGCCAATTAACATCCTGTTTTATTTTGTCTCATTGCTGTGGTTACATATAAGATAAGGGGAGATCTTCAAACAATAATATTTGGATTGGAATAGATATAAAAAGTCCCATTACATCTTGCTAAATATCCCTAATGGGTGAGTTAATGTATCTATTCTAACCAATGCAATGACCGGGTTATAACCACAATGGTGCTCTTGTGATCCTTCTAAACTGTCTCAGGGGTTGGGAGGGTGGCCTAATGGTTAAGGTGTTTGCCTTACAAACACAAGGTGCAGGGTTTGAGTCTCACAAGGGATAATTGGCTAGGCTTAAAATGGCTCGCAAGGGCAGTTAGCCTAGTACTAATCTATGAACCTATGAACCTAAATGTCCCTAATTTTAGCTCCTGTCAGAAAGGTTACATCAACTTGTTCTTGTGACAACATATAAAATCACATGTCAGCTTTTCTTATCAAAGAACAACCAACTCAACATAAATTTCTAGTGTGTGGTATATTTCTTATGGGCTTGAGTTCCTGAAGATTGTTTCTATCAGTTTCTGGAAAATCTGATCTACAAAGTTTTCCTGATGCCCTCCTGTGGTGATTTTTTGTAGTTCATAGGTAAGGACTTGGCTTGCTGCCCTTGCAGGCCATTTAAGGCCTAGCCAGTTTCCCTTCAGGTATGAGAATGAAGCCCTATACCTTGTGTAAGTAAGGTAAACACCTTAAGCATTATATCAAACCATGACTCCAGAAATCTTAAGTTCATACTGAGCTTTCAGTCTTCAGACTATTATAAGTCTAGCCAATAACCAGAGGTCAGAATTAAACCTTGTATCTCTTATCGGTGAGGTTAAGACATTAATCATTACGTTAACCTTGGAAGGCCTAATGTATGTGCTACATGTAGCCTTCTTTGGGTGTGGAACAATTCAGTTAGTATGTTTGCTAGAGGGGCCTATAAAAATTCTGAGGATCACAGCAGCAATCCTTGGAATAGTGGGAGTGTAACCTCAGATTTAAAGTTTAGATCTCATGTGTAAGGCTGGTATATGACAGATTATTCCCCCAACTCTGAGCTATAGTAACCACAGAATTAGTGCATATAAGTAGCAGAAATTTGTGGAAAAAACACCCTCACAGCCAGAATACATAGCTACATAAGTATCAGGCATTTGAGGGCCACAACTCTACATACTGTGATTGAAGATATTTTTAAAATGTGTAACAACATGTTTCTGAGTTTGCTGTCTTTAGTCTGAGTTGTATTTATTTATTTATTTATTGATTGACTGATACCTTTTGCAAATTTGGTGAGTGATATCCAGTAGTAATTCATTCTCATTGTGGGTGTATTGCATTTCATACACTGCATAAAAAAAAACATTTATTTTATTTAACCTTTGTTGACCTGATTAGTCACAGTAGGCTAGTAGCCCCTTTTCATGGGAGACCCGA
This sequence comes from Protopterus annectens, assembly GCF_019279795.1. Taxonomy (NCBI): domain Eukaryota; kingdom Metazoa; phylum Chordata; order Ceratodontiformes; family Protopteridae; genus Protopterus; species Protopterus annectens. The sequence continues at coordinate 1,450,720,804 of NC_056726.1, forward strand.
GGTAGCATTTATACAACTAGGGAAAATTTGTCCACGGCATTAGGGAACTTGTCTTACTCTTTTCAGTAGGTGCCTTGGGGCCTTTTACATTCACCTGAGCTACCACCAACTCATGCAGATAGGGCCCCAGTTCAATGCCTCCTCTAAAGGATAACACACACAGGAGTGCAGCCCCCACACAATACTACACTGTCAGTAATCCATCTATCTGATGTAGAAATAGAACCCACAGCCTTCTGCACCAAAGACAAGTGTGCTACCTGTTGCACTACTGACATATAGAATATCAGTCAAGGTGAAGTCACTTACTTTTTGCAAGAGTGCTAAAGTTAACACCCTACTCCTAGGAAGTATAACTTATCAAATAACAAAACCAGGAAGTATGACTCTATAAATAGCAAAACATTTTACTATACTTTATGGGACTTCCTGAAAAAATGGCAATGAAGTATCTAGTTATAGTTACATAGTTATCTTGCATAAGTCATACATAAGATGGAGGGTACATTTGGTTACGAGTACTATCATCCCTATTCATAAACAAGTATGCAGCTGTGTAAGCTATTATGTGACATAATCACATGCCATAACCCCATGTATTATACAGAATGGTGTCCAGTGGAAGGTTTACATAAACATAATCAATAAAAAAAACATTCACCATAAATATTTATACAATTTTCAAGCCAATTAGTTCATTAATTAACAGCAGCTACTTCAAAGGAGGCTTTTGAGAGAATAGGGTAAAGGAGTGTGAACTTAAATGGCAACTAAGGCTGAATGCAACAACTTTGCCTGGTATTAACAAACATTATCTATTTTGCCTGTTTTAAAGAAAAGAGCAATGATTTTATGATATATTTTGTGTAATTTTACTGTTTCTTTAAGGAAACATTGCGTGAACAAGTCACATGATGATTTTAAATGCTATTTAAATGATGGTTTTATTGTGTAAAATAGTTTTGAAGAAGTTCCTTTTGGGAACAAAAGTGCTTGACCATTTTTTGTTTTGGTATTAAAGTGTTATTTATACTCCTACATCTTGTCAGGACCTTATTGAGAATTATCCACCTCGTTGGCTTGTAACTTGATATAAGTTTATTTTTGCCTTCAGGTACACACTGCTGTTTGGTTCTTAAGTTGCTTTTCAGTGCGTTGGTGATGATTCTCATGTCGGACTACTACACCTCAGCAAGTTACTGGTTTTGACAGTTACTAAAAGGAGTATTGTCTTTTTCAACCACGGAAAGAATAGGGGCAAGTTTGCAACAAGAACATGTTAACACTAGCCCCATCCATTGAAATGAGGAGGTTGGAAATCAAAATGAGCTTATACAGGCTCTTAAACTCTCCTCTCAGCAGCTAAGCCAGCTGCAGGCATGTTTAGATGGACTACAACTCCCAAGCGCCTTTGCGAATGTGACGCAGATGTCACAAATGTCACATTTTAATGACAATATTATAAACAGGACTGAAAGAGCAAAACAGAATGATTTGGACTTGACTTCCCAGGAATCCATTCCCTGTGGACAGAGGATAGTGCAAAACATCCAGAATGAGCCATGGAGCCGTTTTCAAAGCTGGTTGGGCACAGAATTGACTTTTAACACTAGAACTGTGACTACAAATAAAATTAGTCATGAGATGTTGAATGAACTGTTGACTGTTCTTATGAAAGCATGGAATTTACAGTGTAATAATGCTTTTTTTAACAGAGTGTGTTAAAAGACCCTAGAGGACTCCCAATGTTTAAGTTTCCTAATAGTTTCATGCTAGGGCAAACAGGACTGGATGAACTTTTAGCCTTGTTTAACAGATATGGAATTGAACTAATTCAGTTTATCATTAGGTTAAATGACAAATATATAAGTGAACTTTTGGACAAAGCTAATGAGTTAAACAATGCTTTACTTTATGATGGTAACTTAGAACTGTATGGTGGGAAATATGATTATATTTACGATAGTGTAGAAAATCAGGTGAGCATTAATGTGAAAAGAAAAATCATGAAATTGGCAGGAGATGAGGAGGAATACAACAATAATTTAGCATACCCACTTCCCAAGTCTTTGTCTACCCCTAGGCAACAACATATATTTGAAGACAGGCAGAGTGCTAATGGAGCAGTAGGAGGCTTTAATTACTGGAACCAGAGAGGTAACAGCAAAGGTTTTGTAAGGAATAATCATGAAGATGATGAGGGATCTGACAGGGAACACACAGAATTAAGAAGGTCAGAAAGAATTTCTAACAGAAATAAGACTAAACAGAATTTTTTTTAGTTCAACCCCACCTGTGAACAAACACGAGTACCAGGCTGAACAGAGGTTATTGGGGCAAGAACCAGAAATTGAACTAACAGTTCACAATGTACAGATGGACAGTATTATTACTGCTTTGGGGGAAAATGATGAGTTTTAAAGGTTTTAATATTTTTAATTATATTGGCATTCCCCTAACACAGACACACTTTACACTTTTTTAAGAAGTTTTTAAGTTTGTACCAGCTAAAAATGCAGACTTAGCTGACACTTTAACTGAATTCAAACTTTTTACAAGAAAATTAAATCTCAAAATGCTTTTTAAAGACAGCAACAACCCACTGATCTTAACATAAAACAACAATATAAAAAAGAATGTATATTTAATCCAGCTATGCACCCTGTTATAGGGAACTATGAAAAGTGTTCTATGCAAGATATTTATCAATATTATGAAACATCTTAAAAGAAAATGTATAACCTTAGTAAGGAAGAAATGGAACTGTTAAAACAACTAAGACAGAGCGACACAGTGCAAATAATGAATCCTGACGAACGGGGTGGGATAGTGATGGTAAACAGTAAAGAATCTGATTATGACATGGTATCAACCCTATATGACACCAACAAATATGAGAGTATCCTTAAACCAAATTAAAATAGCACAAAGGAAGATACAATTATTTCTAGAAAGTTCCTTGTACAAGGGGGCTGTTAATGAAGCATCTCATGAATTTTTGGTTAACAAACATCCTGTCATCCCTTCTGGAATTCAGAAAAATCCATAAGAATATCAACAGGCCCCTTAAAGACTAATAGTCTGAGCTAAGAACAGAATGACATCTCCTTTAGCCATAGTTATGGATGGGTTGATACAAAACACAATGGAATCTATTGAGTATATTTTAAAAGACTCCTGGAATTTTTTGAGAAAAATAAAACAGGAGTTTTACTCAAATGAAATAAGTTTTTCAGCAATAGATGTGGTAGACCTTTTCACTTCTATTCCACATGATGCAGTACTGAAACTGTTCCAAGATGCAGTGTTGGAAACAACTAGTTTAAGTGGTGCACTACTTAACTTTGTGATGGATGTTATGGAACGTGTTTTAAACAACTATATGTGTTTTGGGAATTAATTTTTCAGAAAAGTTGTGGGGGTGAATTGTGGCCCAACCTATGCTAACCTAGTGATGTATGCATGGGAGAAACAGCATGTATTCACATTAGATTTTGATCAGTACTGGTTTGTTTATTTGAGATGTTTGGAAAACATTTTTATTCTGTGGAAAGCAACTGGTGAAATAAGGGATGAATTTGTAAAAACAATGAACAACAATAATTATTTTCTGAAGTTTACCTGTGACCATACAGATGATTGTGCAATCTATCTAGATGTAACTATATTTAAAAACAAGATAGAAAAATTGTTTTGTTCCAAACTGTACAGAAAACCAACATTTTCTAATAGTTACCTGGACTACAGAAATCAGCACGCTTTCTGCACTAAAAAGAACATAGTGAAAGGGCAGACTGTACGTGCAGCAAGAATGTGTTCAGATATTTCCTTATTCAAAATAGAGTTAGGAAATCTGATTACTATGTTCAAAGAAAGAGGATATCCAGAGAGTTTATTTTATATAGGAAAAATATATTTTGGATGTATGGGGTAACAAGTACACCCCTTTGTTGGGTACTAATGAAGAAATTGCAGTTAAAACTAACCCGGTTGACAATAAATTTCAACTTCTATGGTTTTACAATACAGTGGGGACTCCACTACCTTGAGAGATATTATAACTAAAAATTGGGTAATGTTTATAAGTAGAATTTGACCTTTTAGGTCCAAATCTTACATTGTGTATAAAACAGGGCGGAATTTGAAAAACTATTTTGAACATCCCACAAATGTGAACAGTAAAATGATTAATGGAAGTAAAAATCATGGGAGATGTAATTACTGTAGTTACATCTTACAAAACAAAACAGTGTCTGTAGGTAGCCCAGAACAGCGTATTAGTGTGGACACAGGAAATTGAGGCAGTTCTGGTCTTGTATACACTACAACTTGCTCGAAATGTAATGATTTTTATATTGTGAAAACTGTTAAGAGTTTATATAAATGTATATATGAGCACTTGTATGACATTACAAACAAAGATGGGAAGAATGCCAGTGGCGGCTGGTGACTTCAAATCAAAGGGGGCCTGCAGGAGACAGCTGAATGGGTGGGGTCAATGGGAAGGGGTGCAGCTAACTAGAAAGGGGAGGAGCTATGCTCAAAACCACAAAAACTAACTTTAATTAAATATGCTGCCCTGGGTGCCAAACCCTCATTATGAGAGTCCAATCAAGACAAATGAAGTGTAAATGAATAAAAATATTTCAATGCATTGGCTGCATGACAGCTTACTTAATATCTAGATGGAAACAAAAAGGTTGTGAGGCATGAAAAAATAAATTACTTTTTAAATACATTACTGGAATGCCAGTCAAAATTAAGTATAAGAAAAACAAGCAGCACTCAACTCAAACTGCTTCTCCTTGCACTGCAGTTCTAATTATAATTTATATTCAGCTTTATTAAAGTACCAAGTAACATGATGAAAGTAGCAATCTCTGTGATGCCTCCACTTGTAAAAATGTTTCTTATCCAAAAAAGACCTGCTACCTGACAACTATCTATTTGTTTCATGGGGAAAACATGATCAAATTAAAAAATGAACAGCAAACAAGAAACAAGCTCAAGATACATTGCTTAAAGGATTACTGTACAGGTTATGGACCACACATGAATGGAAGTCTGTTTAGTTTACGGGTAAAGCCCTCAGAGATCACTGGAAGTCTCCAACAAGTGTAATGAGCTTCTTAAAATAATGTAATCCTGTCCTTTATTACAAATACTATCATATGTATTTCAATACCCAACGCTTATACATTATCTAGTCAAGTATTCTCTGCATGGCAACAACAGAAAGGCCTTCAATGTTGGCAATTCTTTAACAGTATGCTTATTAAAGCTTACTTGCATGTTATGATCTCAGAAAGCTTACCTGATGGTCATTAAAGCATTGCTACTTAAACACAGAGCAACAGGCACTTTCTGAGTAATAAGCATAAGCCAACAGTACAAAAATATGACAGAAACCAGACCATTCTGCAAAATCAAGAACAGATGAAAAGCCACTGCAGTATTTGTGTCTACCTTGGACAGGGGGATACCCTGCACATTTACACTGCATATCTGCTCCTTGCCTTGCTTCAACACATCCAGAGTCACTACATGGGGGAGTGGGGTGCAAGAAGTATGTCACAATGTGAAATGTCTCTGGCTGACTGTGATGGCCCTGACACATTTGTCATACCTGTCAACCTCAGAGCAAGAAATCTGGACAAAGCCATACATAGAAATGGGACAAAGCCCCAAAAATAAGGACAATTTTTAAATATTGCTCTTATAAACTTAGAAAGATAATAGAATAGTCTTGCATTAGTATGAATTTTCTGAAAGATATGAAATCTAAAACTCAAATGTCTGTCATTATTTTCTAACTTCAGTCTTTAATGATTTACCACTAATTTGCCAAAAAACACAATTTTATGAAAAATGGACCAAAAATGTGATGCAAAAATATAAAATAGTCACACACTACAGCTGGGAACCTGTCAAAGAAGGGACACTTTTTTAAATATTAGTACTGCTAACTTGAGCAGCTGACAAAATAAAAGAATCAACATGCATTTCTGAAATAAAAGTAATCTATAACTCTGATTATTACAGTTATTTCTTAATTGTAAACCTTCCATGTTTTTTTCCAAAATTGCTATTTTGCGAGGGATTATTAGGGGAAGAGCAACATTTTGAGCCAAATTCTGGGACAGTTGAGAGGTTTGGCTATGCCTAATTCTATAAAGCAATTTATTTGCATGTACCTCTCAACCTGTTAATGCAATAAATCTGGACAAGGCCAAATATATTAGGGGAACATATATAACCAGTACTAAAAATTGCTCTTGTATAAACTGAGACAATTGATAGAATAACATGTCTTACTTTAGCATGCATTTTTCTGAAGGTTATGAAGTCTGAAACTCGGTGTGTCATTATTTACTGACTTAATTCCTAAATGATTTTCCAGAAAACCACAAATTTTATGAGGAACAAACCAAAAATAAGAAGCAAAAATCTATTCATTCTGTGAAAATCTGGACAGTTGGGAGGTATAGTTCAGCTGGGGCTGTCTTTGACTTTGCCGCCCTTCCCCCTCACAAAATCATGGTCGAATGGAGCCTTCCCCCCTGCAGCCATTCCAATGATCCATTACTTGGCTATTTCACTCCATTTACCATAAACACTAATGTGCATACTGCTTTACTTCTATGATGATTTGGATTTCATTTCAAAATTTTATTTTGCACTTTATAGCACAAACACTAAGACATCTGCTAAACAAAGCAATGCAGTCTCACAATGAAAACAGGCTTAGCATTAAAACTTCTTTGCCCTTGAAACTCACATTCAATGAAACAGTATTGAAACCCACATTCAAAGAAAATACATTTTGCCAGTGGCAGATAAAGATTAACTTTGGGCTGTTTTCAAATCATAGGCCCTTGCACATGAAGCATACATGTGCTCTTTGATACACCTTCCTGATTGTACCAAATTATATTCCTTGTAGAATACAGTACAGTTGTTAGACGGCATTTTAAATGTATTGTTTTGAACACTTTTCCAGGAAACAATGAAACAATATGCATGCACCAATGACAAAACTACCCAATTCAGAACATTTCCATCATAAAAGTCTACTCAACCTTCTACAGTCCACCATTATCAGTAAATATGCACAATCTCTGAAGTAGTAAAAGTCATCTAAATAATTCCACATTAAAGAAATCTGTAACAATGAAGAGGTTGCTGCTAGCAAACAACTTTATATATCATTGTTTATTTATCTACAAATAAAGTGCCTGTTGCCCATGAGGAATAAATTGCCTATGTTGCATGCATTAAAAAAAAATGATAAGCTAGTAATATCGTAATAGGGACTGTATGGCAAACCGATAACAGGTTCATAGTTACTACTCTAGGTATCTTTGCCAAAAAAGGACTGCAGCATCTGCCCACTTTACAACACAGTACAGCATCAGCAATGCATCTATCTACTGTGGGAGTAGAACCCACAGCCTTCTGCAGCAAAAGCAAGTACACTACCTGTTGTGCTATTAACAATACAAGCAGGCTCAGAATAAGTAGCATTAAAGTTTTGTTCCCCTGCAGCTCTCAGCTCCTTGTAAAATCTACTCGACACGCAGTTGTATCTCTGAACTTTGCAGCACAAGAAATCTGGAAAAAGCCAAAATGTATTGGCGGGGGGTGGGGACAAAAGCCCAAAAACCAGGGACACATTTTAAACATTGCTTGTATAATGTTGGAAAGTTGCTAGAATAAAATGCTGTGTTACCACCATACATTTCAATGCCACGTCTTTAACCCAGGGGACCCTGTGCAAAACAGTCAGAGAAACACACTACTATGCCAAATCAGCTGTTTTGTGAAAGAGAGGAAGACAAACTTAAATGTCTACCATTTAGTGAACTCAGTTCTCACCATAGCTGTCAACCTCTTGGCACAAAATACCTGAACAAAGCCAATAATGGGGGAATACAGCCCCCAAACATTCAGTGAATTCAGTTCTCAACCTCTTAGCAAAAAACATGTGGACAAAGCCAATAATGAGGGGGAATACAGCCCCCAAACATTCAATTAATTCAGTTCTCACTATAGATAACTCTCAACCTTAGCACAAAATACCTGGATAAAGCCAATAATGGGGTAATACAGTCCCAAAAATAGGGACAAATTTCAAATATCCATGTTATAAACTTAGACAACTGCTAGAATAAACAGTTTTGTGTTACCATGTACTTTCTGAAGAATATGAAGTCTGAAATTCAAATGCCTGCTATTTTTAAACATTTAACAAGGAAACTAGTCTGACGTGGAACAAATGACAATTTTCAGCAGAGCAGGGAGAAATGTCAGACACATCTTTGTAAGATGGTAGGATATGCAGACACCCCAGCCAAGAATCAAACCAGAGAACCTGCAGCTGTTAGGCAGCAATGCTACCAGTGCACCACTGCACTACAAACATTGCAAGGAAAAATGTAGATACAGAAACCACAGATTTTATGAGGAACAGAACAAATATGAGGCAACAATCTGCAAATTTTTTTTAGAAGTGGTGATGGATAGGGAATTCAGGACTTTGCCACCTGCATCCAAGGTACAGGGTTCAAGCCTGAGTATCTCTACCCACCAGTATATAGCAACTAGGACATTTTACACACACCCTTTGTCCAGCAGTATAATTTATGTCACAAAGCCTTCACCTACCTGCTGTAAAAAATGTCCTACCCATTTCACAAATGAAGCCTACAATCCAGCCAGTGACCAAACACCTACCCAAAGCCTTTGCCCAGCAGTAATCCACGAATGAAGCCAAAATACCTACCCGAAACCTTTGCCCAGCAGTAATCCATGAACGAAGCCCACGCAGCAGTGAAAGTCCTGTGAGAGCAGCTCACCCCTCAGTCCTCATTGGTTCTGCCTGCAGCTGAAGCAGTCTGGAGCTCCTCTGTTCTGTGCGGTTGTCACCGCACAGATTCCTGGGTATCTCACAGCAATGATTGCTGGGTACCTCTTTGTCTGTATCCGGACTGCTGATAAAGGCAGTCTGAGTTCTCTAAGGTGTTTGCGCATGCGCAGAGGAGTCAGGACTTGTGATTTTTTTTTTCTTCCATTTTTGTTTTCTTGTTTTACAGATTTTTTTCTTTTGTTTTTTCTAGGTGGGAGGGCTGCAGTCCGGCAGTGTGACAGCACGAGCCACCCCTGAACAATGCTTTATATAAGCATACTAAATACTGTGGCTATGATTCAAAATTCCTATTTGGCATTTTGTAAAAAGTTAAAAGGGATGACAAGGGAGACTTTTGGGAGAATAGGGTAGAGGAATGTGAACTTAAATGGCAACTAAGGCTGAATGCATCAACTTTGCATGGTATTAATGAACATATATCTATTTTGCCTGTTTTAAAGTAAAAAAACAATGATTTTAAGATGTATTTACTATGATGTTGCTGTTTCTTTAAGAGAACATTGAGTGAGCAAGTCACATGATGATTTTAAATGCTAATTAAATTATGTTTTTTATTATGTAAAATGGCTCTGAAGAAGTTCCTTTTGGGAACAAAAGTGCTTGACCATTTTTTGTTTTTCTATTAAAGTGTTATTTATACTACTGCATCTTGTCTCAACCTTATTGGGAATTATCCACCTTGTTGGCTTGTTACTTGGTATAAGTTCATTTTTGACTTTGGGAACACACTGCTGTTTGGTTCTTGAGTTGGTTTTCAGTGTGTTGGTGGTAATTCTCTGGTCAGACTACTACACTTCAGCAAGTTACTGGTTTTGACAGTTACTACAAGGAGTACTGTGTTTTTCAACCATGCAAGGTATAGAGGCAGGTTTACAACAAGAACATGTTAACACTAGCCCCATCCATCAAAATGAGGAGGTTGGAAATCAAAATGAGCTTATACAGGCTCTTAAACTCTTTTTTCAGCCAGTAAGACAGCTGCAAGCATCTTTAGATGGACTAGAACTCCTAAAATCCTTTGCAGATATGATGTAGATGTCACAAACATCGCACTTTAATGACAACTTTATAAACTGGATTGAAAGAGCAAAACAGAATTGTTTGGACTTGGCTTCCCAGGAATCTATTCCCTGTGGACAGAGGACAGTGCAAAACATCCAGAATGAGCCATGGAGTCATTTTAAAAGCTGGCTGGGCACAGAATTGACTTTCAACACTAGAACTGTGAGTACAAATACAAATATTCATGAGAAGTGGAATGAACTGGTGACTGTTCTTATGAAAGCATGGACTTTACAGTGTGATAATCTTTTTTTCACAGAGTATTTTAAAAGGAAAAGTGTCCATAGAGGACTCCGAATGTTTAAGTTTCCTAATGGTTTAATGCTAGGGCAAACAGAACAGGATGAACCTTAAGCCATGTTTGATAGACATGGAATTGAACTAATTCAGTTTATCATTAGGTTAAATGAGAAATGTATAAGCAAACGTTTGGACAAAGCTAATGAGTTAAACAATGCTTAACTTTATGATGGTAACTTAGAACTGTATGGTGGGAAATATGATTATATTTTCGATAGTGTAGAAAATCAGGTGAGCATTAATGTGAAAAGAAAAATCATGAAATTGGCAGGAGATGAGGAGGAATACAACAATAATTTAGCATACCCACTTCTCAAGTCTTTGTCTACCCCTAGGCAACAACATGTATTTGAAGACAGGCAAAGTGCTAATGGAGCAGTAGGAGGCTTTAATTACTGGAACCAGAGAGGTAACATCAAAGGTTTTGCAAGGAATAATCATGAAGATGATGAGGTATCTGACAGGGAACACACAGAATTGAGATGGTCAGAAAGAATTTCTAACAGAAATAGGAATAAACAGATTTTTTTAGTTCAACCCCACCTGGCGTCAAACACGCAAACCAGGCTGAAATAAGGTTATTGGGGCAAGAACCAGAAAATGAACTAACAGTTCACAATGTAGAGATGGACAGTATTATTGATGCCTTTGGGGGAAAATTTATGAGTTTTAAAGGTTTTAATATTTTTAATTATACTGACATTCCCGTAACACAGATACACTTTACACTTTTTAAAAAAAGGTTTAACGTTTGTACCAGCTAAAAATGCAGACTTAGCTGACACTTTAAGTGAATTCAAACTTTTTACAAAAAAATTAAATCTGAAAATACTTTTTAAAGACAGCAACAACCCACTGAACTTAACATAAAACAATAATAAAAGAAATGTATATTTAATCCACCTATGCACTCTCTTATAGGGAACTATGAGAAGTGTTCTATGGAAGATATGTATCAGTATATTATAAAACATCTAAAAATAAAATGTATAACCTTAGTAAGGAGGAAATTGAGCTGTTAAAACAACTAAGACAGAGTGACACAGTGCGAATAATGAAGCCTGACAAAGGGGTTGGGATGGTGTTGCTAAACAGTGAACAATCTGATCATGACATGCTATCAACACTATATGACACCAAAAATATGAGATAGTATCCTTAAGCCAAATTAACATAGCACAAAGGAAGGCACAATTATTTCTAGAAGATTCCTTGTCCAGGGGGCTATTAATGAAGCAACACATGAAGTTTTGGTTAACAAACATTCTGTCATCCCTACAGTATTTGGAATTCAGAAATATCCATAAGAATATCAACAAGCTCCCTTAAAGACTAATAGTCTGAGCTAAGAACAGAATGACATCTCCTTTAGCCATAGTTGTGGATAGGTTGATACAAAACACAATGAAATCTGTTGAGTATATTTTAAAAGATTCCTGGACTTTTTTGAGAAAAATAAAACAGTATTACTCAGATGAAACAAGTTTTTCAACAATAGACATGGTAGACCTTTTCACTTCTATTCCACATGATGCAGGACTGAAACTGTTCCAAGATGCAGTGTTGGAAATGATTAGTTTAAATGGTGCACTACTTAACTTTGTGATGAACGTTATCGAACTTGTTTTAAACAACTATATGTTTTTTGGGAATGAATTTTTCAGACAAGTTAGGGGGTGACCATGGGGGCGAATTGTGTCCCAACCAATGCTAACCTAGTAATGTATGCATGGGAGAAACAGCATGTATTCACATTAGATTTTGATCAGTACTGGTTTGTTTATTTGAGATTTTTGGATGACATTTTTATTTGGTTGAAAACAACTGGTGAAATAAGGGATGAATTTGTAAAAACAATGACCACCAATAATTCTTTTCTAAAGTTTACCTGTGACCATACAGATGATTGTGCAAACTATCTAGATGTAACTATATTTAAAAACAAAGTAGAAAAAAAAGTTTGGTTCCAAACTATACAGAAAACCAACATTTTCTATAAGTTGCTTGGACTGCAGAAGTCAGCACCCTTTCTACACTAAAAAGAACATAGAGAAAGGGCAGACTGTACATGCAACAAGAATGTGTTTAGATATTTCCTTATTCAAAATAGAGTTAAGAAATCTGATTACTATGTTCAAAGAAAGGGGCTATCCAGAGAGTTTGTTATTTGATATAGGAAAAAATATTTTGGATGAATGGGGTAACAAGTACACCCCCTTTGTTGCGTACTAATGAAGAAATTGTAGTTAAAACTAACCCGGTTGACAATTCATTTCTAACTTCTATGGTTTTACAATTCAGTGGGGACTTCACTTCAATGAGAGATATTATAACAAAAAATGGGTAAAGTTTAGAAGTAGTGCTGAGGCACTGCTTTTTAAAAGATGGCTTTATTATGTAAAATGGTTATGAAGAAGTTCTTTTTGGGAACGAAAGTGCTTGACCATTTTTTGTTTTTCTATTAAAGTGTTATTTATACTACTACATCTTGTATGAACCTTATTGGGAATTATCCACCTTGTTGGCTTGTTACTTTGCACAATACTATTGTCTCAGCCGTCATACATGTAATTAATATCAGCTCCAGTATATCAAGTGTCATACGTGAGAGTGCCTATAATTTGAAATGGGACATCCAGTATTCAAACACAGGATTATGTGTATAGCAGTCCTACCCTTACTCCTATTACCACCAGAAGGTTCTCCACTATATCAAGTGTTCTAACTGCGAGTGCCTATAATTAGAAATGGCATATCCAGTAGTCAGACCCAAGACCATGTGTATAGCAGTCTTACCCTTACTCCTGTTGCCACCAGAAGGTTGAGAAACACTTGTCTATGTTGTAGTTAATTACTATAAATGTCCCAATAGTAAAACAAAGCTTGCACAATCTGTACTAGAATCCAAGACCATCTGTACTCCAGCCCTACACTTACACCTGCAGCCACAGGGCTAGTTACATGACATTTCCTAGTTTACTAATCATTCTTAAGGTCGCTGTTAGAGTGTGTTAAACTCTATCATTTTTCAATGGTGACCCTAGGCTATATACAAACACAGGGAAAGTGATGTGATGCCTTGTATAAGGTCACTCCAGTAAAGGCACAGTAACTAACATTTATGTTGAGCACTTTAGTTTTCTACAGTTTGCAACAGTACAGTTCCTCAAATATCTGAATCTAGTGAGACTGCAGTGCAGGAAAGTCGTAGTGCCAAAAATTCTCCAAGAAAAGTGAAGAATAAAGTTTCAAAGCTGAAACTGTCAGTTTTGTTTCACCAGCTTCATAAGTGACTACAGAGACTTTTCAACCATCTACAGTTAGCAGCCTGGCCATCTGTCTCTCCACTGACTGGTAAGAACATTTTTTGTGTTACATACAGTATGGATGTCATTAGAGGACATAATAACAGAATACAGTGTTGTTATACACAGCATATTAGCAAATGTAAAACGTTATTAGGTCAAGTTGATAATAAGGGATTATGAAAATGGATTACAATATTTGACTGATATCTAAAACAAAACCATGTGTGGTATGACAATAAATGTTTAATGTGTGAGTCATGTGAAACTGCTTTCTTTGTACAATGGCAAACCATTGTTCAAGGGTAAGACTGTACAAACATATCTTTTAATAGTGAAGAACCAGCAAAAGTTAATATACTTACATTGTATCCATTTTTTTAGTTATGTCCCGTCTCCATCTGTGAAAGGTTCATTTCAGAGTTGCAACAGCAGTCAAATAAGTTATTGACAAAACCTCCAGTACATCTTGTTACAAAAGAATTTAATAAACTTCTAAAAAACAGACAGAATGAGTTCTTGGCAAGTTATACAAACATTTTTTTCAAAAGTGCATAAAAGTTTTAGATTTAGCAGAAGTGTTTACTATAGCAATAACCCATGCCTGGGTGTGAGTAATGCTGGATTTACCCACGGTTGGCGTGGTTAGGTCATGAGGGTGAAGCCCGAGTGGCCAAACAAAGCCAACCATGGGTAAATCCAGCATTACCCACACCCAGAAGTGGGTTATTGCTATTATACAATGACATTATTTAAGAAAACAAATTACTTTTCTTATGTAATGGCATTGTATAATGCCTCCTTGCTGCCCTTCCGCAGCTGTCTGGTATTCTGCGGCAGTTCTGATGTACTGCTCATGCGTATGCCTACGCAGTACATCAGAACTGTGGGCAAAAGCAACAGAGAAAGCAAGATCTCAGTTGCTTTTTACAAACTGTTTTCGCTATGTTAAATGGGTTTAACATAGCGAGACAGCTTCAAAAAAAGCAACGGAGAATCTCCGTTGCTTTTTTTAAAGCTGTCTCGCTATATTAAACCCATTTAACATAGCGAGACAGTTTTGAAAAAAGCAACGGAGAAAGCAAGATCTCCGTTGCTTTTTACAAACTGAGTTATAGTAATGGAAAAAGTCCGGGCGACCGGACCTTTTTCCATTACTGTAACTCTGATTTACAATGTGCATGCTGACCAATCAGCATGCACGTTTTTGAATATTAATGGGGGGGAGTTGTATAATGAGAAATATCAGACATTCCTTGTAGAATTACAGAAAGAAAGTAAAACTCTTAAACAGCAGTCACAAGACAAGACAAATCTGGTTAGTAAAGAATTAAAGAAACAGCAGTTACAGAATAAAGAAAATAAATTAACTGAGCTGACAGAGACTGACTTCCTACACATAACAGCTGAGCTTAAGAAAACATTGCAAAACAGCAAGAAACTACAGCTGATCTGTACAAAAAAAGGCATCTTTTACAATATGCTTATGTTTCAAAAATGGATAAGCATACATGGTAGGATCTGATGTATGGACAAATCATTCCAAAATGTTTTAAAACTTTCATTCAGTTAACAGAAGACATTTATCAGTACTATAGTAAAGTAGACTGCATGACTGCCATTCTCATAGCATAGTTAAAAGGTAAACAAAACAGATCTGGTGCATAAAAATCAAATGAGAGTAGTTAAGCACAGTAAAGATCTGAAATCACAAGACTAACATGCATGCATTTTATTTTCATCTAAAGTACATCTGTTTAAAATGCACACGAGCAAAAGGCAGACAACAGCAAATGTAAATCATGTAAATATAAATATGTGTTAAAGCCAATCCCCAGGATTTAATAAACTCTGTGTAGGAATAGTGTTATTCCTATACAAAATGTATCATGTTCGTGCCTGCATTTCCCTCGCGGCAGCGTGCCTTTTATATTAATGAGGGTGCGCTACTGAGATGGATCTGTAGACATGAATACTGAATGAGTGCAGGGGGCATGTTGCAGTAGTGTTCACAGATCCAACATGCTCCCTGCACTCTCAAAGTACTGTATAGCACTTTTTAAATGCTTTCAGTATCCACACAGACACTGAAAGCAACTAATAATAGTAAAACAGTGTCCATGGACACTGAAATAAAATAAAGTTAAATCAATGCAGGGGGTGTGTGACAGTTAACTGTCACACACCCCATGCACTGACAAAGTGCCACAAACCACTTTACAAATTAAAACAGTGTCCACGGACATGGAAATAACTAATATTACATAAAAGCAATGCAGGAGGTGTGTGACAGTCACTGTGGCACACCCCCTGCATTGTGAAAGTGCCATACTACATAAGTAAATAAAATAAAAAAGAAAATAGAACTGCTTTCCTATGTGAAAGCTAAATGTCCTGTAGTGATATTCAAACCATGCACCTACTACAGATAAAGCCATGAGTCTAACTACTAAGATAACTGAACTTTTGAAACTTCTATAAATTTCTATATAGCTTCTTCTATAGCTGAAATTTTGGACAGCTCCATTAACTAACTTCAAAGGGATCAGTCTTGGGGCCTCTGCTGTTTGGCATATACTAACTTGAGGTGCAAGCCACAACCAGTGGTCTGTGGCTGAGCAAGTGTGCAGATGACTCTAAGCTGGTTGCTGTCTTAAATTCCCTTAGTGATGTGAACATCCTCCAAGAGGGCCTTACCCAAACACATGACTGGTGCCAGAAGCATGGCCTCAAAATGAATGCAGAGAAATACATCATTATCTCCTTTGGGAAAATTGTCACCTCCACCAGCCATGACATTAACAACAATGTACTAAGCATGCATGGGAACCAAGGTTGATAGCAACCTGACTTTTGACCACCACATTGCCTCCATTGTACAGAAGGCTGTCTACATGGCCTACCTCATAAATCAGGGTATGTCATCCAGGAGCAAGGATGTCATAATATCCCTGTACTCCTCCCTTATCAGACCCATTACTGAGTACAATGCCCCCTTCAGCATGTACCTTGGCATGCACATGCAGCAGTTGGAGAGACCACAGGGGTTCCTGACCAGGAAAATCCAGGGTCTCAAACATCTATCCTATACAGATAGTCTAAAAGCCCTGTCCCTCTACTCAGTCTAATACAGACTGCTCAGAGGTGACCTGTGTTTGGCATACAAGGCCATGTCTGACCCAGCCATGATGGAGTTGCTGCATATCAGGATAAGACAAACTAAAGTTGTGCAATCAGCACGTAAGGCGTTAACATAGTCTGTGACATGAATAGAAGTTGTTTGTGGGATGGATTTGTGTCCCAAAGACGTGGCCGACTGTGGGATAGAGTCCATTTCCATGTCATGCAGAGTACCTCTCTAGGCCTCTTTAAAAGGAACCTGGATGACTGGATGGGAAACAGAACATAAACCCCTGGGATCCCACCTGTGTCCCTGCTGGACAGGGGAAACAGGTGCTGACTTTGAAGGAACATGGGCAAAAGCCTTGGCTAGGCCTATAAGGGCCTCCAGTCCAATAGCCTATTATCATCCTATGAATCTATGAACCTTTTACCGTAGATAGTATAAAAAACAAAAACGGTCGTAGGTAAAAGCAAGGTGCAAAAAGGAGCCCAAACAAAATGAAAGAAAATGCACCGAGCTAGCACACTGAGAACGTTTATTAATAGACAAAACAGAAAACAGAAAATGGTGAGCGCTTTCACAACATAAAGTTGCTTCATCAGACAACATTAAAAGGCTTACACTCTATTTAAATAGTCAAATATCCATTACTCAATTAACTAATTGGGGTTAGCAAGCTGTACACAATCAAATTCAAGAGAAGCTTACCACAGTGAATCCTACAATAAAGATGCACTATGCATATAATGTTACACACAAAGTTGCTAAGCATATATAACCACACTATATACAGTGTAAAAAACCATGTACATACATATATAAGATAAAACAACGATAGTAAGACATATAAAAAAACTACTAAAAACATCTAAAATATCTTCTAAAAGATCTAAAAATCAGTGCATGAGTGGTCGAGAAAATATTACAGAGGGGCATGAGCAAAAATGGATACTGAAGCTTAATGCTGAGAAGTTTCCTGGGTTGAATGCTGCCACTACTTTGGTTCCCTTTTTGAAGGCTCTACCACTCATGCACTGATTTTTAGATCTTTTAGAAGATATTTTAGATGTTTTTAGTAGTTTTTTTTATATGTCTTACTATCGTTGTTTTATCTTATATATGTATGTACATGGTTTTTTACACTGTATATAGTGTGGTTATATATGCTTAGTAACTTTGTGTGTAACATTATATGCATAGTGCATCTTTATTGTAGGATTCACTGTGGTAAGCTTCTCTTGAATTTGATTGTGTACAGCTTGCTAACCCTAATTAGTTAATTGAGTAATGGATATTTGAATATTTAAATAGAGTGTAAGCCTTTTACTGTTGTCTGATGAAGCAACTTTATGTTGTGAAAGCGCTCACCAGTTTCTGTTTTCTGTTTTGTCTATTAAATAGAGTGTAAGCCTTTTACTGTTGTCTGATGAAGCAACTTTATGTTGTGAAAGATCTCACCATTTTCTGTTTTCTGTTTTGTCTATTAATAAACGTTCTCAGTGTGCTAGCTCGGTGCATTTTCTTTCATTCTATTACCGTAGATGTTTACTGTAATTATTTCAGACTGTCCTGCAATGTTGTCTGAAATTATTCCCTCTGAGTCTGAACTCTGTAGTTACTGTATTGATTGAGTATTGTCTTGTTCTTTTATTAGCTATTATTAAATATGGGTAAACTTATAATTGTGCCTGTTTCTGTATAGAACTAATTAAGCTGTTAGAGTACTTGCATGTGTATTTGGTGACACTGTATAACCCACTCCAATAGGCTCGGTCTTGATCACATTTACCATTTGGCTAATAGGCACTTCACACAGTAGGATTTATCACCCTTTGGTAAAGGCCTTATGGTATCTGATAAAGAGCTGGATTGTTCATAGGTTCATAGGTTCATAGGTTGATACTAGGCTATCTGCCCTAGGGCATTTACAAGCCTAGCCAAAGTGTGTTTGGCTTTCGCCACCCTTCTTATATTAGTTGACTGTGCCTCTGTATAGTAGGTCACAGAAGATAGCCCATTTAAGGTTAGTTTACTGTGCCTCTGTCTAGCAGTGACACAGAAGAGATCCCAGGGGTAAATTTACGATCTCCCATCCAAACGTCAAGATTCTTCTTGAAGAGGGTCATTGAGGGGTTCTGTCTGACATGGATTGGGATTTTGTTCCAGAGTGAGGGGAGCCTCTGGGATATGAATCTGTCCCTCCAGCATGTTCTATTTATTTCTGTGCTTAGGTTTAAGTCACTGGAGCATGTAACTCTGATGGATTTGGATTTCTTGAGGTGGAGCATGTCCATTAATTCTGGGTTGGACATGGCTTTATACGTCAGGCACAGATTGCGTCTGAGTATGCGGTAAGCAACTGAGTAGAGTTGGAGTTTCTATACCCTAACTGCGTAGGGCATCTGTTTGAGTCCCTTGATCCTCTTGGTGAGGTACTTTTGGGGTCTTTCTAGTTGTAGCAGGTGTCGGGTAAGGTACATCCCAAATGGGGCTTTGTATTCAATTATGGGCCTGATGAGTGATGAGTAGAGGGGCACAATGACCTCTCTTGATCTAGATGTGAACCCCTTTGTGATAAGGTGGGCTATATAGAATGTCTTTCTAACCACTTTGGCAATGTGATTGTCAAAGGAGAGATTGCAATCTACTTGGGTCCCCAAATCCTTAATTACTTCTTCTGTACTTAATGGATTACCACCTATGTGGTAATTTGTGGGTACTTTGTTTTTCCCAAAGGGGATGACTATGCACTTTTTGGCATTTAGCTTTAGGCCATGGCTCTGGCACCAGTTATCCATCTCTGTGAGACCTTTTTGGTGGATGCTTGTGTCAGCTGGAGAGTCGATTATGGCCCCCAGTTTGCAGTCATCTGCAAACTTTGTCAGCCATAGTCCTCCTGTGTTAGCCTATACCTCAGAGAAATATATACCGAACAAGAGAGGTCCCAGGACTGAACCTTGTGGGACGCCACTTGTAACTGGTTTAGAGTCTGACATGGCACCTGCAATTCTGACCATGTGGGTTCTATCCCTAAGCCAGTTTGCAACCCATCTTGTGACATAGGGGTTGATATTTAAGCTGGTGAGCTTATTTATGATGCCCGAGTGGGATATTGTGTCGAAGGCTTTTGCAAGGTCAAGGTAGGCTGTGTGG
This sequence comes from Protopterus annectens, assembly GCF_019279795.1. Taxonomy (NCBI): domain Eukaryota; kingdom Metazoa; phylum Chordata; order Ceratodontiformes; family Protopteridae; genus Protopterus; species Protopterus annectens. The sequence goes on from NC_056726.1 coordinate 1,450,740,674, forward strand.
GCTACCTTCCCTTCGTCTATGGCCTTGGTGACTGTTTCAAAGAAATTGACCAGGTTCAAGAGGCAAGATCTGCCCTTAACAAAGCCGAATTGGGTAGGATCCAGTGTTTGGAGGTTCCCAATGTCTTTGTTTATGAGTTCCATGATGATACTCTCCATAGTTTTGCAGACCAGGCTAGTTACGCTTATAGGGCGATAGTTTCCGGGGTCCATTGTGGCACCACCTTTATGGAGTGGGACCACTGTTGATGTATGCCATTCTTTGGGTACATATCCTGTTGTAAGGCTGAGACTGAACAGTGATTTTAAGTGAGGGTTCAGTTCTTCTTGGAGCTCATGTAAAACGCAGCCCGGAACACCGTGCAGTCCCATTGATGCTGTGTTTTTTGCTTTGGAGAGGGCAGCTCTCACCTGTGCATCTGTGATGCCAGGGAGGCTACACTCTGTTGGGATAGTCATTTGCTCATTTGGGGGGGGGGGGGAGTTTGCACTGAACCTGTCTGCCAGGATGTTGGCAATGTCTGTGGGCTCAGTGTATTTTTTGTCATTTTGCACTAACTCAGAGCATATCTGGGAGTTTCCACCCAGGTCTCTGACATAACTAAAGAAAGTCTTGTGATTAGCTTTAGCATCTTGTGCAATTTTTCTTTCGAAGCTAGCCTTAGATGATTTTATGAGAGAGCATAGTGTCTTGCTAGTACTGATCAGAGTTGCCTTCCCTTTCAGGGATTTTGCTCTATCATGTAGTAGCTTCCTCCTTTTGTTGTACAGCTTATTTATGGCTGGGGTCCACCAGACAGGTCTCCTGCCTTTGGAGGAGTGTGTCTTCATTTTATTTGGGATAGCATGATCCATGCATTCCTGTAGGTATCCATAGAATGCATTTGTAAAGGATTATGTGGTTTGGGCCGTATTTTCCACTGGCCCTGGAGCTTTGAAGGATTCCACCTCGGTTTTGAGAAGTGGGAAGTTTGCTTTTGATAAGTTTTTGACTGTGGTTCCTTTGCTGGGGGTGGGGATGGGATATGGATGTCCATAATGATTAATTTATGGTCAGATCTTACCAATGAGGGGTATACCTCTGGTATGGAACATAGAGTCCCCATGTTGGTGATGATCAGGTCCAATATGTTTTCCCCTCTTGTGGGAGTGGTGACCAGTTGTTCCATAGCATTTGAGTATATAAATTCTAAGAGCCGGCTAGGGTGTTGGGGCTTGAGTAGTGCTCCCAGTCTATGTTTGGGTAGTTAAAGTCACCCAATATAATGGTGTTTGGAGAGACCTTCATATTCTCCAGTGCCTTCAGGAAAGCCGAGTGGGGTTCCTGAGTTTGGGAGGGTGGTCTGTAGCAGGCTACAAACTGGAAGGCAGTTTTGCCCACTGTTAGTTGCACATGGATGGTCTCAGATGCTTCATGCAGTGCCACTAGCCTGGAGGTATGGGTATCTTTGATGAATATGGATACTCCCCCTCCTCTTGTGGTTCGGTCCGAGTTTTAGGGCCGAAAAGCATGGTATGAGGTATAGCCTGGTAGTGCTGGGGTGCTCTCGGGAGCCTTGAACCAGGTTTCTGTTACTGCACAGATATCAATATTCTCCATACTGAGGAGAGCCTTGAGTGCATGCATCTTGAGGTTTAGACTTCTGGCGTTGAGCAGCATTACCCTTAGTTTCTTTTTCCTTGTGTTGTCTAAGGAGGTGGGTTTGTCTTTTGATCCTTGCCTAAAAAAGGCACTATGGGGATGGCAAGAGCCTTGGCCAGTATTCGAAAACCCAGGGGTGACAGGTGTAAGCCATCCCTAGCGAAGCAATGTGGCTTGTCAAGCATGTCATCCCAGGCTGACAGACACTGGATCCCCTTTGAGTGACACCAATACTTTAGCCAATTGTTGAAATTGATCATTTTGTCTTTATACTGTGGTATCATTCTTCGTGAGGGTAAGATGCTACTCAAGGTCAGGGTCATACCGGCCTGGGCCACATGATCAGAGAGCTCCTCTATGTCTCTTTTCATGTAATCCAGGGAGGTATGTCTCAGGTCATTCACACCTGCATGGACAATGTTGGAGTCATATTTGTACTTGCTTTGGAGTGACCTGAGTGCTTGTGTTATGTGGCGGATTCTGGCACCTGACAGGCAGCTTACAGTGACCTTCTCTTTGTTCAGCCTGGTGAGAGGGACATCAGTGTGTCTGGCAATAGAGTCACCTATTACAAGTGTATTAGGTGTGTTGTTTAGCCTTAAGGGCTGTGACTGTGTGGCACACTGACTTTGTGAACTATGTGATACGTGGGTATTGTTGTGGGGTAGCAGTTGCTTGGATGTCTGCTTTGGAGGTCTCTGTTGCTTGGCAGATTTTTATTTAGAGCCTCCGAGTATGTTTTTGTGTGTTTATGTGTTTGGTTTGCTGTTGCGATAGGTCTATGTGAGACTGGATTTGTGGTGTGTGTGATTACCTTCTCCTCCAGACTGACCGTGCCAGTACTATGTTGGGAGAGCTCAGCCTCCAGTTTGGCTATATAGTTGCATCTCTCACATATATTTGAGCTTGTTGGGAAGAGGAGAGGGTGGTCTGTGTACATAAGGCAGTTGTAACATTGCCTCAAGATTCCCATATTCACTAGCTGGACTGGAGAGTAAACCTGAAACTGACTTTTGGACATGCCAGAATAGTATAAGGAATTACTTTATGACTTGATCAAAAAGGATTGTGGCAGTAGGAACTACTTTAATTGTGGGGAAAAGGGGCCATAGCTGGTAAACCTGTGCCAGCCTTTCCCAGGAGTGTGTGTGTGTGTGTGTGTGTGTGTGTGTGTGTGTGTGTGTGTGTGTGTGTGTGTGTGTGTGTGTGTGTGTGTGTGTGTGTGTGTGTGTGTGTGTGTGTGATTCATTAATTAGATCTCAAAGTATGTGTGTCAGCTACTTGGGCAGGGACACAAAGCACAGGTAGGACAGAGAGGGTGATGGATGTCTTGGCTTGTGCACTTTGCTGAGATGTTAACCATATAGCTGTGCCAGTGGGGAGTCTTATTGGGGATCTGGAGAGCAAGAGAGAGAAACAAGCCCCAGACTGACTGTGATCTCTGTGTGCTCTGAAGGGTAATTGTATTTTACTGTGTGTGTATTTGTCATCCTTCCATTGCGTACATCCCTGACTGGTGGTAGTAGTGAGGATTGAGGAGCCTTGATTACTGGGCTAGTGCAGGGGCATCACACTGACAATACATACTGGTGGATACAGCTGGTGTATCACATCATGTACAATCCTTGTGCCCGTCACAGTCTGCCAATGTCATACAGGATTATTTCACAGATTGTCCAGGTCTCCCTGACTATTCCTAACATATTCTGGCTAGGTCATTCTGTACCCCATACCAGTATCTGAATGGCTGACACCTATGGCTAGCATACTCGGTGAGCCTCTTCAGCAGGATAACAGGTTATAGATACTAGTAGTGGGAGGATACTGACTCTGGCTTAGCAGCAGAGTGTACATACCGAGCATGCAATGTTATAGAATGGATACAGTACCAAATATTCATATACCATTACTGTGTCCCCAGGGGTCTTGCATGTCACATACATATTGCCCAAACTCTGTGGACAGCCATCATGTATTGTCCACCTGGTGTGCAGGAATACACATTTGTCTGGCAGAGAGGTCTACATATATCAGGCACATGTACCCATTTTGCAAACATCTGGCCACTGCAGATGTCAGACACCTATGAGGAGGTCACCCTACACCACATATGCACTGCTGTCTGTTATTGTGTACCCCAGATGTTCCTGGAATGTCCATGTGCACCTGTAGTAGCACTCACCTATTTGTCAGATGTAGGCTATATGGCATGTTACAGTAATGTTGCCCATAGGGGACACCCAGCGGTTGATGGCAGAGATGTGTGTGGACACATAACAACACAGTCTGTCACAGCAGTAAGGCCATGTCTGGTAGTCCCGGTACCATATAAATTGACTATGCTATGGGCTGTGAGCATACATATGCCTAGCCCACATGTTAGCACATGCATATGCAAGGGAGCAGCTGATGTCCCCATCCAACAGGAACACAGGTGGTATCCCAAGGGTGTATGTGCTGTTAAACATCCAGTTGAGCAGATTACATCTGCAAAGGTTTAGGAAGCTACCCTGCCTGATGTGCACAGTGTGCCCATTCCACCTCAGGTTGTTTGTGTGCAACACACATGTGAGCTGTCCACAAGGTAGTCCAGGTCACTCACCGAGTTGAGTGTGTGAGTGGTGTGTGTGTGTGTGTGTGTGTGTGTGTGTGTGTGTGTGTGTGTGTGTGTGTGTGTGCGTGTGTGTGCGCGCGCGCGTGTGTGTGTTACCTCAGTGAAGCATGTCTTGTAGTTGTGCTGCAGTGACAGCAATGTGGGCTCTGTGATTGCCGTACATGCCAGTGACATAACTCCTGAGGAGTATGTATGACTCCGGGTAGAGGTTTGGCATCATAGCCTAATACCAAGACAGGCCATTCTGCATCTACATTGGAAAGCATGTTTATATTAATGTTACGTTTACATTTTTATATTAATGTTACATTTATTTACCGTTGTAGTTAGTGACATTTGTAAGGTACAAGTGCCAGACATCAAAATATGTAAACCAGATGCATTTAATGTTCGTCAAAAAGGTCAAGTTTAAGCATAGGTGAGCAGTTTTGCAAAGTGTGGCATAATATAGCATGGCACACATAGATAACGTAGTTAAATGCATATGTTTAGGAGATATAATAAAATAGATGCATCTAAGAAGGAAGTAACATTACTAAACAATAAGATACTGTTGTATATATCTAAGCAGTAATTAGCTTGCTATGTGAAGCTAAGGCCAGAAACAAATCAATCAGAGCTAGCAAGTTTCAAACCCAGAATCCTCTGTATCAAAGTCAGAGCATTGCACCAATATGCCAGATCAGTTATGGCAAATTAAGTGTATTTTAAAGTATATCATGCAGTATAGTCACATTAGGGAAACCATATCAGTTATTGAACCCAGAACCCTCTGCATCAAAGTCACAGCAACTCACCACTACACCAAAGCAGGTCTGGATATTTAATGTTCATTTGTAAGTTATAACTTGCAGTACAATGATGTAGCATTAGGGGAACAAATACACCCCTACCAGGTATTAACTCCAGGACCCTCTGAACCTGAGTCAGAGCAACACACCACTACAACAACTAAGCTGTAGGGAATTACCCCAGTTCCTATACGTATACCATAAGTCATGGTGATGTAACAATAGGGATAACATACACCTCCACCAAATATAGAAACCTGAAACATCTGAACCAAAGCTCAGTGCAATACACCAGTATGGTATCACACCTCTTCAGAATTACCAGTGTGCGTGTACCAAGACAAGCGAATTCCTAGTGACACAACTTCCATATATAATGGCATAAATGACAGCTGACTTGGGCCTGTGATGCAGACACCAACCTAGTACACAGTCAGATAAATGCTGATGGATGTACGGAATGCCTATGATATCAGGGACACCTGACAACTGCACAGACTGTTGCAGAATGTCCACAGGTGTGTCACCTACTTATGGAATGGTTGTCATCAAACCTATTCTGTGTGCTGAAGTACTGGCAAGTCAGTGCAGATTGACCTTACAAACTCATGACAGACAGGTTAGTGTCACACACCATAGACATCCAACCACACATGTACATGCTAATCCGGTGTAACATACAGTATGCATGCACATATATCCTGCACATACACCTCCCATAATAATGTCTTAGTAGCTCTATCTTTTACATTCATAGCATGTCTCACATCAGGACACACACAGTCCAGGCCCACAGTCCAGTATGTTGCACAACATTTACATGCTTGCCAATAGAACATAGAAATAAATGAGCCCTACAATGTCCAGCAGAAATGGTTGCTGATAACCCAGTCACTATCACCCACAGGAGCACATCAAAGGCCGTAAGGGTGGGATCCATGTCACAAATATGTACATGTGTCCTAAATGTCCCTTACCACTCACTGGATGGAAATACTACTTAACATACATACCAGAGGCTCATACCACCACTGGACTGTTATAGGTACACACACTCTGGCCGTGCTGTGACACAAGAGCTGACACTGCCCCATCACTGACATATAAAGAATGCAGTCCCCCAATGTTGTCACACTCCCCATTTGTGGCCTGCACAGAATCCTGAAGCTGTGGCCTGCTACACATGTAGCAGTCTGTCCAGCTACTCGCTACAGACCTAACATACCACCCAAGCACGTAGAGCAGGACATCCAAAACACAATCACACATTAAGTGTTGGTGGGGGAATTCTCAGGTGACAGGAACATATGTCACAGTCTCTCCCTACAAGCATACACAGCTGATACACCAGAATCAACTGCAGCAACATGCACATCCAGATAGAAATGATATATGACACACACATCTGCCCGTCATCTCACTGACCCCAACACACATTGTTAAACAGTGCACTGCTACAGAACCTGAAGGTCCGTTCACAAAGCACTGTGGAAATAACACATCAATCTATACATTGGGCAGTGTCCCTACATACCCTTTATGATGTTGTAGCTCACACACCTCGATAATATCCTACTCACAGGCCAGAGAAAGGAAGAAGGCCTACATGAAGCCCTTAATTATAACACTGTATTGTCATGCCATTGGCTAATGATAATGCAACCCAGCTGTTTGGGATGCTAGTAGCAAATGGGAGTCACTGTTTGCTGCACAAGCAATCACCTGTTCTTGAACATTACCTACAAAAGGCAAGCAGCTGCCAATGTAAATAGCTCTGACACCTTCTTCTTGAAGACAGGCTGCCACTTCCTAGGAGACCACCACTTGATTTCTTCCATGAAGGTGTACAGCAGTATACCAGGTATGTTACACAATTACACATGGAATTGAATGCAGATAGGGGGATTAAGTCATGGGATATAGGAATCTCAAAAGTAGTTGTCAACTACATTTAATGTAATGACATGTTGCTGTTATTCTGCTGTCCAGCACTTATGGCCATCATATATGGCTCTGTCAGCATTGACATATATCATACCTCTGGCCCCTGAGTCACCACAGCAATGATCAGCTCACATATCACTGATTCTGGAATGTCTGTTGTACGATAGTGACAGTACATAGTGTTTGATACAGCTGGCATATCACATCATGTACTGTCAGTGAGCACCTCTCAGTGTCTGAATGTCATACAGACTTAGGTCAAGGATTGTCCTGATGTCCGTGAACATTCCTGTTGTACTCTTGCTAGGTCCCTGTGTACTCCACAGCTGTATCTCATTGGCTGACACCTATGGCTAGCATACCTGGTGACTCCCTGCTACAGGACAGCAGGTCATAGGCAGTAGTATTGAGGAGACACTGGTTCAGACTCAGCTGCAGTGGACACATAGGGGCCATAAAATGTAAGGGAATGATTAAAGTAGCAGATATTAATGTATCATTATGTTACGGGGGTGTGGCATGTCACACACACATTCCCCGAACACTGGGGACAACCGTCATGTATTGTCCAACTGCTGTGTAGAGGTCCACATTTGTGTGGCAGGGGGTCTACACTTATCAGGAATATGTATACATTCCATAGACTACAGCATATGTCAGACACCTACCAGGAGGACACCCCACAACAGATATGAAGGGACCCTGTTAATGTGTAACACAGATGTTGCTGGTATGTCCTTGTGCACCTGTAGTAGCACCCAACTATTTGTTGGAAGTAGTCCAGATGACATCCTACTGTAATGTTTGACACACAACAGTCAATGGTAGTGATGGGTGTGGACACATGTCAACACATTCTGTCACAGCACCAGGCCATAACTGGTATCGCTGGTACCATATGAGGTTACGTATCATATTGGCCCTGAGCAGCCATATGCCTAGGCTGGCTGTTAGTCCATGTGCATGCATGTCAGTACCTGCTACCCCAGTCCACGAGAGACACAGGTGCTATTCCAAGGGTGTATGTGGAGTTAACCATCCATTGATCCAGGTTCCACCTGCAATGGTGTTAACAGCTAACCTGCCTGATATGGACAGGGTGACCATTCCACAGCAGGGTGAGTGTGTGGTACATACATCCAAGGTGCAACAAGCACAATTGCTGTCACACACAAGGTTGAGGGCACGTGTGAGTGTGTGTTAACACACTGGGGCATGAGCTGCACCTGTGCAGTATTCCCATAATTGTAGTTTCTGTGATTGCCTTGCATGCCACACTGAGCTCACCCCTGTGGATTATGTATGATACCAGGTAGACTGTTGACATTATAGGCTATCATTCTATGGTGCTTGTTTGAGGCCCTGGTATTGCCTGGTGGGGAAACTCATTAATGTCCCCAGCTGCTGCATGTGCTGTGTGATGTGATTGATGAACAACGAATCGTAGACTAAACAGGGCCTTATTAGGGGGAATCCTGCCACTGAGTTTGTGGGCTATGTGTCATTTGGGTTGTATTGGGGGGTGGAGGTTGCTTGTGTTTCTGCTTTGGAGGTCCCTGTTGCTTGGGTATATTTTTATTGAAAGCCTCTGTGAATGTAGGTGTGTGTTTTGTGTTTCTATGTGTGTGTTTTGGTGATGTAGGTTTTGAGGGACTATGTGATGAGTGTGGTGTGGTGCAAGTGGTTACCTTCTCCTCTTGACTGTCTAGTCCAGTCTTGGGTGAAGAAAGCTTTGCTTCCAGTTTGGCTATATAAGTGCATCTCTCACAGGTTGTAGTGTTGGGTGGTAGGAGGAGAGGGTTGTCTGTGTACATGAGGCAGTTGCTGCATTGCCCCAAGATGCCCAGATTCATCGGATAGACAGGAGAAAACACCGGGAGCTGACCCTTAGACATGCCTGGATAGGTGCTTATTTATTAAGTACTAAAAACTGTTTTCCTCTAGACAAGTGAGGAAAGTTGAGTGCTCTATAATTTGTAGCTTATTTAGTGCTTACAATGAGTTTTGAACACGTGCTGAGCTCAAAGAAACAGATTTGAGTGCTGAAACTAGAAAACTGGCTAGTTCTAATAAACAAAATTAAACTAGAAGGCTTCCCTCCAACACAGAAAGGCTTGGGGGCTCAGAAGCTTAAAAACAGTCCTGGCTACAGCAAATCTGTATCTGGACTAGATGACTTACAGGAAAGGCAGGAAACAAGCTTAGAATTTTTTTTTTGTAAAGTGGAAAGTGGAAAGGAGAAGCAGAAACTAAGTGGAAAATATTAGGGTACAACCTAACACCCTAATAATGGCTGATTTCAACTACCCCACCACTAACTGGGAACACTACTCATGTACCAACTCTTGTGCTCAATGTTTTCTGGAATTCATAAATTCCAATGCCTTGGATCAACTTATCCACACCCTCACCAGGGATGTTTACACCCCATGTTCCCTGATGGCATGCCCATATGTATGTCTTGGCTCATGTAGCAGCATTACCTTACAACAGATGCAACCTTGTAGTGATAGGTCTTAGTGCCACACACCTGTGTCCACAGATCCCTCATAAGCAATTGCATGCCTAGGATGTATTTAGTACTGTGATATGTGTGGATGTCACACTCCTCAAATGGGTTGACAATACATATTGTGATATGTGGCCTGAGTCCATGTGTTTGTTAACAATCATCTATTTGTGTGACACCCTCCTAGGCAGATGTCCACATCATTAGGGAATCTGGTGATAGCACACAGCATGCAGTCATCTGCAGACATGGTTGGACATGGGGTAATGGGTATTCCCTGCACTTCAGGGGTGTACATCAGACATAACAGAGTGCAGTGCACAATACAACAGGTTACTCCACTAGATATGGGTAAACTGCTTGGGTAGGATTCCTCTATGTGGCATAGGTGGAGCGTGTCTGAACACCACTGTGATACCCCTATGGTAACATATGGTATGATGTATACATGGAAGTGTTATATCTATAATGGGTAGGTGGGTTATGCCTTCACAGGGTTTGTCCAGATCAAGGTAGGCAGTTTGTAGCATCACCCCCGTCCATGCATATGGTGACTGTGTCGTACAGGTCAACCAAGTGAAACAGACATGACCCCTTCCTGGACAATGCCTAACTGTCTATGATGGAGTGTGTGCAGGTACATAATGTCATGGTTAATGGGTTCCAATATAAACTGCGCCATAGCCTTGCAGAACAGCATAGTTAGGCTGCTTGGTGTATCATGTGACGGAGTGGTATACAACACACCATACTCTGGAGGGGTGACAATACTCATCCATCAAATGGCAGGCACAATGGCAGTGGGCAGCCCTCCTTTGAATACAGTACCCTATGGTGTTACACGGTTATGGTCTGTCCCATTTAGGATGCACCTTGTGATGTGGTTGTGTCCCATGGTAGATGTATGCCATGATGTTCAGCTAACATTGGTGAACTGTTCCCCACATTTAGTGAGTTTGTGTGGACATATTGATGTACCGATGGTGAAGAGAGGGTGTGGTGCCTACACTGACTGTGTCAGCCATCCAGTATGCCATACCAACAGCACTGGTATAGCTGGTGTGCATGACCACCACAAGTGAGCAGATGCAGGTGCACACTATGCTGTTGCAGACATATGTGCAGTAGGGGAGAGGACTGTATGTAGTAAATGTAGACAAAGTAAGCTCGTTGTGGTGTAGGTGTGCAGGACTGATCCCATTCACATGTACACCCTATGGAGACATTGCTCCTGAATGGGAAACTGCCCCTACTTTGTGTCAGACAGTGGTATCTCCTCCCTGTTATGGACAGTATGTATTGCAGATGGCCACCAGACAGGTGTACATATCCTAGTAGATGAAGATGTATGCCTGTAGTGTATAGTATAATACATGAATCTATAGAAATGCACATATAGCACTTGTATGTATGTGTACCTGTTGCTGCCAGTCTTTGGTGAGGTGTTGGGGGCTTTGTGGCTGTGTATACCCCCCAGGAAGATGTATTACACATTGGAGGTGTATGTATGGCTGACTGTAGCTAGATGGCTATTGTGGGAGGTGGTGAGTGCAAATTTGACCACTTGATGTTAGTGCAGTCATAGATGATGACACTGTATGTATGCTGCAGTGGTACCTTCTGTTGTGTATTGTCAACTGCACCACACCTTCAACTCATGTGGGGGTAGCCCCTGGCTGCACTAAGGTACAACCAGGGGCTGCACTGATGTGTTTGTAATTGGACTGATGACATCTCTCCAGGCAGTTGTATGCTATCATGGGTATGGCTTACAATGCATGTTACAGAAATTGAAGTGACCCAGGTTCAGGGTACAGACAGGACTCCTAATAAAGTTGATGATGTCCATATAGGCAGAATGGGATTACTGGTCACATGTGGTGGCTGGCAGTTAGCTGTCATTTGCATAGGTATGTGCTGTTAGTGGTGAACTACCCATGCAGTGTCCCCAATGTACCTTACTGGCTGTACAGCATGAAGGTGTTTATGTGTCAAATATTTAGTGAAACACCATGTCTCATGTCATTACTAGCTTCCCCTTTATGTTCTGAATGTATGATAGGATGCTTGACCAGGTAAGGCTGAAGTGCTCTTTTCAGCTGTGAACCATAGTGTGTGTGACTGCACAGATGTCTGCATTTCCCAGGGTTAAGAATGCTTGCAATGAGGTCTGAGTCATGTATACAACACTACCATCTACCAGCATGTCTTTCAATGTGTGCCGCACTGACAGTTGTATGTTGGTATTGATTACCTCACCACAATTACTAATGGTGTCACTATGGGGCCGCCGACATCCAGTGCCAGACCCATGAAGACCTGTGAAGACAGATGGAGGCCATCACTTGCAGAGCATCATGGCCTGTTTATCATATCATCCTACTATCACAGGTATTGGTACACCAGGAATGTCACATGACAAAAGGGGCACATGTTAAGGCTAACCATTTCATGACTGGATTGCACCATCTGTCTGGGTGACAGTAGAATGCTGTTTAAGGCTAGGCACATACCTGTCTAGGACACATAATCAGTGTACTCACTCCTGTCTCACTTCATATAGTCCAAGACTGTACATGTCATACCAGGAACACCTACAGGTACTGTGACAGACTCATGGCAGTATATGTTGTTGATGGACAGCAGTGTGTATGCAATATAGTGGAGTGTGTCACCTGCTTCAACCTTGATGCAGGTGAGTACGGTTTGCATGGTACTGTATTTGACATGAATGGGGTGTGCTTTCCTGAAAGAAAATGCAACCTGTGGTATACAAACATGTTTATTCGGCTGATAATTTTGCTGTCTCATATGTAATTCTGGCCTGATGTGCTGGTAATGCTTGCAGAGTTATGCTCACATTTATGTGGCAAATGTTGAAGGGATGGGCACAACATTGCCATCTAGTCATGCCACAGCACACCTGTGGTAAACCTGTCAGATACAGAGTGGTGCAGTACTACATCTGGGATGTCTGCGAGCAACAGGTGTTGAAGGCCATGGATAACATTTTTGGGTGTTAACTTACCCGTTCTACTTGATGCTGCTGTCTACATAGCTACATTCCAGAACAACCATGCTGATAATGTATTGTAGTAATGAACAAGGACTTAACAGAGGTAAGTTACACCTTTTGCTTGGTTGCAGTCCCTTTAGCAATGCATTATAGCATATACAAGCCTTTTCTGACCGCTGCAAATACTTGTTGCCTGAATGTGACAGTGTTATCCTTCTGAGTATCCAAGTCTGTTAACACTGTCTGCAGGTTAATGGTGTAGCTGTTCATGTAAGACATAGTGTGGCCATGCCCATGACATATGGTATGATGGTACTGTTATCTGTATTCAGCTTGAGACCAGGACATTGGCAACATTCCATACCCACTGTATGACTGCATAGCAGTGTGTTAAAGTTAGTTTGTGTGTCTATGACCGACAGCACTCTACGTACAGTGGACAAAGTCTTGGACAGTACCTACATATGTGAGTGGTGACAACATTCATGCCTACATATGCATGGGTCATTGGGTGCAGCAGCTAATCAAAGGACCTCCACGGGTCTACATATTGCACACACATATGCAACACAGATTGGGTTCATCATCTTATTAAATGTGGACTGTGTTAAATGTCTTGCAGTACTGTGACAGTTGCCAGGGCATACCATACCCACAGAAAGTGCAACTGACAGAACTTCCCTGGGTTTGCTAATATGACAGCTTCTTGGCGATGCATTACTTTTTCTTATGCAATTTGTCATAACAATCAGGTGCTTCTGATGTGAAATAACTGCTTTATACAACTAGTAGACATCGTTAAGGGTATGTTTGTTTACCTACACTCTGGGGACCTCTGTATTGCTTGAATTATTGTCACAGGTGACACATGGACAAACATGGGCTGCAACCTGCAGGGTGGGACATATGGTGGCCATACCTCTCTCCTCTACATGTTGTTGTTGTTTGTCTTTCAGCTTTTCCCGGTTAGGGGTCGCCACAGCAGAACTCTGGTTTGCTAATGATTGGCAGTAGATTTTCATGAACGCCGAGGTGTCAGCTCGACATCCAACCTTCAACGAAGGCACGCCCATTTATGCATGTCTTTCGAACGCCCACCCAACCACTGGGAGGACATGCAGACTCCACACAGAAGGCACTCCCTGCACTCCAGCCGAGAATCGAACGGGAGAACCTCTTGCTGTTAGGCAACAACACTACCGCTGCACCACCATGGAAAAATTACCTCTCTCCTGTACATATTGTTGCAAAATGTCCTGATGTTTGCAGATACGTTTGTTCCATTCCCCATGACATTGTGGTTTTGTGGCACATATGTGGCAAAACATGACCAAGTAACTTTAAACAATGATAATGTATATTGTAAGGTCAGAACAAATAACCTTCAGGGAATGCATGCCAATGCACAAGCTGCTATGCTGTCAACTATTATGTGTGTTGCAGCAATATAGCCTAAGATTTGGCCTTTGTCTAACTTTTCTGTATGACTTTATCCAGGTATCCTTCTATGATGGCCTGAGAGGTATGCTGGTGGCCCTAACAAAGTCACACCACTGCAAGGGGAGATATATATATATATATATATATATATATATATATATATATATATATATATATATATATTTATACATACACACACACCAACCATGTACTACCATTGTTGGGAGTCCAACCCCTACCTGGCTAGTTTTACCAATGTTGTTGCTATATACATGACACAAGTGCCACAAAGCCTATATAGGGTAGGTGTGTCTGGCACTACTATTCAGGTAGTTGACATATGCAGTTGGTGTAAGGATTGCCACTGGGGGTTTGCAAGGCCCTAATAATGTTATAACCATCTCACCCACACACACAATGCTGCATGTGGACATGCATTGAAACACACATGCACACAGAGTGGGCACTTTTGTGTTCAGAAGACCTACCCATCTAATTACCTAAACTACATACTGACATAGGTATTGCATGCGCAACAGTGGTATTGATTTATAAAATGTGTAACTTTGCTTCTAACGTGGAAGACATCTGTAGGCCCTGAATAGGTTGCCAATGGAAAAGTTAACAGGGTGGAACAGGCACACTAAGTGGCATAACCATCACACACGCACACACAACACACACACACACACACACACACACACACACACACACACACACACACACACACACACACACATATGACAGCCACACTGCTACAGGCGATATGCATACACAAACATATACTCACACAGTTGGGTGCATTCAGATGATAATCATTACCTATCTAGTTGTCTGTGCTATAGTGCTACATACCTATTGCATGTGCCATGGTGATTATGTGTTGCTGAAGACATACCTCACAATGTCATACACCAGTTAACCTGGACAAAGCCTTCATTAATTGTGGGATGCACTCAAAAAATATAGGGACACCTTTCACATATTTCTCTTGCATACCTAGACAACCGATAGGGCAACAGGTTTTGCATCAGCTTGACCTTTCAGTAGGGTATGACATATGAAACACATATGTCTGTCAATATTTCTGACGTCAACCCTCAATTAATTGACAATGATTAGACAGAAAACCCCTTTTGTATGAGACATGGACTACATATATGTGGCAAACATCTGGTCATTCTGCAATAAGTTGTACAGTGGAGTGCTATGGCCTACAGTGTTTAAAATGGTGCATCTAAGGTGGGTGACATTAATAGGCCCTGTGACGTAATGCCATGGGGAGGGCGTCAACAGGCCTCAAAACAATATAACCAACTTCCACATGGATTATGCATCACTCACACACACACACACACACACACACACACACACACACACACACACACACACACATATATACATATATACAGTAGCCGGTATTGGAATTCATACCCCTAGCTCTCTAGTTGTATGTACTATAGTATTACATACATATTGCAAGCACCACTGAGCTTAGATTGCTGACAAGTGTCCAAAGGTGCTTCTAAAGTGAATGGCATCAGCAGCCCTTGTAAAGTAAGACAATGGGGGGTTTACTGGGTGGAACAGGCCTCAAAATGGTATAACCTACAAACACATACACAGACTCATACACTCACAAATACACTCAGACACACCAGTGCCAGTACCAAGATTAGAACCCCTATCTATCTAGTTGTTTGTACTATACTGCTACATACTTATTGCAAGCACCATAAAACTTAGATGGCTGAGGAGTGTCCAAAGGTGCTTCTAGGGTGAAGGACATCAGCAGCCCTTGTAAAGTAGGGCAATGGGAGGATTTACTGGGTGGGACAGGCCTCAAAATGGTATAACCTACAAACACACACATACACTCAGACACACAGTTGCCAATACCATGATTAGAACCCCTACCTATCTAGTTATACATACTATAGTGCTCCATACTTATCACAAGCACCACAAAGCATAGATGGCTGACACATGTCCAAAGGTGCTTCTAAGGTAAATGACATCAGCAGCCCTTCTAAAGTAGGGCAATGGGAAATGTACTGGGTGGGAAAAGCCTCAAAATAATTTCACCGACAAACATGCACACTTACAAACAGAAACACACATTAGTCAGAAATGAGATTAGAACCCCTGCCTATGTAGTTATTGGTGCTATATAGTTACGTAGTTAGCACAAGCATCACAGAGCTTATAGGACTGGGGATTGTCCCAAGGTACTTCTAAGGTCAATGACAGCAGGACTGCTAAAGCAGGCCAATGGTAGCGCACTGTGTGGGAATGGCCTAAAACCCTTTAACCTAAAAACACAAACACACACACACACACACACACACACACACACACACACACACACACACACACACACACACACACATTTGGGTGTTGTGAGATTACAACCCCTATATCACTACTATTACACAATGGAGCAAACCTTCATGCTGGCACATGCCACTAGTTATAAATGGTGTGCAGTTATCTCCACATGACAACACTCTATGTCTTTCAGGGTGTCTCTGTCTATGACTCTCTCTCTCTCTCTCTCTCTCTCTCTCTCTCTCTCTCTCTCTCTCTCTCTCTATCACTGTCTGTCTCTGTCTTCCCCATATATCTATGTGTGTGTATGCTTGAAATATATTTATGTGTTGCCCATATATATGTATGTGTGTCACACTCCATTGATGGAGATATAGCACATACGGGCCACCTAGAGACAGCTGGGGGTAATCCTGTGTGATGGGTGTGGGTAGAGACAGTTAAGGTGTACATAGCTGTCTGTATGCAAAGGCATATCTACACAATACAGCTGTATAGGCCAATGTGGGCTTACACATGGGCTGTAATTCTCTAAGTGTAGTAGCATGCCCAGTATGGCCTTCTATAGTAATAGTGGGAGTCCATTCCAGAGATATCTGTACTCTGGTCCAGGGTTTTGTGTGCTACAGTCATACCTGTCAACCTGTTCATAGCTTCATAGGTTCATAAGTAGGTACTAAGCTATTGGCCCTAGGACCTATATAAGCCTAGCCAAATGGTACCCTAGCTTTTGCTACCCAAGACAATTATTTTCCTGTGCCCCTGTCAAGCAGAGCCACAGAAGTGATCCCTGGGGTGAATTTCCTATCTCCCATCCAATCATCAAGATTTTTTTTGAAGAGTGCTAATGAAGAGCTTTGTTTGATATAGATAAGTAGTTTGTTCCAGAATATGGGAAGTCTCTGAGACAGGAATCTATCCCTCTAGCAGGTTCTGTTTATTGTGGTGACAAGGTTTAGGTCCCTAGAGCGTGTAGCTCAGAGGGATTGGGATTTCTTTACATGGAACATGTCCAACAGCCCTGGATTTGACATAGCTTTGTATGTTAGGCAGAGATTACCTCTGAGTAGGCGATATGCGACAGAGTAAAGCTGGAGTTTTTTTAGGCGGTCTGCGTAGGGCATCTGTTTGAAGCCAGTAATCCTCTTTGTGAGGTATTTCTGTGGCCTTTCCAGTTGTTGTAGATGTCTTGTGAGGTACATACCAAAAGGGGCATTGTACTCTATAATGGGTCTAATGAGTGATGAGTAGAGGGGAACAATGACCTCTTTTTTCCTGGATGAGAAACCTTTTGTGATGAGGTGTGCCACGTAGAAGGATTTCCTGACTACTGTGGTGATGTGATTATCAAAGGAGAGACTACTGTCCTCCTGTGCCCCAAGGTCTCATCACATTTTCGGTGTTAAATAGACTACCGCCTATGTGGCAGTTCATGGGTACAGAGTTTTTACCAAAAGGGATGACAATGTACTTTTTGACATTGAGCTTGAGGCCATGGCTTTGACACCAGGCATCGGTCTCAGTGAGACCCTTTTGTAGGATGTCCACATCGTTAGGCGATTTGATTATGGCTCCTAGTTTGCAGTCATCTGCGAACTTTGTTAGCCAAAGACCTTCTGTGTTAGCCAGTACTTCAGAGAAGTAGATACCATACAGGAGAGGACCTAGGACTGAACCCTGTGGTACTCCACTTATCACTGGTCTGAAGTTGGATTTAGAGTCTGCTATTTTCACAGTGTGGGTTTGGTCAGTGAGCAACCCATCTTGTGACTGCAAGAACTCTGGGGATAGCCTGGCAAAATGAGGAAACAATGGGCCAAACACAGGGATATATTTTAAATATTGCTCTTATACACTTAGTTGCTAGAGTAACAGGTTTTGTTTTAGCAGACATATTCTGACATATATGACATCTGACACTAAAATGTATGTCATTACTTACTGACATAGATCCACAGATCATCACAGTGACTTGCCAGTGACATACAAGATTTGTGATGAGCGGACCAAAATTATGAGCCAAAGTATAGACATTCTGGCCAAATCCAGCTAGTTGAGAGGTGTGGCTACAGCCAATTGACTGTTTAAGCTGCGTAAACAGTCCAGCACCTTAGTCATATACTGGCCACTGATCTCCTGGTTGTGTGGTAGCCTTCTTAACTGAAATGTCATATTCTGGTGTAGGTACAGAGTGCAAAGTACTGAACAGAGATTTCCACAATATGTTTGGTATATTCTACATAGCACTGTGATTTTCTGGTATGTCAGTGGCAGAGCAGTATAGAGTTATATGCTGAACCACTGACAGACATTTGTTTATAGGTTCATAGATTAAAAGGAGGTTACTAGGCTATTGGCCCTGAAGCCCTTATAACTCTAACAGACAAGAGTGTAGCCCACGTTAAGACATGTCAGCACCCAGAGCCCCTGTTCAGCAGGAACAAAGATAGAATCACAAGACTGTATTGTCTGTTAACCACACTGTTATCCAGGGTGCACTTCACAAGGGGTATTGAGGTATTCAGTTGATGTGGGAGTCTGTGTAACACATATCTGTCACACCAACAACTCCCATTGATCTCACAGACAAGGTTCATAGGTTCGTAGGTTGGTACTAGGCTATCAGCCCTAGGGCCTATACAAGCCTATCCATAACAATTCCCTGGCTATTTCTTCCCACAGTATTTACTTTCCTGGACCCCTGTCTAGCAGGGTGACTGATGTGATCCTGGGGTGAATTTCCTATCTCCCATCCAATCATCAAGGTTCCTTTTGAAGAGGGCCAAATAGGAGCTCTTCTTGACATGTATGGGCAGTCTATTCCAGAGTCTGGGGAGTCTCTGGGAACCTATCCCTCCAGCATGTTTTGTTCATTGTGATGACAAGGTTTAGATCTCCAGAGCATGTGTCTCTGAGGGATTGGGATTTCTTTAAGTGTAGCATGTCCAACAGCTCTGGGTTTGACATGGCCTTGTATTTTAAGAAGAGATCACCTCTGAGTAGATGATATGTGACAGAGTATAGCTGGAGTTTTTATAGACGGTCAGCATAGGGCATCTGCTTTAGGCCTGTGATTCTTTTAGTGAGGTATTTCTGTGGCCTTTCCAGTTGTTGCAGATGTCTTGAGAGGTACATACCAAATGGGGTGTTGTATTCTATAATGGGTCTAATGAGGGCTAAGTACAGTGGGACAATGATCTCTTTTTTTCTGGATGAAAAGCCCTTAGTGATGAGATGTGCCACATAGAAGGATTTCCTGACTGTTGTGGTGATGTGGTTATCGAAGGTAAGACCACTGACCACCTGTGTCCCCAAGTCTCTTATCACACTTTTGGTGTTTAGTGTACTGCCACCTATGTGATAATTCATGGGTACATGTTTTTTCCCAAAGGGGATAGCTATACATTTCTTGGCAATGAGCTTGAGCCCATGGCTCTGGCACCAAGCATCTGTTTCTGTAAGGCCCTTTTGTAGAATATGCATATCATTTGGGGATTCAATAGTGGCTCTCCCAGTTTGATGCTGCGCCTACAGGTTGCTTGAGTGGGACATGACTTGGAGATGTGCAGCAGTCCCATTAAGGCAGGGTTGGGATTGCTTTGTATGACAGACAGAGCTCACCTTTGAGGAGTCTGTATGGAATGAAGTAGAGGGACAGTGCTTTTAGCCTATCTATGTAGGGTATGTGTTTGAGGATCAAGATTCTCCTGGTGAGGAATCTTTGTGGTCTCTCCAGCTGCTGCATGCTTTTTGAGGTACATGCTGAAGGGAGGGGGGGGGGGTTGTACACAAAAATGTCCTTATAAGGGTGGGATACATGGATCTTATGACCGCTTTGTCCTTGAATGAGTTACCCACCTTTGTGTAAAGGAATGACAATGGCTGTCCTCCACTCAGCTGGTGCGAAGCCAGTACTCAGGCTTTGGTTGAGTAGGGTGCCTAATGTTGCTAACAGTTTATGCCTGAGTTCATGTAGGATGCAGCCAAGGATGTATTCAAGTCCCATGGAGGCTGCATTTTCCCTTTGTGAAGCCAGTGATACCCTGTTCCATAGTGATAAAAGGTGGGTGGGCAGATACTGGGGAAGTTCTGCTTTACTGATGGTGGGGATAGAGGGGAGATGTTTCCCACTAAATCTGTCAGCCAGTAGAGTGGCTATATCTGCAGGTTTTGTGTATGTGCTGTCTTTGACCACCAGTTCTGAGTAGATCTTGGAGATTCCTTTGAGACTGCAGATATATATGAAGATGGCCTTCTGATTGTCTGTCTTAGATCTGGGCAATTTGGTGTCAGAGTTGCCTTTAGAGGATTTCAGTACTCCTGTTAGTTGTTTATTCAGGCTAAGGAGAGATTGCTTCCAATTGTGCACCTGCTGCTTCTTGGTCCTGGACAGCAATGTTATCCTTCCGTTATATAGTTCCTTTATCACAGACGTTTCCAGACAGGTGTACTCTCCCTTGTGGAGGATAATGTTGTCCTGTCATGTATTCCTGATTCCATGTATATATATATATATATATATATATATATATATATATATATATATATATATATATATATATATATATATATAATATGCAGGTATAGTACTTTGGTGCACATGGTTACATTGGTGCCTGTTCCTCCAGTGGAGGAAGGGGCTGTGCAGCTGTTTATACCAGCCCTCAGGTGGTTGTGATCGGCTAGGGAGACATTCTCATTTTGGCATAACTAGAGGTAGTCAGGGAAGATGGTGATATTGAACTTGACCACTTTTTTATCAGATCTGGTCAGGGAGGGTGATACCATAGGGATGCTGCTGTGGTTACTCATGTTGGTTACTACCACTTCCAACATATGTATCACATCTTGTGGGGGTATCAAGTAGCCATCCAAAGGATCTAGCATTGAGAAGATGGGGGAATCTCTGTGCATGTCTGTTCTGTCATGGTTGATATTTGCAATCTATGTTTAGGTAATTAAAGTCAGCCAGGATCAGGGTTGAATCCTGATAGATTGGTAGAGGGATATATAGGTGGGGTGGCCATCCTGAGTGGAATATGTTGGCCTGTAGCTGCCTATAATTTGAATAGGGGTCTTGTCGACAGTTACATTTTTGCTGGAGTCTCTCTTGTGCATCAGATTATTGGACTAGCCTGAAGATGTGTGTCTGTTTCATATTATATTTATAGTCCACCTCCTTTGGCTTGTCTGGCCACATTTTAGGGTATGCCTGTATGGTAGGATGAGTGACCAGGTAAGGATGGTTTGCTCGCCACAGCTGTGGGCCAGGTTTCTGTGACTGCACAATTGTCAGCATCTCCCAGGGTTAAGAATGCTTGCAATGAGTGCATTTTCATGTTTAGACACCTAGTGTTTAGCAGCATGACCGTTAATTTGCATTTTGACGTGAGTTTCATGTTGGTATTGTCGACCTCATGACCTTCCCCAAAACAGCCACTGTTGTGGAGGTAAGGGCCTTTCCCAGAAGCCTGAAACCCTACTGAGACATATGCAGGCAATCTGTAGCAAAGCAGCATGGTCTGTCACTCATATGTTCCCAGGCTGTTCGGCACTGACTCCCCCTGGGATGACGCCAATCATTGATGTCAATCATTTTCTATTTGTATTGAGACATCATTCTGGGTGACAGTAGAATACTGCTTAAGCCTAGGGACATAGGGACACATGTTCAGCATGTTCAGTCATGTATGTCTTCCTATAGTCCAGGGAGGTACAGTATGTTTGACGTCATTCACACCAACATGGAGTGGGGCATACTTATAACAGTACCTGTTGAGTAGAGACTTCAGTGCATGCGTGATATGGCAGATGATGGCACCTAACAAACAAATAACTGTTACAGTTTCCTTATGCAGCCTGGCTGGGGGGCACATTTCTGTGTCTCACAATAGAGTATCCTATGGAGTAATATGTTAGGTTTATGGTTGGATCTTACTGGTTGCCTGGCACTCCTAAGTGGGCTATGCCTGATATGTGGTTTGGAGGTTTGTGTAGTTCTCATGTGTGTTTGGCTCTGAGGTTCCTTTGTTTGGGTTTGTATTTGCTGGGGACCACCACATATGTGGGCATGTGTTGTGTAGTTGTGGGTGATGTTTACTGACTGCATGCAGTGCAGGGAACCTATGTTACTGCACAATTTGTTTTGGTGTGCACATTCTCCATTTGCCTGTCCAGTAGTTCCCCTTCCCCTTACATTTGTCTCTTGGGTCTATATCAGAAGATTGAAACACCAAAAGAGCAAACGTTCTTTAACTGAACGCTAATACTCGAAAGCACACAATATCAAAGGTATGCAACAATGATTTTTTTTCCCAGGGAAAGAAATCGCTGAGCCGTTGTCAGAACTTTGCCAATTCCTCCACTGTGGTGCAATCTCAGAGTTGATATATTTAAGTAGGGGGTTGTGTGGTGGCCCCCCACTTTATTTTTTTTTTGATTTTTTTTTTTCGCTGTTCCGTATGTTCGATATTGTGTGGTTTCAGGTATTTGAGCTTGATTAAAGAGCGTTCACTCTTTTTGTGTTTCAATCTCCTAATATAGACCTGTGTTTCTTTGTCCTTCTGTAGTGCAGTCACGGGCTTTGTGCACAGTTGCTGCTGTTATGTATTTCTGTATGTTTCTGTATGTCTGGTGTGAGTGGGGTGAATGTCATAACATCACACACAGGTTTATGGACTTCACATCTCTGAGTGTACCTGTTCATAGGATCACAGGAGATTACTAGGCTAATGGCTTTGGGGCTCTTACAAGGCTAGCCCAGAGTATATCCCCATTAGAAACACCACAATCAGCAGCTGTCAGCCCTGTCAATGAGAGACTCAGGTGGCACCCCTGCGACAAATATTTGGTTTGCCATCCACTCATCAATGCTGTGCTTGAAGAGGATCAGTGATGTACTTTGTTTGTACTATGTGAGGAGTTAGGCTTACGGATATGGAGCATCTGTAGTATAGCGGGGTCTGAGATTGCCTTATCGGTGAGACACAGGTCACCTCTGAGCAATCTGTATGATACAGAGCAGAGTGAGGCTGATATGAGTCTGTCCTCATAAGACAGGTATTGAAAGCCATGGATTCTGTTTGTGAGGTATTTCTGTGTCCTTTCCAATTAGTGCACGTGTTTGGAGAGGTACATGCCAAACTGGCTAATGTACTCAATTATTGGCCTAATGATG
Organism: Protopterus annectens; assembly: GCF_019279795.1. NCBI lineage: Eukaryota > Metazoa > Chordata > Ceratodontiformes > Protopteridae > Protopterus > Protopterus annectens. The sequence continues at coordinate 1,450,764,134 of NC_056726.1, forward strand.
GAGGTGTATAGAGAGGTAATAACCTCCTTTCTTCTGGATGTAATCCCTTTACTTATGTCATAAACCAAGTAAAAGTCTTTTCTGACCACAGCCACTACATGATGGTCAAACATGACCATTGTTGTTGACTTGTGTACCCTGGTCTCTAAGCACAGGTTGTGTGCTTAGGGGTTTGCCGCTGATGTGGTAATCAGTGGGGGCTGTATTTATGATGAATGGTATGATGATACACTGTTTTGCATTTAACCTTAGGCCATGAGTTTTGCATCAGTAATTTGTTGTTGTGAGACTGTCTTGAAGTATGTTAAGATCATTTGGGGACTCAATGACAGCACCGAATTACAGTAGTCCACAAACTTGGTGAGCCACAGGCCTTTTATCTTTTCCCAGACCTCTGACAAGTAGATAGCAAACAATATGGGTCCCAAGACAGATCCCTGGATGACATCCATAGTGATAGGTCTAGTATCGGAGGTAGTGGCACCTATTTTGACCTTATGGGCCCTATCTGTGAGCCAGTTGGGCACGCACATGATGGCATAGGGATTGACACCAAGTTCTGTCAGCTTTTCAATGATACCCAAGTGGGGAATTGTGTCAAAACCTTTGGCCAAGTCACAGTAATCTGTGTGTACTGACTTCCCCTCATCTAGTGCCTTGGTAACAGTCTCAAAGAGGTAGAACAGGTTCAACAGGCAAGATTTGCCCTTGATGAATCCAAATTGGGTGGGGTCAAGTGCTTGGAGATTGCCTATGTCCTTGTTTATGAGGTGCATAATAATATGCTCTATGACCATACAGATCAGACTTGTTAAGCTAATGGGGCAATAGTTTCCAGGCTCAGTAGTGGCAGCACCTTTGTGCAAAGAGATGACAATGGCAGTACTCCACTCTGCTGGACTGAAACCTGTGCTTTGGCTGTGGTTGAGTAGGGGGCTCAATGGCAGCTACAGCTCTTGCTGGTGATGTTGCAGAATACAGCCTGGGATACTACAGGTCCCATGGCAGCTGCATTGTTAGGCTTGGATAGGGACTTTAACACTTGGGGATCTACAGAGATGTTAGGTGCAGGGCAAGTATCGTGGATGTGGAATGTGTCTTTGGCGAGGGACAAGGGGGTGATGTTTGGGTTGGAAATATCTGCTAGCAGGTTGGCTAAGTCAACAGGATCAGTGTAAGTGGCAACGTTAAGAAGTAATTCAGAACAGACTTGGCCTTAGCCATGGAAGTTTCTGATAAAACTGAAAGAGATATTGGGGTTAGCCTTTCAGAGGCTAGCTTCAATTCATAATTGGTTTTGGAGGATTTCACTGTTGATCTACTTTGCCTGTTGAGCTTAAGTAGGGTTTTTTTTCCAATTGGGAATTTGTGCCCTTTTACCATTGGGCAACTGTTGCTTCCTTTTGTTGTAAAGCCTGTTCATAGAAGATTTCTAGCATTTAGTTTTGTGTATCCTTGAGAAGCAGATTTTAGTTCTGTTGTGTAAGCCTGAGTCCATGCAGTTGTAGATGTACTTGTATACTACAGCACACTGTTCAGTATATTTGTCTCCATGCTCTGGGGGGGGGGGTGGTGTGTAGCTACTGATACCTTCCCATTGAAGGATGTAGTCATATTTTGAGATGTAGAAGTCAGAAGGACAGAACCTGTTTAGCAGGCTGTCCATCAGTGCACCCCTTCATCTGTTGTAGTCCTCAGACAGTTTGTGCTACAATGTTATTATAAGGCTACATGTGAGCCATAGCTCTCAAACCATCACACACTGGCATCTGGACAGGCCCATATATAACAGTCAGACACAGGCCCACACATGGGGACAGGGTGTTAATATTGCTCTGCCAAACATAGACTGTTGGGAGAACGGTTGTGTATTAGCTTGCATTTTGTTATGGGTATGTTGTCTGCTTCTCCACTGTCTGCCATTGATCCTTTAACATCAACTTTTATTGTTTGGCAAGTAGTTTGGCAATCAAATAGAATTTTATGATAAGCAGAACAGATATACAAGGCATACTTGTGGTCCTTCTGTGACACCCTGTCATTCCAGGGGTATGGCTGGTGCCCAGTGACTTGGTGTCAGTACTGACACAGTAAGGAGGCAGCCATTTATAACCTGGCACTGCACTGACTTTCAAACACCTGCTGTCCTTCTAGGCACTGTGTAGGTTACTCCCAGCTGTGTACTGTCCAGATGCATGTCTCCCTGTCCCTGAATGGTCTAGCTTTCCTGCAGTAACACATATTGACTTCTGGACTACTCCTACCATAGGTGGAGCTGACATGCAACATAGTTTGCACAGACAGTCTTGAAACATGGACCCTGTCAACCACAGTACTGTACATACACCACTAAGCCACAACAGCCAGCAATAAGTGCTACCTATTTCCTGACAGTATGAAGAATGCATATACAGAGCTCATTTGCTCCTGTATATTGCGGACATGCTATAAGCTAGCAAGTTGATTGGGACAGGCCTGAGAATGTGTGCTCTGCTGCTATTATCCTGCAAACATGTATGTCCCTGCATTTCTATGGAAAGATGGGTGGGTTGGCAGGAGGGGGCATAACTCCAACTGTACACATTTCCACAGACTGTGCAGATGTTTGCTTGACATTTAGTTTCCTTACAGACTGTGCAGATGTTTGCTTGAAATTTAGTTTCCACTTAGCATAGTATTTTGCTTGTCTTGGAGAATACTGGCATATCACTAGAGACCAACAGTTAGACAGTTATGACAGACATTCGAGTTTCAGACTTCTTATCCTTCAGAGACTTAAGGCAACTGTAAGACCTGCTGTGATATCAGTGTGTAAGATTGTAAGTGTTATATTTCATCATTGCCCCTATTTTTGGGCCTTTGCCACATGTCTTTCTGGCTTTGTACAGCTGACTTGCTGTGAGAGGCTGAGAGGTGTAACCGACACTGCCAACATCTTGGCTGACAAGTTCAGTGCAACTGACATTGCCAACATCCTGGCTGACAAGTTCAGTGCAAACTTCACCCCTCCCTCTCCACCAAAGGGGCAAGCGCCCATCCCAGAAGAATGTGGTGCTCCAGATATCTCAGACACACAAGTAAAGACAGCCCTTGCAAAGGCCAAAAACACAGCATCAATGGGACCAGATGCTATCCCAGGTTGTGTCTTACAGGAGCTTCAAAATGAACTAACCCCCCATCTCAAATCACTATTCAAACTCAGCCTCTCTACAGGCTATGTACCCAAAGAATGGTGTACAGCAACAGTCATACCACTCCACAAAGGTGGTGCCACAACTGACCCTGGGAACTATCACCCTATAAGCTTGACTAGCTTGGTCTGCAATGCCATGGAATGCATTATCATGGAGCTCATTAACAGGGACATTGGGAACCTCCAGACACTGGACCCCACCCAGTTCAGCTTTGTTAAAGGCAGATCATGCCTCCTGAACTTGATCGACTTCTTCGAAACAGTCACCAAGGCCAAAGATGAAGGGAAGGTGGTCCACACAGCATATCTGGCGTTCGACACCATCCCACACTCAGGAATCATAGACAAACTCACCAGCTTAAATATTAACCCCTATGTCACGAGATGGGTTGCCATTTGGCTCTCAGACAGAACCCACATGGTAAGAGTGGCAGGCGCCATGTCTGACTCTAAACCAGTCACAAGCGGAGTCCCACAGGGCTCAGTCCTGGGACCCCTCCTGTTCGGTATATATTTCTCCGAAGTACAGGCAAAGGCAGAGGGACTGTGGCTAACCAAGTTCACAGATGACTGTAAATTGGGTACAATAATTGACTCTCCAGCTGACACAGACATCCTGCAAAAGGGTCTCACAGAGACAAACACCTGGTGTCAAAGTCACGGCCTCAAGCTAAATGCCAAAAAATGCATAGTAATCCCATTTGGGAAAAACAAAGTACCTACAAACTACCACACAGATGGGAATCCACTAAGTACAGAAGAAGTAATTAGGGACCTGGGTACCCAAGTAGATAGCATGCTCTCCTTTGATAACCACATAGCCAAAACGGTCAGGAAATCCTTCTATGTGGCACACCTGATCACAAAGGGTTTCTCATCCAGATCCAAGGAGGTGATTGTGCCCCTTTACTCCTCACTCATTAGGCCCATAATAGAGTACAATGCCCCATTTGGAATGTACCTCATTAGACACCTGCAACAACTAGAAAGACCACAGAAGCACCTCACTGAGAGGATTAAGGGCCTTAAACAATTATCCTATGAAGCACGACTAAAAAAGCTCCAGCTCTTCTCAGTCGCTTACCGTCTTCTCAGAGGTGAAGTATGTCTGACCTATAGGGCTATGTCAAACCCTGAACTAATGGACATGCTTCACCTCAAAAAACTGAGATCCCTCAGAATCACTCTTTCTAGTGACTTGAACCTATGTACAACAATAAACAGGACATGCTGGAGGGATAGATTCCTGTCCCAGTGACTCCCCTCACTCTGGAATAGAATCCCAATCCATATTCGACAGAGCTCCTCTCTGACCTTTTTCAAGAGAAATCTTGATGAGTGGATGGGTAATTGTAAGTTCTACCCTGGGATCACTTCAGGAGCCCTGTTGACAGAGGCCCAGGTTACTAATCTAATGGGGAGGCAAAAGCCATCACTCTGTGGCTAGGCTTATAAATGCCTATGGGCAGATAGCCTAGTACTTACCTATGAACCTATGAACCAACATTGACATCCATGCATGTGACCTATGACCGTGCAGTTTGTTAGTTCCCCCACATATGCTGCCATGAGTTTTGTCACCTATAGGACTACTGCATATTGTGGGTAAGCCAGCATTTGGCAGACATTTCTTGTTGTCCCACATAGCTGTCAGTTGCCTGCTGCTATCCCTGTAGTCCACCCCATTATCTTGCATACATGCAGCAATATCATAGATTTGCTAGCACAACATAATACAACATTATTTGCTGTTAAAATAAATGAATTACCTTATGCCTGCGTCAGTTGTGAAGACAGTGCTTGAGGGCTGCCTGTGTTGAATGCGCAGTACATAGCCTATATATGGTAAGGTACAGGTAGTGTGATTTGTGTGGCATCCTTTTTACTGTGTGTGTGCAAGTTGGAGAGAGGTGTCAGTCCCTGGGGCCCTAGGTTGTCAGTGTATATGCTGTGCGTTGCCTCTTTGCCAAGTCTAGGGTGTACTGGGCATGCCTATGCCTGCCTACAGGGAGAAGCTCAGGGGGTTCCTCCTCCAAGTCTCCCTGTGCCTGTGTGGACCTTGGCAATGGTGGTGGGCTGTGTCCCCCTTCCCTGTGCTGTTCCTGCCGCAGCTGTTTCCACAGGATCATATTGTGTTGCATGGCAGATATTATGAACATGTGTGCACATGAGGCTGAAGAGTACTGCAAGGCTTCTTCAGATATGTCAAGGCAGCGGAACTGTGACTTGAGCAGCCCAAACACATGCTCTATAATGATTATAGTTTGTGTGTGTGCCTCATTATGGCATTCTTCAGTGTGTGTGTGTGTGTGTGTGTGTGTGTGTGTGTGTGTGCATTTCTGATGGGTGTCATCATCCATGGTTACAGTGCATAATCAGCATTCCCCACGGGATGGCAGTATAGGATATTTCCTCGGCAAATGCCTGGTACAGCTGTGAGGCATGCCAGATGTGGGAGTTGTGATAACTGCCAGGGCTACCAGCATACACATTGATAATAATGCCCTGGGCTATGGACACGACCTTTCAGTTGATGGAGTGATAGTCCTTGTGGTTGACGTAGACTCTACCCTCTTCACCAGGTGGTGCTTTGATGTGGACATGGGTGCAGTCTATGGCACCCAGTACCTCTGGGTAGTTTGCTACATGATGGAAGAGATGCATATTGCTGGTCCTCTCCTCAGGGGTGATGGAGAAATAAATGTGCTCAGTGACATGTGGAAGCATGACATCCAGGAACTGGTGGAGTACCCTGGATGCAGATGCCTGTGAGATCTCCATGATGTCCACAGTAGTTCTTTGGAAAGTACCTGTAGCTAGTATTCTTAAGGCTATACATACCTTTGTTTCCACTGAGATGGGTTGCCCTCTGCTCTGTGTCTGAAGTAAGGCTGGCAGAGCTCAGTGAGTTGCCTAGGTATGTCCCTGTCCACCCTGTAGTGCTCTACTACCTCCATCTCATGTAGTCCCTGGAAGGTTACCCTGGGTCTGAAGACTCTTCTCCTCCTCAGTCTGGACTGGTTGTCAGCATCATCCTCATCACTGTTCTCAGTTTGTAGCATGAAGAGATGTATCAAAGCAACAGCAGACCCTATCATTTTGTCAGTTAAAATTCCCAAGTGTGTACTCCAGTGGTGTTGAGTATGTGGGAAAATCAGATTGAAGGGTGTTTGCATACGTTATACTGGTGTGCTGCAGATGCTGCCTGTGTGAATGGCTGACTATGATACATTCCACCTGCCAGCTATATTATTGAGGGGTTTGAATGGGCCACTGTGAGAGGCAGAGGCCTTATTAGTCATTTATAGTTGATTGCCTTTTGTCTGCTATTTCTTTTTTTTTCCCATTTCCTCCAGTTTTAGGCCTTTAAAACTGTTGCAGCTAGTGGGAACATTGCTGAATGGAAAGGGCCCGCCCCTGGATACAAACGCACACAGCATTTCTGATTTCAGCTAAACAGAGCTAAGCAGCCTCAGACACACCCTCTTGCTAAGCTGTGTTTATCTGGTTTCAGAAATGCTGAGCGGTGCACACATCTGCTAAGCTGGGCTGAATTCTGCTTATAATTAAACTTCTTAGCAATCCTCAGACCAGCTAACCAGAGCTCTTCACTGATAAGCATTGTTCAGTTTTGATTTATATGATGTACTACATGAACTACAGAACGGACTGGCACCCCACCTAAGTACCATGTCCAATCATAGCCTAATCTCAGGCTATGTGGCTACTGAATGGCACACAGTGACGGTTATCCCACTCCACTCCACCCCATTAGCTTGATGAGCCTGGTCTGCAAAGCCATGGAACTTATCATCTTGGAGCTTATAAACAGACATAGGTAACCTCCAAACCCTGGACCCCACTCAGTTTGGGTTTGTAAAAGGTAGCTCATGTCTACTAAACCTGACTGACTTCTTTGAAGCAGTCACTAGAGCCGAAGACGAGGGCAAGGTAGTGTATACAGCCTATCTTGACCTTAACAAGGCTTTCAATACCATCCCCCACTCTGGAAGTATAGATAAACTCACTAAACTGGGCATAAATCCCTATGTCACAAGATGGGTGGCCAACTAGCTCACTGATGGAACCCACACAGTAAAAGTAGCCGACTCCAAGTCCGACTTCAGACCAGTGATGAGTGGAGTACCACAGGGTTTGGTCCTGGATCCTCTCCTGTTCGGCATCTACTTCTCTGAAGTGCAGGCCAACACAGAAGGTCTTTGGCTAACAAAGTTTGCAGATGACTGCAAACTGGGAGCCATAATAGAATCACCTAATGATGCAGACATTCTACAAAAGGACCTCACAGAGACAGATGCTTGGTGTCAAAGTCATGGCCTCAAGCTCAATGCCAGGAAGTGCATTGTCATCCCCTTTGGGGAAAAACTCAGTACTCATGAACTACCACATGGGTGGTAGCTCACTAAACACTGAAAGTGTGATAAGAGACCTTGGGACACAGGTGGACAGTAGTCTCTCCTTTGACAAACACATCACCACAGTAGTCAGGAAATCCTTCTACTTGGCACACCTCATCACAAAAGGGTTCTCCTCAAGAAAAAAGGAGGTCATTGTTCCTCTGTACTCATCCCTCATCAGACTCATTATAGACTACAATTTCCCATTTGGCATGTATCTCACAAGACACCTACAGCAATTGGAAAGGCCACAGAAATACCTTACTAAGAGGATTACTGGCCTCAAACAGATGCCATATGCAGACCATCTAAAAAACTCCGGCTCTACTCTGTCGCATATCGCCTACTCAGAGGCGATCTCTACTTAATATACAAAGCTATGTCAAACCCAGAACTGTTGGACATACTACACTTAAAGAAATCCCAATCTCTCCAAACCACATGCTCCAGAGACCTAAACCTTGTCATCACAATAAACAGAACATGCTGGAGGGATAGATTCCTGTCCCAGTGACTTCCCATACTCTGGAACAAACTACCCATTCATGTCAAGCAAAGCTCCTCATTGGCCCTCTTTAAGAAAAATCTTGATGACTGGACGGGAAATAGAAAATTCACCCTGGAGAATCACTTCTGTGGCACTGCTTGACAGGGGCACAGGAGAATAATTTTCTTGGATGGCAAAAGCCAGGGAACTTCTTTTGGCTAGGCTTATAAAGACCCCAGGGCCAATAGCCTAGTACCTACCTATGAACATATGAATCTATATAAATGTATTAATTGGACATTAATTACTCATTACTGACATATTATTAAGTGTTATATGTTTTATATTATATGGCGTTCCCCTATGTGCTTTGATTACATTACCTTTGGGTGTGATTGTACTGTATGGGACACTTGTGTTTACATGGGTGAGTTCACATCATATATCCACTGACACTAGAAATTTGGATCAGCTACACTACCCTGGTTAACAAATATCAATGACTACATCATTAAATAAAATAAAATTATTTATCAGTGCTTTCCTACGTAAAAGCTGAATAACCTCTCTTGGTATTTGAACTATGAACTACTATATACAACGCCAGAACTCTAACCACAAAGCTAACAGAGCTGTCTACATTTTTAGATATACATTTCTATATAGCTCTTTCATGAGCAAAAACAGTGGGGAAAAACTATGCAACCATTTTAAATGTATATATAAAAAAATTGTCATTCTATTAACTTTCTAAGTTTGTAAGAGCAATACATAAAAGCTATCCCCATTTCTGAGTTTTGCCCCACTTTTAGTACTGCATTTCTCCAGACTTGTAAGCTCCAATGTTTTTACTCCAAGCATGACACACATCCTTTTCATGTCAGCTGCCTCTTCTGCCTACACCACTGCATTATAGCCCCTACATGGTTAGGTACCTGCAGACATGGTGGCACCTTTTGCTATTCAGTAAATTTAGCTAATTTACATACACCTAATTACCTATACTCTAGTTACAGCACTACACGAGAGCCTATGCCCTTAGCAACCACTTTTACCTGCCATGGTATGAGTCTGCATGCTAGCCAGTATAATAGGGAATTTACTTTTAGCTTAAATAATCCTCTTTTATACTTTAAAATTCTTAATTTTGACAGATACCATGCTTGGGCACAACTGCACTCTGCTTACACATAGCATATGTGCATGTAACATTAAATTTGATTATTAATGTTTTGCATCCGTTTTACATGCCAATGGCCATAGTTTTGGCCATTGGCATGCCCAATGCAACTAATACATGCTTTACTTTGAGGTAACATAGCCCCAGTTTTAGGTTTGCAGTCCTATACACAAAAAGTTTTACATACATTTATAATGCAGACACAGCTCCTACACTGATGCCTGTCTGTTTCCTGGATCAGAAAATCACCTCATTTGCATGGTCTTCACCAGCAAATGAGGTGATTTACATTCCAATATCACGTCTGTGGTTAAACAGTGCTGGGAGGCTCATGCATGCCCCTAGCACTGTTTCCTGGTTTGCAAAGGCACTGAACTCTGTGTTTGAGCAATGGCACTATGCGTACATGGAGATTAGTTCCATATAAGCTTTACTGAATAACACCACACCAAACAGTAAAAGCTCTGACAGGCAATTTAAAAGAAATAAAATCACAAATGATATTAGTCAAGCAGTCTTTGTAAAATAAATGGCAGGATAAATGCATAGTTATGCAAATCACAAATATAATTCTAAGTGTTTTACAACTGCATTCTACTATCAAGCTGCAAGTGTATTAACATATGACTAAAGGAAAAAAGTGCTAAAAGGTTTAATTATTGTCTACAGAGTGTAAAATGTGAGCTCAGACCTTCTCAGGCTAAATGAGTAGTTACAGGAAATGTTGGGCAGATAAGGTAAAAAAACAAGACTGATTGCCAGGCAAGTGGCATGTGTTTTTCTAAAACATTATTGTTATTAAAACATAATTAAGTGTTCACATGCAGCACTATTTGGTAATTGTAACAAAACACCACAATTGTGCCTGCATGTCACTGATAATCTGTTTGCAGGTAAATGCTAAAAGTAAAAAAAACTCAGTTACATCAAGTACAGCCAGCAGATGGGCCATGATATACATACAGTTCAAATAAATTATGCAGGAGGGTATAAATACCTACTAGTAGTAGTAAACAGAAAGTCTTTATAAAAAAATATATCCTGTCATTGGAAATGGCCAAAGATGATCAAATCAAGCAATGTTCCACAGTTTGTTAGCAACCTAATAAAACAAATGTGTAACCAAAGTGTTGGGCTGGGCATACATTCTATTCTCACAGCATAAAGCAAATTGACATTACTGCAGTATACAGGGGTGGGACACTCTCTCTGTTTTACACTGACTGTATAAGCAGTACTGCAGAAGGGTCTAAAATAAAGCTACAGGAAGGACAATAGTATCGCATTCCCTCTTGATAATACTCTTTTAGGAGGGAGGGGAAAACAGGTATTAGTGCATTAAAAATACTGATAAACAGATTAAACCTGACAGGCCAAGATATTTTACAAGTTGCTAATAACTTTCATTCTAATTATTTTTGTATTGCTTAGTATTAAATTGTATTTACAACCTGTTAAACTGTAAATCTATACAAGAGAGTGACTAAGAATATGTGGAAAAATGAGCAGTACTGGTCACCATCTTTTAATATGTTTTTGGCAAGACAATCCCCCGGATTCACGAACCCTCCATGTAAGACAAAATAAGTTTTACTCGGAGGCTGCAGTTAAACGGTATGACGTCAGCATGCCATGAATATTCATGAGGGCACACTGACTCAACTGCAAGTCTAACAGTGACCATGCAGGAAAGCAGGGGGCGTGTCCGACTGCCAAGCAGTCTAAATGTCTATGCCCCTGCAAGTGTCTGAAATGTAAAATGTAATTACACAAGAGCGAGTCCACTCAAATGTCCATGTATCCAACACCACACTCCCTGACATTGTAAACACCCAGCACAGTTACAAAAAGTAAAACATTTAATTTTATTTTTTCGAATTCCCTATATAGCTGCCCGTATTTGCGCGTGTGTGCGTGGGTGTACCCATTAGCTGCAGTTAGCAATCCCAACATGGAAGAACATAAGAAGGAATGTTTATGCAACTTAAACCAAATAGCAATAGTGTAATGGTAGAGTGTTTGCACAAAGAGGAGGCATTCACAGTTCGAATCCCACCACAACCCTTCCTATTTATGTTTTAAATTAGTATATGAAATAATTCCTGATGTATATGATTAAAATTTTACTAAAAAGCATTGAAATGGCCTATGTATCAGTGAACAAAATGTATATTTATAAAGGAACCTGACATATAATTGCCCACAGATAAGCAAAGCTTTACCCAGCGCAATATAGTTGCCCATAGTCAAGCAGCGCTTTACCCAGCGCAATAGAATTGCCCATAGCTAAATAGCGCTTTACCCAGCTCAATAGATTTGCACGGAGGTGCATGCCACACCAACCAGTGCACCATAGGGCAACGTGGAGCAACGTAGTGCAAAGTTGCCTAAACACGGCCACACCCCCTAGCCTGTCTGGACAGTAGTAAAATAAAATGTAATGACAAGGTTCAAACCCAGGACTCTGTGCACCATAATCAACGTACCGAACCACTAAGCCATGACAGCTTAGGATAAGCAGCCACTGTAAACATACATATACTTACAAATGGTAGATTAACCATTACTAAGCAAGTCTGCAGTCAGCCAAGAAATTTCAAAAACAGCCAATGACAATGGCATATTTAAGCCCCATAGGCGGGAATACTCACCATAACTGATTGTAGCTCCCATCTGCAGTTAGAATGGCTTGTGCTGGAGAGGGTACATGCTTCCGAGCTCAACGTTGGGGCAATCAGGAGTCGAAATACATGGTTTGGCTCCTTGTCCACCGTCATGAGTCAAGACTCCTGTAGGGCCAGTTCCAAGGGATGGAGTACAAGGCAGAGGCTTGGAACCGGTTAGCTCATGACCTCACCAGTGTCACAGGCGTTCCTCGGACTGGTGAGCAGGTCCATCACCACCATGCAGACCTGAAGAGACGGAAGCAGGACCTACTGAACCAATGGGTACAGAAGGCCCATGGGATGCAAGATGCCCCAATACTGAGTAGGTAGCCATGCAATGCAGTATGTAAGAAATGCTAATTGATTCTGTATAATGGATAGGTATGTCTCAATATCCCTTCATTTACTTCACAGCTGCAGGTGTCCGTGCTGTGAATCAGCAAGCTTATGCAGATAGGCTGCTAAGGCTGCACCACCAGGCAGGTTAGTGATTATTCTGCATGTATTGTTATATAAAATAGGTGAGAGAGCCTGAAAGAAAGTGTTGTAGCCCAATAATACAGCCATAAAATGCCCTGAATAAGTCCTCTGCATGTACTGTTATATAAAATAAGTCAGAGAGCCAGAAAAAGAGTGTAGTAATCCATTAAGAAAGGTAAAATATGTCTGGAATAATATCTCTGCAGGTACTGTCATATAAAATAAGTGAGTGAGCCTGAAAAAGAGTGTTCTAACCTATTAATAAAAGTATAATATGTCTTGAATATGTCTTCCATGTGCACTGTAATATCAAATAAAGGAGAGATCCTGTGGAAAAGTGTGTAATGTAATTAATAAAGGTATAAAGCCTGGACTGTGTCTGTGTCACTTACTTTGAAATGTTGTTGTACCCTTGCATTATACAACTAGTACTGTTTTAATAAGTGCTGGTAACCCACAGTTGGGCAGTCCCATCTAAAGTTGTTGATGGAAGTGTTAGTTGCTGTGAAGCATATATACAGTCCTCAACAGTCAGTTACTGGCTGGCATGCATAAGTAAATCTGGCACATGAGTAGCTTGCTAATTAGATCCCTAGAAATGTGAGTGTGCTATACAACATGTAGGGTTCTGTATAAATCTAACTGAAAATGTCATGTGAACACATCCAGATATGTAGATAAAGAAATATAAATACAATCAATAAATATGTAGCAGTAACATCTGCATCCTGGACAGTTAGTATGTCAGATATAGGTCAGGTATATAATGAACTAGCCAAACCCATTACACAACCTAATGCATGTTGCCAAGTGTAATAAAACATGTAGGGGATATACACCTGCAGTCAATAGGAATGTAGTGTAGACTAAAAGTACTTATAAGATGTTAATTGTGGTTTCTTTCTACATTCTACTGTATGTGCATAAACAATGCAATTCCACAACTCAGTGGGTATGTGTAATCTCAAAACATTTTTTGAGACATATGTCCTATTGTTCTATAAATATCTGCATTCACTTTGATGCATGTGCCCTGTTCAAACACCACAATTATGGTGGCTTGTTGCCACCAATCATCCCTGCATGCTGTTGGAATGTCCACTGTCGTTCAATATATGCATGTGTTATGCTTGCTGTTCAGCTGTTGGAACCTTGGTGTGTTGGGTTAATGGGAATATTACTGCACGCTGTTACAACTAATCTGGAATGCTGTTGTTTATGTTGTAATTAAACACACCTAATCACAGAAAGTATGGGAAGGCCGGTCCCAGCGGACACACCTGTCCCTCCTCAGCTGGCGAGTGCACCTGGCACCAGCAGGACTGGTGCCCAGCTCGGGCTCCCTTCCTCCATTGGTCCTGTGCCACCTTCAGGTGAAAGCGCTGCAGGGGATGGGGCTCATTCCCCCATGCAAGCGCGGGCGGAGAAGGGCTACCTGTCACCCTTCGAAGGGTCCAGGTTGTGGTGCGTAGAGAGATCCAACGTTCAGTTGCTGATCCCCTATGCCAGCTCAAGGCAAAAGTGGTGCGTCTCATGGGTGAGCCTGCCCCTCCTACACAGGCCCCAGAACGGCCACCCTTGGGGCTGTGAAGGTGCAGTGGTGACTGCCCATGGGTGGGGATCTCAGTTCCACTGTTACCATCTGTGGGCTCATGGGCTTGTGATTTCCAAACATCTGTGCCCATCAATTGTGTTCACCCACCCCATGTGTCACACACCGCCCCTGTATGCATCTTGTTTATCTTGTCTGTTAACCTCCTTAACCTACCTCCCCAAATATACCTACTTCCTCTACCTCACTTTCCACTCTCACCTGAAAAAAAAAAAGGGCAATCTGTACCCACAAAAAACTTATGTCCCATACATAGCTGCCCAGTTCGCACACATGTCCACTGGACATGTAAACTGATAATTATAATTGGCAGTACAACATACTTTGTTGTCCTCACCCCTCTCTCAGGGGTGGAAAGTTTTAAATTTCACTCCAAATTTATTGCATATGCACAGCTGTTGCTAGTAAAGAAATGGGCAGCTATGGACCTTCCCTACACCTGTCCTGCACATCCTGAGCTTGTTTTCCTTACTGTCTTTCCCTTTTTGTGCCCCCTTTTTTACCACTTTCCTATCTCCCCATTTTCTTTTCTTTCAAAGAAATTAGCGCGGGGGTTAGCGAGAGTAAGCACTTTTAAGCAGTAGTAAGAGGGATTAAGCAAGTGTGTGCATGTGTGCGCTTAGCTTCGTATTGCTAAGTGTCGCGCAAACCTGCACAAGCCCATTTACAACTGCTTAAAAGTTCCTTAGTCACTCTATGTCAGGGCCCTTGTTCTGCTCAGCAGCAAAATAAAATACCTCTGCCAGTCTCTTACCCCAGACCATTGACACAATATACTGCATGAATTACCACTAAGCCACAGCAGATATGCAATAACCTGGTGCTCAAATAAATATATCATGCATTACAATGACTGAATGTAAAGGAAAAATAGGAAGGCCATAACACAAAGCTTGTTCTGTGGATTTTTACCAACAATTGTTGTGGAATGCATTACATGAATGTGATATGAGAAGCAGCCATACTAGCAGCAAATATTGTTACAGAGGCACTTTACAACCCCCACACAGTATCATAGCAGGACAAACAGTGACAAATCTGATTAGGGCAGAGGCCATACTACCTAACTGTGACTACTTTACAGGGATGTCCCTGATTGTGAAACATATTTAAGCTGTGTCCCTCTGAATCCCTCTGAAAAGTACTGACGTCAGTCAGAAAGGTGGGGTATTACACAATGAATACTGACAATAATAACAGTAGATACCACTTGTCCTTCTTAAAAGGAGTACAAATCCATATGCACTGCTTCACACAAGTCTATACTTACTGCCTCTATTATGTGTAAGGTGTACTTCACTTTTAACTACCTATCCCTGACTCCATGCAAAGATGTATCTGAGTGTTTCATAGGCCTGGCAGAGGCACAAACACAGGCTTAGCAGCTATCCTGCTGTTACATACTCTGCAAATAGCTTTGGTAGGACTTCCACAAGCATATCCTTATGTAGGAGTACAACACAGAAATACCAAAGGATGTAGCCATGTATCTGGTAGCAACTGACTGTAACAATGCCGTTGTACTATTGATGAAACCACCTGTGGGTTGCACAGACAAAGAATAACAGTGTAACATGTGACTACCATCTGGATAGGTTCACAGTTGGGAGCTATGCAGACAGACCACCTGCCTTGATAAACTAACAGGTACACACCAATCCTTTAAGTCCAGTAAGATAACATTCACACAATAATACATAATGTGCTCTGCATGTCAGCAACCCCCCCACACTTTAAATACACTTGTGTGTTTAGGGTCTACCAAGGATGTAGGTAGGCATACACAGTACTGGAATTGTCCAGTTGTCCTGTGAACCCTGTGCTAATGTCAACAATAAAACCACAAACCCTGCAGAAGTGAGTACATTAATATTCACAGTTTAACAGTTCACAATCAGTTCATGTGCCAAAAGAATACTTCTCAATAACTACTTTTGTATGGCAGTTAATTATATGAGTAGAAAAGAAACTACATAGTCACATAAATGTTGTGTAAGCATTTGTGTAAGCATTTGTAGGGGTGAGTTAAACTCTACACTGATAGCTCTGTACTGCAAGAGGCAACAGTCAGGTCTGAGAACAACATGTACATCACTGTTACACGTCTAGCTTCAGACATAATAAGTATACCAACCTTCTCACTTACACAACAGTGTCCACAGCAAACAAGCATGAGCCCCACTCTGGAAATCTGAAATGGCTACGCCTACATACCTTAGCAATTTATAGCATTGGGTTGCTATGACAGTGAGTACTGCAATTACCACACAGAGGGCATCACATGCACATGCGCAGATACCTATAAAAGCAGACTGTACTTGCTATCCCCACATGCAATCATTACATTGCACGTGTCAGCAACTAGTGACAAACTTTATTACTTAATAAAGAAAGCTTTACTTAAGTAAATAATATATTTACTTATTTAAAACCTAAATATATTAATTAAGAAAAAAAACCTTAATTAATAACAAATAATAGCAACTAAGTAAAACACTTTACTTAATAAATAACAAAAAAAACTTTGAAAAGCATACACAGACAGACCTGTCAGTGAGTAACAGGTATGTGACAGCTTTGTAGTTACCGGCAAGTAGTAGATGTTTATGAATAGTACTGTACATACTCAGAAACATGCATAAGTGGCAGCAGTAGGTAGGTATGCAGTGATGCCATGCATAACTACTGCCATGGACAAATTAGTGTGTAGCTGTGTGCAGTGGGACATAACTGTAACATATGTACCTCAGCATTATATGTCGAACATATGAACATGTCATCTATGGTCTGTACAGTACTGTGTATAATGGCAGTTTGGAGGAGTAGTGCAAACACCTATACAAACTTGGATGTGACAGAGTAAGACATGCATGATAGTCACATAATGTGTAGCTTAGCACTGGCAACTGCTGTACTAGGCTAGTATAGTAATGTAGCATTTGCAGCTATATATACTCCCTGTACTATTGCTGTATGCACACATGTGACAACTGTCCATGTTGTAGCAAGGCCCAACAGGTCATCCGTGAGGTTTACAGAATTACAACAGTGTGGACCCTGTGTGTGTATGGCACAAACATATGGAGAGATATTTATGTGTCTGATAAATTAGCATCTGAACATGTGCATAGAGCAAGGGACATACTGCAACTGTTTGTGAAGGGTGGACAATTATATGTTGGTGCAGGTTGTTATGTGCATTTTTATATGTAGGTTGTAGTGTGTGGCAAACAAGACAGCATACAGTGCTGACATATGACATGTGGCATTTAATTGCCGTGGGTATGATTCCTTAGTTTTTTAGTCTTCCAGATAGGGGGTCCTGCTAAAGGTACATGGGCTGAGAATACCTTCCAATCATTCTGCACAAGACTGTGCAATATCATTACATAACTGCACCCCTCTCAACCTTTGCATAATTGATATTCCCACCATGAAAGGTGGACTGTATATGTGCCTATATGTATATCTATATGTACACCAATAGATGTTCATATGTACGCCCAAGCTCAATGTTGTAAACGTATTGTCATCCCTCTTATTAAAAACCCTGTACCCATGAACTACCACATAGGTGGTAGTCTACTCAACACCGAAAGTGTGATAAGAGACTACGGGACACAGGTGGACAGTAGTGTCCCTGTTGATAATCACAGTGCCACACTAGTCATGTAAACTGAGTACGGTCCACATGTCATCAGAAAAGGTGTGTCATCCATGGAAAAAGAGGTCAGTGTTCCACTGTACTCATCAGTCATAACACCCATCATAGAGTACATTGGCCCTGTTGGTATGTACCTCAGAAGACATCCACAGTGACTGTAGACGCCAGACACATACCTCACAAAGAGTATTACCAGACTCAAACAGATTCCCTATGCAGACTGTCTTACAAAACCACAGCTACACTGTGTCACATACCGCCTACCCAGAGGCAACCTCTGCCTAACATACAAAGCTATGCCAAACCCACAGGTGTTGGACATGCTCCATATAAACAGATTAAACTCCATACAAGCTACACACTGTACTGATCTAAACCCTGTAAAGTCACAAAGCAGAACATGCTGGAGTGGTACATTATCATCTCAGACACATACCATACTCTGGAACTAACCACCTATCAATAGCAAATGAAGGTCCTCATTAGCAGTTGTCATGAATAATCATGATGAGTGGGTGTGAGATAGGAAACACAACCGGGAGTCACCTCTGTGCTCTGCATGACAGGGGCACATGAACCTACATTACATGGGTGTTGAAGGGCAGGGTACCATATGGCTAGGCTTGCATAGGCCCTACGGATAGTAGACTATTAGCCACCTAGGTCCCGATACACACATGCATGTGCTTGTTGCATTACTTGCTATGTGAGATTGACTGGGTGTGATGGTGAATGTGTAGGCGAATGTGTCAAAGTTGTGTATATGTCTGATAGCCTAGAGGGAAACTGTGTGTATAATGGTATGTAGTGTTGTAGCTCTAATCCCAGCAAAAAATATGTATGCTAATGCTAGGCAGGAAAAGCAGTAAGGCATACGGTGTGACATAGTCCCATGGTGTTGACCGGAGTGTGCCATTGTAGGCTTAAGCAGTACATGTATGCTTATTGATTGTTAACACTAATGAATACAAATCCCGTATGAACAGTAGTACTACCTGAACCTGTAGGCCTAAACAGCTCAGTATGGTTTATATCCACATTGCTTGGACACACTGTTTTGTTTGTTACCTGTAGTCCTCACACATTACATACCTCAGGCAGTTTTGTAGGTGCTGACACACAGTACTGTATGTTACACAGGTAAAACGAATCTGGGTTGCCATACCTTTGTGTCTTGTAGGTTTGTCTGATGTGTGTGTGGATATGCCTGTAACATAGCCTTGGTGGTATGTGTGTCACAGGATATATGTGCATATATAGCAACATGTATAGTGTATTACAGCAGTATGCCACCTGTAGTGATGAATGTGCACATTTGTTACTGAGGGGTTTGCTATCAACAAGTAGCATGGTGTACTGATAGTACCTTAACTGTACATTCATTTCAATGGATGACAAATGTCTGCATGCATTAGCTTCATACACACCCCCTGTGGCTAAGTGGTGCATTGTGACACATAGAGTGTGCCATGTACTGTTGTATAGTCTTACATATTGGTTTCACTTTGTTGCTGTGCAGAACATGGTTTGGAATATAGTATGTGCCAGGTACTGTCAGACAGTTGTGGGCTGAGCAGTCCTATGTGGTATTAAAGGTATGTATCTACTGACAGCCAATAGGTTGCTATATATGGCATTTCATTGATGTCTGTACTTTAGCATGTTAAGTGTGCCACATGATTTGCTCACAATCACTGTTTTATTATCTTCCAGGAATATGTCTCACAACAGGAAGCCTGCCTATTTCCCTGAGGAGGAGGAGGTTATCTTTGATGCCCTGATACATCATTACAACCTGCTGTTTTCCAGATCCAGCAAGGACCAGCATGGACGCACTGCACTGTGGCAGGATGTTGTCCATCAGGTGAATGATGTAGGCATGCATAACTGGACTTATGAGCAGGTATGCCATCACTGCAGTGATTTAATCAGACATGTCCGGCAGCATGCCTCCGATGTCCCCAGACAACAGCTTGCCACAGGTGGTGGTGCATCAACACATCCCTCCCTCACCAGAGTGGAAGAGCTGCTCCTCAGCGTGGTGGCTCCTGGCTAACCAGTACAGCAGACATGTGTCATCATGGAGGCCAGAGTCACCCAGCACGTAGATACAGAGCGTGCAGGTAACATGGCATACCTGTAGACTACTGTTAGATCAATTATTGGAACACGCATTTATCAGATTTGTACTGTGTATTCAGAAGATGTGGAGCCTGGTGTCATGCAATACTGATAATTTGGAACATAATTTGTATGCCTGTGACTGTCACCTTTTGTACTACAGTGAAATTGCAAACACACAGTAGCAATGCCATAGTTGTTGACACTGACAAACTGTCTCATATCCTTGTAGGTCCCTTTGGTGTGATAGCAAGAAAGCACACCCATGCCGGTGAGTGTTCTATATTTAATATAGCATATAACATGTGCATGTCATAGGAGGCTTGTAGGCCATATACACATGTAAAACACCTACACATAATGCATGCTCTGCATGTTCTCTGTGGGACTATGCACATCCCAGTAATAATAGGTTAATAGGTTATAATAACCTGGCAGTCATGGCTTAGTGGTAGGTCATACAGACTAATGTTACCAAGGTCCTGGGTTCGAGACTGGCAGTGGGAATTTATTAGGGTTGGGAGGGTGGCCTAATGGTTAAAGTGTTTGCCTTACAAACACAAGGTGCAGGGTTTGAGTCTCATAAGGGGTAATTGGCTAGGCTTAAAATGGCTCGCAAGGGCAGTTAGCTTAGTACTAAACTGTTATTATTATATGTAGACACCTGCTGTAAGGTCATACTCTAGTATCATAGGTTCATAGGTTCATAGGTTTATACTAGGCTATCTGCCCTAAGGCATTTATAAGCCTAGCCCAGAGTTTTGTGGCTTACGCCACCCCTTATGTTAAAAAATACTGTGCCCATTAGTTTGTTGTGCCTCTGTCCAGCAGTGACACAGAGATGATTCCCGGGGTAAACCTACGATCTCCCATCCACCAGTCAAGATTTCTCTTGAACAGAGCCAGCGAGGTGCTCTGCCTCACATGGACCGGGATTTTATTCCACAGCATAGGAAGTCTCTGGGTGACAAATCTATCCCTCCAGCATGTCCTATTTATATCCGTGCTAAGGTTTAAGTCGCTTGCTCTAGTGGATCTGGTAGATTTGGATTTTTTGAGGTAGTGCATGTCCATTAATTCCGGGTTGGACATGGCCTTGTATGTCAGGCACAGGTCACCTCTGAGCAGATGGTATGCGACTGAATGGAGCTGGAGTTTCTTCAGTCTGGCAGCATATGACAGATTTTGGAGTCCCTTTATCCTTTTGGTGAGGAACTTTTGGGGTCTCTCCAATTGCTGCAGGTGTCGGGTGAGATACATCCCGAATGGGGCATTGTACTCGATCATTGGTCTGATAAGTGAAGAGTACAGGGGAACAATGACCTCACTTGATCTGGATATGAATCCCTTCATGATCAGGTGGGCAATGTAGAAGGTCTTTCTAACCACTTTAGCAATGTGAGTGTCAAAAGAAAGGACACTGTCAATCTGGGTCCCCAGGTCCCTGATAACCTCTTCTGTGCTTAGTGGATTGCCACCTATATGGTAGCTTGGGCTTACCTTGTTTTTCCCGAAGGGTATGACTATACATTTTTTGGCATTTAACTTCAGGCCATGGCTCTGGCACCAGCTATCAGTTTCCGTGAGACCCCTCTGAAGGATATCTGTGTCCGATGTACTTTCCACTATGGCGCCCAGTTTGCAGTCATCTGCAAACTTTGTCAGCCATAGTCCTCCTATGTTTGCCTGTACTTCTGAGAAGTAGATGCCGAACAACAGGGGGCCAAGGACTGAGCCCTGCGGGACACCACTTGTGACCGGCTTGGAGTCTGACATGGCGCCAGCTACTCTAACCCTGTGGGTTCTGTCCTTTAGCCAGTTTGCAACCCATCTTGTGACATATGGGTTTACATTTAAGCTGGTAAGTTTCTCTATAATACCAGTGGGGTATTGTGTCGAAAGCTTTTGCAAGGTCAAGGTAGGCTGTATGGACTGCCTTTCCCTCATCAATGGCCTTGGTGACTGTTTTGAAGAAGTCGACCAAGTTCAAAAGGCATGATCTGCCCTTGACAAAGGCAAA
The DNA here is from genome assembly GCF_019279795.1 of Protopterus annectens. Lineage (NCBI taxonomy): Eukaryota > Metazoa > Chordata > Ceratodontiformes > Protopteridae > Protopterus > Protopterus annectens. The sequence continues at coordinate 1,450,785,975 of NC_056726.1, forward strand.
CTGGGTCGGGTCCAATGTCTGCAAGTCCCCTATGTCTTTGTTTATGAGTTCCATTATGATCCTCTCCATAGCTTTGCAGACCAGGCTTGTTAAGCTTATGAGGCGGTAATTACCAGGGTCCGTAGAGGCACCGCCTTTGTTGACTGGGACCACAGTTGCCGTACGCCACTCCTTGGGCACGTATCCTGTAGTAAGGCTAAGATTAAACAGCTGCCTTATGTGCGGGTTTAGTTCCTCATTGAGTTCGTGTAGCACTCAGCCGGGGACACCATCCGGTCCCATTGATGCTGTGTTTTTAGCTTTAGAGAGAGCAGCTTTCACCTGCGCATTTGAGATGTCTGTGAGGCTACACTCCGCTGGGATAGTTATCTCTCCTTTTGGGGGGGAGAGGGGGGTGAAGTTTGCACTGAACCTGTCTGCCAGTATGTTGGCAATGTCTGTGGGTTCAGTGATTTTTGTATCATTTTGGACTAATTCTGAGCATATCTGGGAGTTTCCACCCAGGTTTCTAACATAGCTGAAGAAGGACTTATGATTGTCTTTTGAATCTATGGCAATTTTTCTCTCAAAGTTGGCCTTGGATGATTTTATGAGTGCTCGTATTTTTTTACTAATAATGATCAAAGGTGTCTTCTCTTTTATGGATTTTGCTCTATCATGTAACAGCTTTTTCCTCTTATTGTAAAGTTTGTTTATGGCTGGGGTCCACCAGACTGGACGTTTGCCCTTGGTGGAAAGAGTCTTGGTTTTATTAGGGATTGCCTGATCCATGCAGTCCTGGAGGTGTTCATAGAAGGCATTTGTAAGGGCTTCCGCAGCTTGGGTTGTGGTTTCCACTGGCTCAGGGGCCTTGAAGGATACCACACCAGTCTTGAGTAGTGTGAAGTTTGCTTTAGAGAAGTTCTTCACTGTGGTCTTTTTTGTTTGGGGTGGGGGCGGGATGTGGATATCCAGTGAGATTAGTTTATGATCTGATCTCACCAATGAGGGATATACTTCCGGTGTGGAGCATTTTGTCCCCATGTTTGTGATGATGAGATCTAGTATATTTTCTTCTCTTGTGGGAACTGTGACTAGTTGTTCCATGGCATTTGAATTTATGAACTCCAGGAACCTTTGGGCTAGAAAGTTTGGGCTTGAGTAATGTTCCCAGTCTATATTCGGGTAGTTGAAGTCACCCAATATAATGGTGTTTGGAGATACATTTATACCCTCCAGTGTCTTCAGGAAGGCTGTGTGGGGTTCCTGAGTTTGAGAGGGTGGCCTGTAGCATGCTACAAATTGTAGAGCAGTTTTGCCTATGGTTAATTGCACCTGGATGGTTTCCGATGCTTCGTGCATTGCCACCAACCTGGAGGTGTGGGTATCCTTGATGAATATGGATACACCCCCTCCTTTTGTGGTGTGGTCCGGGTTTTGGGGCGGGCATGATATGAGGTAAAACCTGATAGTGCCGGGGTGCTCTCAGGAGCCTTGAACCAGGTTTCAATCACAGCACAGACATCGATGTTCTCCATACTGAGAAGGGCCTCAAGTGCGTGCATTTTCAGATTTAGACTTCTGGCATTGAGCAGCATTACCCTTAGTTTCTTCCCATTTTTGTTTTCTAGGGTGGTAGGTTTAGAATTTGAGCTTTGCCGAAAAAAGGCACTATGGGAGTGGCAAGAGCCTTAGCCAATATCCGGAATCCCAGGGGTGACAGGTGCAAGCCATCCCTTGCGAAGCAGCGTGGCTTGTCAAGCATGTCATCCCAGGCAGACAGACACTGGATCCCCTTTGAATGACACCAGAAATTAAGCCAATTGTTAAAGCTGATCATCTTGTCTCTATGTTGTGGCATTATTCTTGGTGAAGGAAGGATGCTGCTCAGGGTCAGGGTCATACCTGCCTGGGCTACATAATCAGAGAGCTCCTCTATGTCTCTTTTCATGTAGCCCAGGGAGGTACGTCTCAGGTCGTTCACACCAGCATGGACAATGACTGTGTCATATTTGTACTTGCTGTGGAGTGACCGGAGTGCTTGTGTTATGTGGCGGATTCTAGCGCCCGATAGGCAGCTTACTGTGACCCTCTCCTTGTTCAGCCTGGTGAGTGGGACGTCAGTGTGTCTGACTATGGAGTCACCTATGACAAGTATGTTTGGTGTTGTATTTGGCCTTAAGGGCTGTGACTGCTTTGCACACTGATTTTGTGGTTTATGTGCTGCCTGTGGTGTGTCATGAGGTGGCAGTTGCTTGGGTGTCTGCTTTGGAGGCCTCTGCTGTTTAGGTAAATTTTTGCTCAGAGCCTCCGAGTATGTCTTTGTGTGTTTATGTGTTTGATTCATTGTTGTGGTAGCTTTATGTGAGACTGGTTTTGTGGTGTGTGTAGTTGCCTTCTCCTCCTGTCTGGTCTTGCCAGTCCTGAGTTGAGAGAGCTCAGCCTCCAGTTTGGCTAAATAGCTGCATCTCTCGCAAGTATTTGTGTTATGTGGGAGGAGGAGAGGGTTGTCTGTGTACATGAGGCAATTGTAACATTGCCTCAATATTCCCAGATTCACCAACTGGACAGGAGAGGATGCCAGCATCTGTCCCTTCGACATGCTAGAGAAATTAAGAAGTTAGGGGTGTAACTGAATAAGAGAGGACTTGGTAAGGAAGTGGGTACTCCTGGGGGGGGGGGTTCACTAGTGAGGGACTTTGTATAATACAGAAGTGCTAAGCCTGAAAAGAAAATGCTTTTAAGACAAGTGCTGAGCTTTTTTTTTTTTTTTTTGGAGAAAAAAAAAGAAAAAAAAGCTTTTTAGGAACAAGTGCTGTGCTTTTTAGTTAAGGTATATACTGTTTAGATTACTAGTAGAGCAGTTCTAAGGGAAAAATGGAGAACAGACTTTATGGAGCCAGAAAAAGTTTAACCTTGTTAAGCCAGCGCTGCCCGATGCTGCTCTAGTGGCAACTCTGCGCTAAATCGCGCTAAAGCACGCTAAAGCGTGCTTGATAGCAGGGGCTGGAAAGAGCCAGGAATTGACCCAATACGGCCAATAAAACTACAGTTTCAAGTCAGTAACCACTCCCACGGGCAGCAGGGAAGCTGCTCAATGTTTTTCACTGCCACTTATCAACAGAGAGACTTTCCTTTAGCCCAAGCAAAAATGGCCTCACAGAAACTTTCAAACAGTTCAAGAACAGCAAGCCAGTAACTGAACTTTTTTAAATCTCAGAAAAGTGGGAAAAAAGCAAGATTTTTTTTTTGTTTTTATTTTTTCAGAGATAGCAGAGGTTCACAAGTAATATCAAGTTATAACAGTGCAGTAAATGACCCCACACAAGAGTGCTAGGCCAAAGACAGAAAATATGCAAGTTTTGAGAAAAAACGATTTTAAAATTAAGTGCAAACAGGAAATTCAGTAAACAGCTTTTGGTTGTGCTCTAAATACAGCTACTAATGCAGAAATCAAGTAACAAGCCAGAAAATGGTCAAGCTAGGCAACTATGCAGAAACTTGGCAAATAAACAGAGGAAAAATACTTAAAATCTCAAAAGTGGCTCCTTTCTTCTCTCAGCGTTTTCTCCTCTTGGTGGGTGCTTCACCAACAGCCAACAAGCCTGAAAAGATGCCAAAACCACGAGGCAACTAGGTTTTAAGAGAGGAAGATGAAGGAGTTTTGGAAATGACCCCTACTGGTCAATAAAACTACAGTTTCAAGTCAGTAACCACTCCCACGGGGGGCAGGGAAGCTGCTCAATGTTTTTCACTGCCACTGATCAACAGAGAGACTTTCCTTTAGCCCAAGCAAAAATGGCCTCACAGAAACTTTCAAACAGTTCAAGAACAGTAAGCCTGTAACTGAACTTTTTTAAATCTCAGAAAAGTGGGAAAAAATGTCATTAACACAGCACACATACTATACCTGAGGGGTAGAGGACTATCTTGGGGTGGTGTGACACACTTCAACACACAACACATTCATGTTAAGCAATTCTCCCTATTGAACACCTTACATACCCATGTAACAACTGGCTGTGAAATGGTTAATGTAGCCAAAGTGGTACTGGTCAGGTACAGCAAGATAGTTGCCAGTGTGACATACATTAGTGGCCTTGAGTGACCACATGATGCTGCATGATGATGGCTCATGGTACTACACTACATCCAGTTACAGTAACTACAGTGCTAGACATAACATTCATTGCTATACACCTGACAGTTGTGTGCATCCAGCCATGGTATGTATACCTATGAGTGATGGTGCACAGGACACTGGAAAGCATTTCAGACTTGCACAGCAATGTTGCGTCCATGTACACATTGTGTTCCAAGGTGAGGCCAATCATTGAACAACACACATGCATCAAAGACATGTATACTGTTATCAGCAAGGACTCTCCACACTCGCACTGCATGCTGTTAAGCAACACACATCCTGCATGCTGACACGTGTGATAGGAGTCTTTGGCTTGTGATACTGTACTGCACCATCAACCACCAATGAATATGTTCCAAATTGCTGTTGGTGTGTGTGTGTGTGTGTGTGTGTGTGTGTGTGTGTGTGTGTGTGTGTGTGTGTGTGTGTGTCAACTTGACTGAGTAGTGTATGTGTGCATGTGTGCATGTGTTCATGTGTGCAGGTGTGCATGTGTGCATGTGTGCATGTGTTCATGTGTGCATGTGTTCATGTGTTCATGTGTGCATGTGTGCATGTGTGCATTTGTACATGTGTGCTAACATCCTGTACAGATTGTGAAGTGTGTTTCCTGTCTTCCTCTCACATGCGCTGAGGTATTGGATGAGTGCAGCAGGGAACCTGAGGTCACTGCCACAAATAGTGGACATGATGACACATGTGTAGTGGCACAGGCAGGTTTGTCAGGGTCTGTCGTTGGTCTGCCAATCGACAGTACACAGCTGTCCACCCCATCAATGCGCACATTCATACTGCCGATACTTCCCTCAACACCAATGGCCTTAGCGGAGGAACAGCATACAGTAGGCATTGACCAGGATAGTGTGGTATCTATGGCACATGCAACCCCACACAGCAGCCATACCCAGACACCTGGAACGGTACCATATAGGCATATGTCCAGGGGTGCTTGTGGAAGCACTGCTGGTCATAATGCCCCTGGCAGATGTGCCCCCACAGGTCTCACAACCTCAGCTATGTTCCGGTCTGTAATGCAGGCACAGGCACGTATGGAATGGTACACCAGGCAGCGACTAAGGGTGCAGAGGGCTCACAACACTGCTATCAATGACAGTATCCGTGACCTTGCTGGTGCCATCTGTAATTACACCAAGGTCATTGATAGATGTTGGGGGGAAGACACTAGATGTCCTCCGCAATGTAATGTCCATGTGCCAGGACAGTGCAGGATGGCTGAGACGTCAACATGGACATATAGGTTCATAGATTCATAGGTTCATAGGTTTATACTAGGCTATCTGCCCTAAGGCATTTATAAGCCTAGCCCAAATTTTTGTGGCTTACGCCACCCCTTATATGAAAAAATACTGTGCCCATTAGTTTGTTGTGCCTCTGTCCAGCAGTGACACAGATATGATTCCCGGGGTAAACCTACGATCTCCCATCCACAGGTCTAGATTTCTCTTGAACAGAGTCAGCGAGGTGCTCTGCCTCACATGGACCGGGATTTTATTCCACAGCATAGGGAGTCTCTGAGTGATAAATCTATCCCTCCAGCACGTCCTATTTATAGCCGTGCTAAGGTTTAAGTCGCTTGCTCTAGTGGTTTTGGTGGATTTGGATTTTTGAGGTGGAGCATGTCCATTAATTCCGGGTTGGACATGGCCTTGTATGTCAGGCACATGTCACCTCTGAGCAGACGGTATGCGACTGAATAGAGCTGGAGTTTCTTCAATCTGGCAGCATATGACAGATTTTGGAGTCCTTTATCCTTTTGGTGAGGAACTTTTGGGGTCTCTCCAATTGCTGCAGATGTCGGGTGAGATACATCCCGAATGGGGCATTGTACTCGATCATTGGTCTGATAAGTGAAGAGTACAGGGGAACAATGACCTCACTAGATCTGGATGTGAATCCCTTCATGATCAGGTGGGCAATGTAGAAGGTCTTTCTAACCACTTTAGCAATGTGAGTGTCAAAAGAAAGGCCACTGTCAACCTGGGTCCCCAGATCCCTGATAACCTCTTCTGTGCTTAGTGGATTGCCACCTATATGGTAGCTTGGGGTTACCTTGTTTTTCCCGAAGGGTATGACTATACATTTTTTGGCGTTTAACTTCAGGCCATGGCTCTGGCACCAGCTATCTGTTTCCGTGAGTCCCTTCTGAAGGATATCCATGTCCGATGCACTTTCCACTATGGCGCCCAGTTTGCAGTCGTCTGCAAACTTTGTCAGCCAAAGTCCTCCCATGTTGGCCTGTACTTCTGAGAAGTAGATGCCAAACAATAGGGGGCCAAGGACCGAGCCCTGCGGCCTGTGGACACCACTTGTGACCGGCTTGGAGTCTGACACAGTGCCAGCAACTCTAACCCTGTGGGTTCTGTCCTTAAGCCAGTTTGCAACCCATCTTGTGACATATGGGTTTACATTTAAGCTGGTAAGTTTTTCTACAATACCCGAGTGGGGTATTGTGTCGAAAGCCATTGCAAGGTCAAGGTAGGCTGTATGGACTGCCTTTCCCTCATCAATGGCCTTGGTGACTGTTTCGAAGAAGTCGACCAAGTTCAAAAGGCATGATCTTCCCTTGACAAAGCCAAACTGGGTCGGGTCCAATGTCTGCAAGTCCCCTATATCTTTGTTTATGAGCTCCATTATGATCCTCTCCATAGCTTTGCAGACTAGACTTGTTAAGCTTATGGGGTGGTAATTACCAGGGTCCGTGAGGCGCCTTTGTGGAGTGGGACCACAGTTGCCACACGCCACTCCTTGGGCATGTATCCTGTGGTAAGGCTGAGATTAAACAGCTGCCTTATGTGCGGGTTTAATTCCTCATTTAGCTCGTGTAGCACACAGCCGGGGACACCATCCGTCCCATTGATGCTGTGTTTTTAGCTTTAGAGAGCAGCTTTCACCTGCATTTGAGATGTTCGGGAGGCTACACTCGGCTGGGATAGTTATCTCTCCTTTAGGGGGGGGGGGGTGAAGTTTGCACTGAACCTGTCTGCCAGTATGTTGGCAATGTCTGTGGGTTCAGTGATTTTTGTATCATTTTGGACTAATTCTGAGCATATCTGGGAGTTTCCACCCAGGTTCCTAACATAGCTGAAAAAGGCCTTATGATTTTCCTTTGAATCCATGGCAATTTTCTCTCAAAATTAGCCTTAGTTGATTTTATGAGTGCTCGTATTTTTTACTAATAATGATCAGGGGTGACTTCCTTTATGGATTTTGTTCTATCATGTAATAGCTTTCTCCTCTTATTGTAAAGTTTGTTAATGGCTGGGGTCCACCAGACTGGACGTTTGCCCTTTGTGGAAAGAGTCTTGGTTTTATTTGGGATTGCCTGATCCATGCAGTCCTGGAGGTGTTCATAGAAGGCATTTGTAAGGGCTTCCGCAGCTTGGGTTGTGGTTTCCTCTGGCTCAGGGGCCTTGAAGGATACCACACCAGTCTTGAGTAGTGTGAAGTTTGCTTTAGAGAAGTTCTTCACTATGGTCTTTTTGTTTGGGGTGGGGCGGGATGTGGATTTCCAGTGAGATTAGTTTATGATCAGATCTCACCAATGAGGATATACTTCGTGTGGAGCATTTTGTCCCCATGTTTGTGACAATGAGATCTAGTATATTTTCTCCTCTTGTGGGAACAGTGACTAGCTGTTCCATGGCATTTGAATTTATGAACTCCAGGAACCGTTGGGCTAGAAAGTTAGGGCTTGAGTAATGTTCCCAGTCTATATTCGGGTAGTTGAAGTCAACCAATATGATGGTGTTTGGAGATACATTTATACCCTCCAGTGTCTTCAGGAAGGCTGTGTGGGGTTCCTGAGTTTGAGAGGGTGGCCTGTAGCATGCTACAATTTGTAGAGCAGTTTTGCCTATGGTTAGTTGCACCTGGATGGTTTCCGAAGCTTCGTGAGTTGCCACCAACCAGGAGCCAGCAACATCATCAGCTGGCACTCATCGCGGACGACACACAAGTCCCAGCCGCTCCCATAGTGGTAGTACCAGCCCCAGCAATGTTGGGGCTGGGCTGTCAATAGACCATCCTAGACAACCACGTGCACGTGGCTCTGGCCAGTCCCAGCAGGGACATGGGTCCAGTCGACATCCCTCTGCCTCTCACGATAGTACCCAGTCTGGCTTGGTACCCGATACTGTCCGTGGCACCACTGGCAGGCACAGGTACTGTGTCCATGGCCAGAGACAGTGATCTGTACAGCCTGGCAGGTACAGTCCGTGGCTGTCCCACAATCTCTCGTATGTGGCAGCCACAAGGTGAAACTGTGTGCATGCAGACACACACACATAAACCAAACACCTAGGGCTAACACATACACACACACTACACCAACATTGACTGATACTGTACTGTTGTCCCTCAGACATACACACACACACACGCACACACATACATGCCGATTGGATGGGTCATTGTCGGGCTCTGGCAAACCAATAACACACCCCATGCATATGATGAAACTGTGCCACCTCCTGTCATCTGTGATGCAGGAACAGGCTTACATGGTGCTGATGCACAGGGTGACCTAATAGCAGTGTAGCAATGTTAGCATGTTGTCAACAGCAAGGTGTACTGATATCCTTGTAGGTATATCTGAGCAGGCATGATGCATTAAAGCTATGATTATCAATGTAGTATTGTTTACACCAGTGTTAATTCCAATACTGTATTGTCTGCTTATGTGCCACTTGGCTGATGTGTGCAGTACTGGCAGCATGTGTTGGTGAGTGGATGGTACATGTGTGGTGTGTGCAGTACAGATTTGCGGGTGTACATTTGTGAACATGGTGGAGGTGCACCATCTGCATGTATGTGCATAGTGGACACATGAGAAGGGTGACATGCCCTGTACACAGTGTTAACACTTCATATTTCCCATTGGTGGCCAGTACATTTTACTACACATATGTTACGACTTGGGTACACATGTGTGTATGACATGGTTTGACACTATGCTGTGGGTGATACTGTTTATATTGATCATTGTTTTGCATTCTGGTAGTATACATAACCTCAACAGCCTGATTTTACCCAATAGTTAGATGATGTCTTGACAACTGACACATTCATGTAGGATACACAGGAACATTTGAATCCTTCTGGTACTATACTATACAAGTAACCAGTGGTATTGCCCGCCACCCATTCCTGGGACCACTCCTATTTGGCATGTAGCCGTCCCAGGTACAAGCAAACACACTACGGATATCTCCGTCCAGATCTGGTAATGTGTACAGTGGACTACAATGCATTTTCCGGATGAGACACTTATCCTCCACAAGGGTATCATACAGACAGATACCTGTTGACCAACCCATGCTGTAAAGCTATAAGCCAACTATAGCATAGTCATCCACATTTACGATACATAGTATACTGACAGTACCACATTGTTAGTAGCCCACAACATGTAGCAGGGGTACCGATGTGTACATGCAGCCACATGTTATATCATCTGTCCTTTGGTATTCACATTTCCAAAGGTATGCTGATGTCCCTCAGTGCATCACATAAGCATGAAGGGGTCTGTATGCATATCCATGGAGGTGTTGTACACCTGTAATGAATGGCCATTATTGACAGACTGTGTTTTGTTTGAACATGTCTGACATATACCCCAGGCATGAACCCTCACTCACACTATTCTATAGAAACTGTCATGGGTGTGTGTGACACAGATGACCTAGGCCACAGATCACTACAGTGGCTGGCCTTGCCACATACATACATATGTGACCTAAGGTCTGAGAAGCAGCAGCACAGACTGTCAATGGTAACTGATGTATTCGTGCAGAAAGCAGGCTTCACACCTATGAACTAATTGAGGTTACATGTACATATATGTATTTGCCACACAGATAACAATTGAGGTCATGTGTACATATATGTATGTGCCACACAGATACCTGAAGTGTGCAATGCAATTACTGTTGTTTTACTGATATGTCATACAGTTGTAAAAGCTAAACCCACAACACATTGACCAACAGTGTCACACACACACACACACTCAGCAATTGCAGGATTCAAACCCCTACCTAACTATGTTATGATACTAGAGAGATCCGCATACTGGATGTTTTCTTTTCCCCTGCTATATTTGTAGGATGCTGACATCATCAGACTTGCCAAAGAAGAATCTACCTCTTTTAATGTGTTTTCCTAGTCTCCAAAAAGGGCACTCTTCTCACAGGAAATCACACACACACCCCAGAAATCACACACACACCCACAGCAATTGCAAGATTCAAACCCCTACCTAACTATGTTATGATATTACAGAGATACACATTAACACGACAAGCTATATGCTTTACTGGGTGCTTTCTTTTCTCCTGCTATATTTGTAGGCTGCTGACATCATCAGACTGGACACGGTAATGTGTGTGCACTTTGTTTTATGCAATCCCAGGAATGAACCATGTGGGTCAGCAGGTGTTAACAGCTTGAACAGGACTCCACAATTCTTAGCTTGTGTGATCTCTCTGTGGACAAATTGCCATTCCTTCATATGACAATACATATTTATGCACAGGTTGTTGATTTTGTGGATAGAACATGTGCCTGTGATGTTGATAAAGGGCTATTCAGAGTCTATGTGGGACGTGTGTAGCTCCCTTCAGTGATGTGTGTCCTGGGTGGATGCCTTGCAAACAGTCTAGCAGGTTTGGGAACCATGATCTGCCCATGATCATACCACAGTTGGTAGGGCTGTGTGTTTGTCGGATTCCAATAGCTCTGTTTATGACTTCAATCATGATGGACTCAATGGCCTTGCAGATCAGATGTCATAGGCTTATAGGACTATAGTTCCCATGGTCTGTTGTGCACCAACACTTGTGGGGTGTGCCATATGTTGCTGTAACTCATTCAACAGTTTCAGATCCTGTAGAGAGGGTGAGGCTCAACAGACTGTTCAGGTGCGGGGTCTGTTTGTTCTGTAGTTCACTTATGACACATATAGGGAAACAATGTCATCCAAATGATGCCATGTTTTCAGCTTTGGAAGGAGCTATTTACCCATTCTACATGTGATATTTCCTGGTATGATGATAGGGACATTTGTCAGTGGGAGGTGGGTATGTATGTATGGGCCTGTCTGACAGGATGTCGGCATTGTCAGTCAGGTACAGTTGTCCCTGACTCAGGACATATATGAGTGTACATTGCTGTGTATGACAAAGCCGAAGGAAGTGTCATGGTTCTGTCTGGACTCCTTCGCAGATAATCTTTCTAAAACACCAACAAACCTGAGCACTAAACCCCTGTTATACCCTTTTACACACTTAATACCCTACTGATCCCTTTTGATCAGTCAACAGAGAGTATGTCATCATAATATCCTGGCATGTCCAACGGTTGGTTTTGTGTGTACTCTCCAGTCCAGCTGGTGAATATGGAACTTTTGAGGCAATGTTACAACTGCCTTATGTACACAGACAACCCTCACCTCCTCCCAACAAACTCAGATATATGTGGGAGATGCAGCTATATAGACAAACGGGAGGCTGAGCTCTCTCGACCCATGACCGGCACAGCCTATCAGGTGGTGAAGGTAACCACACACACCACAACTCCAGTCTCACATAGACCTATAGCGACAGCAAACAAAATACATTGCCACACAAATACATACTCGGAGGGTCTAAATAATATCTGCCTAAGCTGCAGAGACCTCCTAAGCAGACACCCAGACAACTGCTACCCCACGACATTACCCACATATCACATGGTTCACAAAGTCAGTGTGCCACACAGTCCCTGCCCTTAGGACTAAACAACACACCTAATACACTTGTAATAGATGACTCTATTGTCAGACACACTGACGTCACACTCACCAGGCTGAACAAGGAGAAGGACACTTTGAGCTGTCTGTCGGGTGGCAGGTTCTGTCACATTAAACATTCATTCAGGTCACTCCAAAGCAAGTACAAATATGGCTCCATCATTGTCCATGCTGGTGTGAATTACCTCAGATGTTCCTCCCTGGACTACATGACAAGAGACATAGAGGAGCTCTCTGATCATGTAACCCAGGCCAGTATGACCGTGACTTTGTGTAGCATCTTACCCTTACCAAGAATGATGGCAGAGTATACAGACAAGCTGATCAATTGTAACAGTTGGCTAACATATTGGTGTCATTCAAAGGGGATCCAGTGTCTGTCAGCCTGGGATGACATGCTCGACATGCCACGTAGCTTCACTATGGACAGCTTGCACCTGTCACCCCTGGACTTTTGAATACTGGCTAAGGCTGTTGCCACCCCCACAGTGCCTTTTTTGGGCAAGGCTCAAATGACAAACCTACCTCCATGGACAATACAAGGTAAAAGAAAGTACGGGTAATGCTGCTCAACACCAGATGTCTAGACCCCAGAATGCACACACTCAAGACTCTCCTCAGTATGGAGAATGTCGATATCTGTGCAGTAACAGACACCTGGTTCAGGCTCGCAAATGCACACCAGCACTACCAGGTTATACTTCATACCATGCTTTTTGGCCACAAGACTCAGACCGACCAACAAATTTAGGGGGAGTATCCATATACATCACAGATACACACACACCTCCAGGTTAGTAGCACTGCAGGAAGCATCAGAGACCATACATGTGCAACTAACAGTGGGAAAAATTGCCTTTCAGTTTGTAGCCTGCTACAGACCACCCTCCCAAACTCAGGAACCCCACTCAGCTTTCCTGGGAACATTGGAGGATATGACGGTCTCTACAAACACCATTATATGGGGTGACTTCAACTACAGAAACATTTTCTGGGAATACTACTCAAGCCACAACACCCTCACCCAACGGTTGCTAGAATTTCTAAACCCAAATGCTATGTCACAACTGGTCACCACACCCACAAGAGGGGAAAACATATTGGACCTGATCATCACCAACATGGGGACTCCATGTTCCACACGAGAGGTATGCCCTCATTGGTAAGGTCAGACTATACATTTATCTCACTGGACATCCATATCCCTTCCCCATCCTAGGTTCTCTCGGTGAAGAACTTACCAACAGCAAATGTCACACATTTCTAAACCAAGGTGGTATCCTTCAAAGACCCTGGGACAGAGGTAAATATGGCTCAGACCACTGAATCTTTTACAAACACATTCTATTGACACCTACTGAAATGCATGGATCGTGCTATCCCAATTAAAAACAAGGCTCACTCCTCCAAAGGCAGGGGGCCTGTCTGGTGGACCCCAGCCATAAATAAGCTATACAACAAAAGGAGAGGGCTACTACATGATAGAGCATAATCCCAATAAGGGAAGGCATCTCTGATCAGTACTAGCAAGAAGCTATGTTCACTCATGAATTCATCTAAGACCCGCTTCGAAAGGTAAATTCACCACACACTAAGGACAATCACAAGACCTTATTTAGTTGTGTCATGAACCTGGGTGCCATCTCCCAGATATGCTGTGTGTTACTGCAAAATGACAATACATACACTGAACCCACAGACATTGCCATCATCCTGGCAAACAGGTTCGGTGCAAATGTCACTCCCCCATCCCCCCTAATGAGCAGATGTCCAACCCAACAGAGTGTAGCCTCCCTGACATCACAGATGATGAGTTGAGTGCTGCCCTCTCCAAAGCAGAAACACAGCATCAATGGGACCGGACGGTGTCCCGGCCTGCATCTTACACAAGCTTCATGATGAATGTAACCCTCACATGAAGTCACTGCTCAATATCAGACTTACTACAGGATGTGTACCCAAGGAATGGCATACAGCAACAGTGGTCCCACTCCACAAAGGTGGTACCACAACAGACCCCAGACACTATCGCCCTATAAGCCTATCTAGCCTGGTCTGCAAAGCTATGGAGCGTATCATCATGGAACTCATACACACAGACATCGGGAACCTACAGACACTGGATCCTACACAATTCGGCTTTGTTGTGGGCAGATCGTGCCTCTTGAACATGGTCAACTTCTCTAAACAGTTACCAGGTCCATAGATGTAGGGAAGGTAGTCCACACAGCTTACCTGGACCTCGCAAAAACCTTCAAAACAATACCCCACTCGGGCATCATACATAAGCTCACCAGCTTAGATATCGACACATATGTCACAAGATGGATTGCTAAGTGGATCAGGGATAGCACCCACATGGTAAGTATTGCAGGTGCCATGTCTGACTCTACACCAGTTACACGTGGCATCCCACAATGCTCAGTCCTGGGACCTCTCTTGTTCAGTATATATTCCTCTGATGTACAGGCTAACACAGGAGGAATATGGCTGACCATGTTCACAGATGACTGCAAACTGGGTGCCATATTTGACTCTCCATCTGTCACAAGCATCCTCCAAAAGGGTCTCACAGAGATGGATAACTGGTGCCAGAGCCATGGCCTACAGCTGAATGCCATTAAATGCATAGTCATCCCCTTTGGGAATAACAAAGTGCCCACACATTACCACATAGGTGTTACTACATTAAGTATGGTAGAAGTTGTTAGGGATATGGGGACACGGGTAGTTTGTATTCTTGCCTTTGACAATTGCATTGCCAAAGTGGTTAGACAGACATTCTATATAGCCCACCCTATCCCAACAGGTTTCACATCTAGATCAAGTAAACTCATTGTGCCCCTATACTCATGAGGCCCATGATTGGATACAATGCCCCATTTGGGATGTACCTTACCTGACACCTGCAGCAACTGTATTTGTCACAAAATTACCTCACCAAGTGGATCTAGGGACTCACACAGATGCCCTGTGCAGTTCGGCTAAAGTAACTCAAGCTCTACTCAGTAGTACCACCTACTCATGTGCGATCTGTGCCTGTTGTTTACAGCCATGTCAAACACAGAATTAATGAACATGCTCCACCTCAGGATATCCGGATCCCTTAGAGGTACACGTTCCAGGGACTTACACCTCAGCACAGATATTTATAGGACATGCTGGAGGGACACATTCATATCCCAGAGGCTCCCCTCACTCTGGAATGGGATCCCAGTCACGCATAGGCAAAGCCCCCCACTGACCCCCTACAGGAGACATATTGATGAGTGGATGGGTGATTGTATGTTTACCCCTGAAATCTCTTCTGGGTCCCTGCTGGACAGAGGCACAATAACCTAAACATAAAAGGCCTATCTTGTGTGACCTACAATTCACAGGCATGGTCTACTAATCTAACAGGGCTGCAAAAGCCAAACACACTCTGGCTAGGCTTATACATGCCCTAGGGCAGATAGGCTAGTATCAACCTATGCACCTATGGTAATGTTCGGGATGCACATTCTTTATTGATGATACTGATTGCAGGTTTTTTATCTTCTTTGCTTTCACACTTTTTACGAACAACCTAAGTATCTGCAGAACATATTTTATTATGACAGGGTTCCAATATATTATATATGTGTCTGTTGTCATATAACTGTGTGCACAAGGTGGATTGGTAAATAGTGAGAGGTTCCTGGGTTAACACATGCAACTGCCGGATATGTGTGGCCCACTGCTGTACTCAGACATGGCCTAAGTGTGTGGGCATGCCCAGTCTGTCCTTTCAGTGTTTTGTTGCCTGACATTTGTCTCATTTATTCAAGTGTGTGAGCATGCCCAGTGTGACCTTTCAGTATGCTGCTGTCTGAAGTCCACTTCATTTGTTGATGTATGTGAACATGACCAATATTAACATTTATACTATATGTGTGTTAAAAATCAGGTTCTATTCTTACTGCAGGGCTCACCTTTGTGTCATAACTCGACAGGGATTATGCTGTTACAGCAGGGTTTCCATGAGATACGTTGCATAGACTTATCAACATTTCTTCATACAGGCTGACCAGTGCAATACTGTCATGGTTTAGTGGTTCAGTACTATGACTGTAGTGTACAGTATCCTGGGTTCGAGGCCTGTCACTGCTTTATATTTTCATACTGAGCAGACCAGACTGCTTAAGGGCCAGTAGAGCAAATATGAGCATGTTGGCTTTTGTTCAGCTATGCCCAACGTAGACCAAGCTTGTCCAACATTGCTCAACGTTAGCCAACATTGCTGAACGTTGCCCAATATTGCTCAACATTGTTTTATTTATTTTATTTTACATTTGTTTACCAGGCTAGTCCAACTGGATATATTTCCATTTTCAGCAGATGCCCGGGGAGAAAAGCTCCACATTTGGGTTAGTACAAGAAGTCATTCAATAAAAGAAAGCAAAAAAAGCAGTGGTTAGTAAAAAAAAGTACATACAGAATTAAGGTGCAAACAAAAAATATATGAGAAAGTTTATGCTAGTGAGGACATATTACTTCTATATACAGTATAGGAGTAGGGGAGTTAAACTTAGTAGGATATTCAAAGAGAGTAAAAATATATAAGCAAAGAAAAAATACAACCATCTGGAATTGTTAATTAAACTGAAACAGAGACTAATTAACACAGGTATTTGGAGCTAGTTCTTCAGATGGGAGAGAGTAGGAGGGGGAGTAGAGTCATAAGATTAGTCAGGATTGATGCATGGGCATAGCCAGAGAGTCTTTAGGTGTTGTTTGAGTTTTTGTTTAAAGAGGAAAGGTGATGTCATAGTACTTAGAGTGGTAGGTAGTGAGTTCCAGTGTTTACCTATGGTGTTAGAAAAAAGTGAATCGCCTGCAATGTTATTGGACTTAGTTAGCTTCACAAGAGGTTTATTAGAGGAGCACAGTGAATTTAGATTAGAATAGGGAGATATAAGATCAGAAAGTAGGGGGGTATTTTCTGGTTGGTAAAATAACCTGTGTATAAAGGTAAGTTGGGAGACAAGTAGGGTATTGTTCAATTCTAGCCAGTTTAGTTGTAATAGATTAAGACAGTGGTGAGTTCTATATGGATTTCCAGTAGCAAATCTAGCAATGCTATTGTATGCATTTGCTAGTTTAGTAAGGTTTTTTTTCTTTAAGTTAGTGTATATGGGAGAGGCATAAAGAAGAGTGGAAATAAGATGAGATTGAGCAAGTGTAACTTTAGCCTGTGGAAATAGAAAGTTTTTAATTCTAAATAAGGAGCCAAGTTTTCTATTTACGGTTTTGATAGTGTTATTAATGTGGTTTTCAAAAGTGAGGTTATTGTCAATTGTAATACCTAATAGTTTAGTGGTAGAGTCAGGGACTATGTGTGTGCCATTATTAGAGGTAATAGAGAAGTCAGTGAGGGGGGACTTCCTATTGGGTCTGAAAAGCAGGAGTTTGGTTTTATTGGCATTTAAAAGTAGGCAGCGTTTCAAGAACCATGCCTCAACTGTGGTAAATAGGTCAGAGGAGGTATTGGCAGAGCAGATGAGAGTTGAGTCGTCTGCATATTGAATGCATGTGGCTTGAGGTATTGCTACATGTAAGTCATTTATGAATAAGGAGAAAAGGAGGGGACCTAGGATGGAACCTTGTGGTACTCCAAGAGTGACTGGCAGAAGAGATGAGCGTGTGTTATCCCAGAGAACAGCCTGTTGCCTGTAACTAAGGTAGGAGGTAAACCATTGAACCGCTTTGGTATCTAGAGATAGAAATTCAAGGGTTTTTAGGAGCAGATGGTGGTTTACCATGTCAAAGGCTTTTGACAGGTCTAAGAAGAGAGCAGATGTTAGGATACTATTATTGCGGTTTTTATTGATACACTCGGTAAATGATAAGAGAGCTGTGGTAGTACTATGAAATGGCCTAAAGCCATGCTGGCATTTAGCTAGTAAATTGAATTGAGTTAAATGGTGCATTAGCTGATGATGAATACATTTCTCCATTATTTTTGCTAGGGGAGATAGGAGAGCTATAGGTCTGAAGTTAGAATACTCTTTTGAGCTGCCTCCTTTATGTAAAGGGATTATGTGGGAAACTTTCCAGATAGCAGGGATGGTTCCTTCCGTTATGGTTCTATTTATAAGGAGGGATATAGGATAAGCTATTGCTTCAGCTGCTTTTGAAGGTATTCGAAGGTAACTGATCTGCTGATGGGGTACAGGGTTTGAGTTTTAGGATGAGTTTCAGGATGTAGGAAGTAGAGACAGGTTGTATTTGAAATATGGGGAGATTTGCAGGTAAACTGGTGGGGGTGTGTGATTTGTCTATAGTAAGTTTGTTTGCTAAAGACTTAATGGTGTCTGTGAAAAAGGAGTTAAAGGCATTGGCAGTTTGGTCTGAGGTATTCATTTCAGCCCCTGATGGTAAGGGTGTACTAGAGCGGCCTGGGTGTAGGAGAGAATTTAGGGTTGACCAGAACCTCTTGGGGTTGTTGTAGTGAGTTTGTTGTAGTTTACAGTAATAATTCTTTTTATCCAAAAATACAGCTTTTTTAGTGCTATTTCTTAACTGTCTAAAGGTTTGATGGTCAGAAATAGTCTTTGTAGTTCTCCATTTAGCCCAAGATTTATTTCTAAGTAGTATTTTTTGTCTAGTCTCTTTGGACAGCCAGGGGGCAGGTTTAGATTTAACTCTGATGGATCGTATTGGAGCATGTTGGTCGAGGATAGCTAGGAATTTGCTGTTGAAGTAATTAGTAGCATCTTCAAGAGTTAGGTTTTTTAGAAGATTCCAGTTATAAGCTTTTAGTTCATTTTGGAATAATAATGGGTTAAAGTATTTGTTGCTGCGTGAGACTCTGTAGGTAGCAGTATAATTAGTGTCATTTTTTGTCTTATGATATAAGTTAAGTAATGATCACTTGCATCATCAGGCAAAGTTTCTACTTTGTAAGTTTGTTGCAGTTTGTTAACTAGGATCCAGTCTAAAATACTTTCTTTGTTATTGGGTTTATTGATTCTTGTGGGATTATTAATTGTCTGAGTAAAGCCATGAAGATTTATATGGAATGAGGGGTTATTTGTATTGACAGAAGACCAATCACAATTAAAGTCACCTAGAATGATAGTTTCTTGTGGGTAAGAAGAAGATATACAACTTAGGATAGTTTCAATTTTAGTGTAATTATTGCCAGGAAGAAGGTAGATACAGATAATATATAACGATTTTTTAGTGTTTAGTTGAAGTTTAGAAGTAAGGATCTCAGCTTTATCATCATTTAACGGGATGGCAGGTTGTGAAGAGATATTTAATACATTTTTGAATAGAAGCGCTATACCCCCACCCTTACGTTTTAAGTGGTCCATTCTCAAAATATTGTATCCTGGGGGAAGTATTTTATTATCTTTAGTGCCAGGTTTCAGCCAAGTTTCAGTAAGACAGAGAATATCAAAGGAGTGAGTGTCTAGGAGGGCATGGAGATGGTCAATCTTATTATTAATGCTTCGGATATTCAGATGTCTGATTAGTAAGGCATTAGAAGCAGTTGTTAGTGTAGGTGGGTTAAGGTGTGGAGTATTGTAGGTTGTGTCAGAGAAGTTATTAGATGGTCCTGGGTTAGGGTGGATGTCACCATCACATAGGATTGGTATTTGTAGTTCAAGTAATGGTTTACATGTAAAGTCGGTTAGATATTTGAGCTTCCTTATGTTAGGATTATTAAAGTTAATGTGTGTATGTCTATGGAATTTGGGTAATAAGTAGTTGGGGGTACTTATAATGTTTGAGTGAGTGTAAGTATGACTAGGATTCTGAAAAGCTGTTTGTCTGTGGCTGGTAGTAAAGTGGAAATAGTTCTTTCATAAGATGTGAGGAGATAAAAGGTTAAGCATATAGAGCATATGTATAAGATTATTAGGTTATGTACCATAGTTTTAGATAAAAGAGACATATTGCTATGAGGATATTAAGTCCTAGGAGGTGGGGTGGAAGGTAGGTGTCGGGGATGGAGGGAAGTGATTCAATTAGAATGTAGAGGGATGAGGTATAGTAATTAAAGAGAGGTGATAGATATAGGAAGTTAGGGAGGGACAGGAAATGAGTTGCTGAAATAAGTAGTTAAAGGTGATAGGATGGTTTTGGGAGGGGGTGTGGTTAGGGAAGTATAAGTGTAGGGACACTGGGGTGGGTGGGATATGGGGGTAGGGTAGGGGAGCGGAGCGGGGCAGAACCAAATCGGTCAATTGTGTGGAGCCAATCAGCCCTTGCAGGCAGCTTATTGCTGATGTGTACCAGGTAGATAAAGGAGCACCTTAATGTAGGAGTTTTAAGAGTAAATATAGGCAACAGTTTGCTGTAAAAAAGACACGTTACCTATATTCTGTGACACATAGATTGCAAAAATACTGTCATACAGATCCACTTGGGTGCAAAATAAGGTGAGAAGCTCAGCAGATCTGTAAGTGGATCACAGTATTCTGCTGCCCTCTAGTGGCATAAGGGGGGAAAGACCAAAATTGTAGGGTAGACGGGACAATCTACTTGGTGGGAGATAGGATGGCCTATGTAGGTTAGATAGGTAGGATCCGCGAGTGTGCTGGCCCAGTTCCAACAGGTCAAGCAAATTTAAATAAAGTAGAGGGTACTTAAGACACATACATGAAATCAAATAGGTCTAACAGCAATGGCCAAGTTGGCAGTTATGTAGTTGTGCTAGTGTTAGTGTGTGCAATTGCTTTACATATACTAAATTGTGGTGAAAGCTGTTTAGCACTGCTTTATATTGCTTAACATATGGCAATCATGCCTCAGGTGGTGCTGCAGGGCTGCCTATGTTGGATGCACATACTGCACTCCCTATACATGTTTGGAAACAGGTAGTGTCAAGTTAGGCATCCCTTTTACTATATGTGCAAGTTAGAGAGAGGTATCATTTCCAAGGTTCCTACTGAGCCAGTGTATGTGCTATGCGTTGCCTCTTTGCCAAGGCCAAAGCATACTGGGCATGCCTCCTTCTGCCCATTGGTGCAGGCTCAGGTTCTTCCTCCTCCGAGTCACGCTCTGCCTGTGATGGCCTTGGAAATGGTGGGGGGCTGTTTATCCCAGGCCTATGCTGCTCCTGCTGCAGCTGTTTTCACAGGATCATATTATGTAGCATGGCACATACCATGACAATTTGGGTACATGTATTTGGTGAGTACTGCAAGGCTCCACCAGATGTGTCCAGGCACTGAAACCGTGACTTGAACAGGCCAAACACACACTTGATTACATTTCGTGTTTGTGCGTGTGCCTCATTATGGTGTTCCTGTTTAGGTGTGTGTGCATTTCTGATGGGTGTCATCAGCCACGGCTCCAGTGCATAGCCAGCATCCCCCACTAGGTGACCATGAGGAATGTTCCCATTGGTAAATGTCTGGTACAGCTGCATCAGATGCCAGATATGGGAATCTTGGCAGCTTCCAGGGCAGCCAGCACACACATTCAGTATTATGCCCTGGGCATCACACACAACATGGCAGTTGATGGAGGGGAAGCCCTTGCAGTTGAAGTAGACTCTACCTCGCTCACCGGCTCGTGCTTTGATGCATATGTGTGTGCAGTCTATTGCACCCACTACCTCAGGGTATTCTGCTATTTGCTGGAAGAGATGCATATTGCTGGCCAATATCTCACGGGAATTGGGGAAATATACATGATCACCGACATGTGCTGACATGGCATCCAGGAACTGGTGCAGTACCCTGGATGCTGATGCCTGTGATATCCCCATCATATCACCAGTTGATTTCTGGAAGGTACCTGTTGCTAATATTCTTAGGCCAACACATACCTTGGTTTCCACTGGGATGGATTCCCCTCTGTTGGTTCTGTGTGTGAAGCGTGGCCTGCACAGCTCAACAATTTGCTGCAAGAGGTCCCTGTCCACTCTGTAGCGCTCCACTATCTCCAGCTCATGTAGCCCCTGATAGGTTATCCTGGGCCTGTACACTCTTCTCCTTCTCCTCACAGTGGGTTGTCCAGCAGCATTCACATTGTCACCACCCTCAGCATGTTGCATATGTCGCCTTATAACAGCAATGGCAGCCCCTAACATTTCTTTGCCTCAGTAAAGCTTTTTCAGTTTTCACTTCTATTAGCTTACTGCAGTGTTGAAGTGTCTCTTGAGAGATACATAGTGGAATATTGTTTGCAGAGTTTTAAGTGCTGGGCTAGGCTGGGCTATTGTACTGTCTGTGTAATTGTCTGATTTTGATTGTTTTCAGCCGCTAGCTCTACTAGTACTCCCTGGTTAACTTCCTACTATTTGTTGTGCTTCCTTTTTCCTTTCTGTTTCCTCAGGGGGGCAGCGCTGTGCACACAAGCGCAAACACACGCACACCAGCTCACATGTGCGCACACATGCTTACACAGAATAAAACTTGCTTATTCTTGCTAAAACGCGTGCACATCAACGCAAACATGCTTACACAACTTTAAACAGCCTTAGACATGCTTATTCCTGCTTAAACGCATGCACGCAGGTGTACACGCGCGCACACAGTCTTACTCGGATATACAGGCGTGCAACCACATTGCAGGCACTTCAACAAGAAACTTTAGTGTTATCCATGGCATACATCTTCAATTTCTTGCCTTTAGCTACTCTACGTGTTGACACACCTCTTCCAATGATGTGTAACTGACAGCTGACACATGCCATTCTGCTCCAATGAGCTTCACTTCTTTCATACATACCCCCCATGTGATGTCACCTATCTTCTACTCTGTTACTCCCTTATCCTACTCCTACACTCCACTTTATTGCAGGCACTTCAACAAGAAACGTTAGTGTTATCCATGGCATACATCTTCAATTTCTTGCCTTTAGCTACTCTACGTGTTGACACACCTCTTCCAATGATGTGTAACTGACAGCTGACACATGCCATTCTGCTCCAATGAGCTTCACTTCTTTCATACATACCCCCCACGTGATGTCACCTATCTTCTACTCTGTTACTCCCTTATCCTACTCCTACACTCCACTGACTGTGCTTATTTACTATGTAAACTTGTGATTCACTATCCTAACCCTCATTTGCATAGGATTGCCTACTAATGCTTGGTTACATCTCTTAGACTGAGCTTCCCCCCTTAGCAACCTCTACTCAGTAGCCATGTTGTCTTCAGCCTGCCATTCCCTTGCATTGTAAATTAAGAATAACAATAACATCCACATTTGTGGATCTTAATTATTGATTTTCTGGTTTTTAGAGCGCAGCGCATTTGCACGCCGCTGCGCTATGCTTAAACCCCGGAGATCGGGATGAAAAAAAAATGTATTTTATTTTTATTTTGCATTGGTGAACATTGTCAATGGCTGTATTTTTGCCCATTGGCATGCTTCCTCAACTGGATGCATCCTTTTTTTGGAGCTGTCATGGCTCCATTTTGCTATTTGCAGAACCGTACTCAGTTGTCAACTGAGTACATTTCTGCAAATAACGCTACTCTTACTCAGACAGGTTCGGGTTTCCTGGATCGCAAATTTACCTCATTTTCATAGCTTTCGCCTGCAATTGAGGTAATTTGCATATCCAAGCCCTGTCCGTGTAAGACTAATTTTGTGAGCTCTGTTGCACGGCCCTACCGGCTGTTCCTGGATCGCTCAGTGGACATGTTGGCTGCATGGAGTCTTACTCTACTCTTAGACTCCGTGCAAGCCTTCGTGAATCCAGCCCAATGTTGGGGTGCAAAAAGCATGAATGTTTCTGATTATTGGGTATGTAGTTTAATACCTAAAATAACAGAGGTTATGCCTCTGGTGCCAACTCCACTAGATGTTAATGTTACTAAATTTGTAAATTAGACTAAATATACTTTGCAGTCCTTGTATATATAAATGCAAAAGAATTCAGTGTAAATAAAATTAACGTGTAATAAATGTGTGAAAAACCATGGACTGAAATGCATGAGTAGCAAACAGTCTATGTCGATACATACTGTACATGATACATTGTAATGTAACAAATTCAAAAGTAAGTTGTCAAGTTGTAATTTTATCACAAGTTGCAATTTTATCACTAGATGTAATTTTATCACTGGTTTTTGAACCACCATTTTATCTGTACCAGTATTGGCTACCTCAGTTAGAGGAAAATTATATTAAAATATTGTACTCATACAACTAATGGACTAATATGTAAATAGCATTCTTCAGTGTATAAACCATGTTTTTTTAAATCCTCAAGTATTAAATATAAATTTAAATATGTATTATCTAAGCCCAGTTCAGTACTTTACCAAGGTGTTTAAAATGTTCACTTCACTGTTAACTGAAGTGCATGGTGAGTTCAGAGGTATGACCACAATGTTATGGTTAAAATTACATTGAAACTGTATATTTTCAGCACTGAATAATGCTTGCAGTAGCACATAGTCCTTGCCCCTTGTAAATATAGGTTCATAGGTTCATTGGTTGGTACTAGGCTATCGGCCCTAGGGCCTATGCAAGTCTAGTCATAACAATTCCCTGGATATTTCTTCCCACATTATTTACTTCTCTGGACTCCTGTCTAGCAGGGTGACTGACATGATCCCCGGGGTGAATTTCCTATCTTCCATCCAATCATCAAGGTTCCTTTTGAAGAGGGCCAATGAGGCGGTCTGCTTGACATGTATGAGCTGTCTATTCTAAAGTATGGGGAGTCTCTGGGTCAGGAACCTATCCCTCCAGCATGTTTTGTTAATTGTGATGGCAAGGTTTAGATCCCTGGAGTATGTGGCTCTGTGGAATTGGGATTTCTTTAAGTGGAGCATGTCCAACAGCTCAGGGTTTGACATGGCCTTGTATGTTAAGCAGAGATTGCCAGTGAGTAGACGATATGCCACCAAGTATAACTGGAGTTTTTTTAGACGGTCAGCATATGGCATCTGCTTTAGGCCTATAATTCTTTTAGTGAGGTATTTCTGTGGCCTTTCCAGCTGTTGCAGAAGTCTCGTGAGGTACATACCAAATGGGGCATTATACTCTATAATGGGTCTAATGAGGGATGAGTGCAGTGGGACAATGACCTCCTTTTTTCTGGATGAAAAGCCCTTAGTGTTGAGGTGTGCCACATACAAGGATTTCCTGACTGTTGTGGTGATGTGGTTATCAAAAGTGAGACCACTGTCCACCTGTGTCCCTAAGTCTCTCATCACACTTTTGATGTTTAGTGTCCTGCCACCTATGTGGTAATTCATGGGTGCATGTGGATAACTGTACATTTCTTGGCATTAAGCTTGAGCCCATGGCTCTGGCACCAGGCAACTGTTTCTGTAAGGCCCTTTTGTAGAATATCCGCATCATTTGGGGATTCAATAATGGTTCCCAGTTTGCAGTCATCTGCAAACTTTGTTAGCCAGAGTACCTTAGTGTTGGCCTGTACTTCAGAGAATTAGATGCCAAACAAGAGTGGTTCCAGGACTGAACCCTGAGGTACTCTACTTGTCACTTGTCTGGAGATGGATTTTGAGTCGGCTACTTTTACAATCTGGGTTCTGTCAGTAAGCCAGTTGGCAACCCATCGGGTGATGGAGGGATTTATGCCCAGCTTAGTAAGTTTATCAATGATTCCAGAGTAGGGGATGGTGTCAAAGGCCTTGTTGAGGTCCAGATAGGTTGTGTGGACCACCTTACCCTCGTCCACAGCTCTGGAGACTGATTCGAAGAAGTCAGTCAGATTCAGGAGACAAGATCAGCCCTTCACAAACTCAAACTGGGTGGGGTCCAGTGTTTAAAGGTTGCCAATGTCTTTGTTTATAAGTTCCATGATAATGCGTTCCATGCCCTTACAGATCAGGCTTGTCAGACTGATGGGACGGTAGTTCCTGGGATCCAAGGTGGATCCTCCCTTGTGGAGTGGGATAACTGTAGCTGTGCGCCACTCAGTAGGCACAAAGCCTGAGATGAGGCCATGATTAAACATGACACTTAGGTGAGGTGCCAGTTCATTTTGTAGTTCATGTAGTACACCACCTGGGATGTCATCTGTTCCCATGGATTCTGTATGCTTAGCTTTGGAGAGTGCAGTTTCTACCTGCGTGACCGTGATTATCGGAATTTGGCAATCTTTTGGTATTGAGATGGGCCCTTTAGCGGGTGAGATGGAGATGAAGTTGACACTAAATCAATCTGCCAGGATATTGGCAATATCCTTGGGATCACTATATTTAATGCCATTCTGTTGTAGCTCAGAGCAGATCTGAGCATTGCTATTTAGATTCTTGACATAACTATAGAATGCCTTTTGGTTGTCTTTGGAATCTTTGGCAATTTTATTTTCGTAACTAGCTTTTGAGGATTTTATGAGGGATCTCAGCTTCTTACTGAGGCTGGTGAGGAAGTTTTTTGCATCCTGGGATTTTCCTCTTTTCTGCAACAGTTTCTTCCTTCTGTTGTATAGTTTGTTTATAGCAGGGGACCACCAGATTGGCTTCCTTTTTTTTGGAAAAGAGCATCTTGGTTCTATTTGGGATGGCACGATTCATGCACGAGTGGATGTGCTATGTACAGTGCCTTAGTGTAGGATTCTGCAGTCGAACTTCCAGATCCCGTCTGCATGGGTGTTGTGAAGTTTGTCACTTCTGACTTCAGTAGCATGAAGTTGGCTTTGGAGAAGTTTTTTAAGGAGGTTTCCTTACTGGGGGATGGGGGTGGGATGTGGATGTCAAAGGTGATTTGCTTATGGTCAGACCTGACCAATGAGGGGGTGCCCACTGGTGTGGAGCATCTATCTCCCATGTTGGTAATGACCAGGTCTAGGATATTGGAGTCCCTGGTGGTACAATGGATTAGTTGATCCAGGGCGTTGGAATTTATGAATTCCACGAACCGTTGGGAAAAGGAGTCGGTACCTGAGTAGTTTTCCCAATTAATGGCAGGGTAGTTGAAATCATCCAGTATTAGGGTGTTTGGTTGTATCTTAATATTTTCCAGTATGTTTAGAAAGGTGTAGTGAGAATCTTGGGGCATGGTTGGGGATCTGTAGCAAGCTATAGTTTGGATTGCAGTCTTACCTAGTGTTAGTTGCACCTAGAGAATTTCAGATGCATTGTGTTGGGCAACTAGCCTGGAGGTGTGAATATCCTTGGTGAATATGGACACTCCTCCACCTTTAGTGTTTCAGTCTTGGTTTTGTGGCCAAAAAGTGTGGTAAGAATTGTAGCCTGGTATTGCAGGGGTGCTCTCTGGAGCCTTGAACCAGGTCTCAGTTACTGCACAGATATCAATCTTCTCCATTTTTAGGAGTGCCTCGAGAGAGTGCATTTTGAGGTTTAGACTTCTAGCATTGAGTAGCATTACCTTTAGATTTTGCATGCTTGTATCTGTTATGGTGGTGGTTTTATCCTTTGAACCTTGCCTAAAAAGGCACTATAGGGGTGGCAAGAGCCTTAGCCAGTAACCTGAATCCCAGGGGTGACAGGTGCAGACAATCTCTAACAAAGCATCATGGTTTGTCGATCATGTCTTCCCAGGCAGACAAATACTAGATCCCCTTTGAATGACACCAGAAGCTTAGTCAAATGTTGAAGTCAATCATTTTGTCCTTATAATTTGGTATCATTCTGGGCGAAGGCAGGATGCTACTCAGGGCTAGGGTCATACCTGCTTGGGTCACATGATCCAAGAGCTCTTCCATGTCTCTTTCCATGTAGTCCAGGGAGGTACGTCTCAAGTCATTCACTCCAGCATGGACAATGACAGAGTCGTATTTGTACTTGTTGTGGAGTGACTTGAATGCATGCATTATGTGGTGGATCCTGGCACCCAACAGGCAGCTGACTGTAATTTTCTCCTTGTTCAGCCTGATGAGTGGGACATCAGTGTGCCTGACTATAGAGTCACCTATGACTAAAGTGTTGGGTACATTGTCTTGCCTTAGGGGCTGTTGTTGGGTGGCACAGTGGTGTTGTGAGCTTTGTGTCACTTTGGTTGTGACTGGTGTTTGTTTGTGTTTCAGCTTCAGAGGTCCTTGTTGCTTGGGCAGGTTAATGTTATGGACCTCCTCATATGTGGGTTTAGTTTTGCTATGTGTGGGTGTTGATGGTGTGGGTTTTGAAGGGCTATGAGTTGCTTGAGGTGTAATGCAGGTGTTAACCTTCTCCTCTTGACTGTCTAGCACAATCCTGACTGGAGAGAGCTTTGCTTCCAGTTTGGCTATGTAAGTGCATCTCTCGCAGGTTGCAGTGTTGGGTGGTAGGAGGAGAGGATTGTCTGTGTACGTGAGGCAGTTGCAGCACTGCCCCAGTATGCCCAGATTTACCAGGTGGACAGGAGAAATCACCGGAAGCTGACCCTTGGACAGACCTGTTTAGGTACTTTTTTGTAAAGTTTAAAAGCTGTTTTCCCTTACCTTTGCAAGGTACTTTTCAGTTCTAGGCTTAGTGCCTATGATTAATTTCTCCTTATTGACAATGAGAGCTGAGTGCTTGAATCAGTTTCAGGCTTCATAGTGCTTTCTTGTAAAGTTTAAGAGCTGTTTTCCCTTACCTTTGCAAGGTACTTTGCAATTATAGGCTGTTTAGTACTATGATTAATTCCTCCTTATTGACAAGGAGAGCTGAGTGCTTGATTCAGTGTCAGGCTTCCTAGTGCTTTCCAACAGGTTCTAGCACTTGCTCTAGAACATTCTTTTCAGCAGGTTCTAGAGCAAGTGCTATTCACAGGGGTTCATATTTTAGTGCTACTACTGAGAAACCAGCTAGTTCTAAGGGAAAATTTGAAGTGCAGACTTTCTGGCACCTGGAATAGTTTAACTGTAGCTGCACGATGTGAAAAATGTGCAAACACACTCATTTTTAAGCCAGAAAGTTGAAAGGGGTAGAAATCAGCCCAAAAAAGCTAATAAAATTACAATTTCTTAGCTAGAAACTACTCCTCTAGCATTAGATAGGCAGTACAATGCTCACCAGTCCCATTGGTAAGCAGTAGGACTTCCCTTTACCACAGCAGGGTCTGGATAGCTCTGAGCACAGAAAATAAAGTCCTGAGACAGGAAAAGCCTGGGATATGGACTGGCTAGAAAAGGTGGGAAACGAGCAAACAAGATAGTATTTTTTTATGAAACAGGCTAAACAATGAAATAATACAGTAAATAAACACAGAAAATGCCAACACACTTGAGTGTGTAGTTCTAAACAGTAAATGCAATTAAAACTCTACAAAATTAGCAATTGAAAACTTTTTAAATGAAGCAAGGCAAGTGCACAACTGAAAAATGATTTAAGAGGCAGTAACACAGCAGAATATCAGTCTGTATCTAAACTCTTGGTATAAAGTGATTAATAAAAGTAAACAGTTAATTCAACAGTTGCAAAAAATAATAAAACAATTCTGTCATAAATTAGCTCATAACTGGTGGAATATTTTCACAGAATGGTCTGCAAGAAAAAAGTTGTTAGATGCATTTAGTTTTGGTACTAATACTTGATATCATTGTATTAACTGTGTAAAATTGCATTTTGACTTGTATCAAGAGAAAACTAAAGGTTTTGTTTCCCAATGTGTTTTAAAATAGAGCGGGAATTCTTAGAGTGTGCTAAACAATGATAGAGTTTAGAAATGTAAAATGGGCATCCATACTATGTATGTGTTATGAAGAAACTAGAACAAACATGTTTTTCTAATATCAGAAAAAAGTCTGACATGCTCTTTTACAATGGACATGGCTTTTTATAAAATCAGTAATACAAGCTGATTCCTTCAGTAACATTCTCCCACAGTATCAGCAAAGAAATTGACAGATGAATGTACATGGCTTTTTATAAAATCAGCAAAAAACAATTGTAAAAGACAAATATTATGTGCATTCTCAAATCAGCAGAAGTGTGTACAAGTAAATATTAAATGGTTTCACAGAAGGACAGTAACAAAGTCTAAAAACAATTTGTATGTTCCTTTATCATAAAACATTACCTTGAACAAGTCTGGAAAGTAAAGCATTAGCAGAACAGATGTTTCCGTATAAAGCCCAAAAAAGATCACAAGAGGAAAACAGGATATAAAGTGTATGAGAACAGTGTATGTAGACTGTAAAAATTCAGCTGTGTTAGAGGTATGTAGGAACTTAGGTTCTGAGGTAAATGAAGAAAGGAAAGCTATCATCTATATTAGTTGTGAAGAAAACTTTGCACATTAAACCTGTAAACTACCGTAGTATGTCTTATTTGTTATAAAAATAAGTTACTTATTAGTAAATGCGACTACAGTAGAATAGTATTGTGCTGCAACGTATATTTTTTTATCAGTGTTCAATTTGCAAGGCTCGGAGTTGTAAACAGACTGCAGATGCAGTCATGCAAAACTTTGTGTTATAACCAAACTCTGATTCAGCAGTAAACAGCCAACAAGACTGTGTCTTAAAAATACTTTGGTTTCATTAGCAAGCACAGCATGCAGCAACCACAATAAATTATTTTTTCAGTCTCACCATTAACTGCTGTGAAACGTCACTTAGCAGGTTTGCTCAATGCTCAATAGTATTAATTGAATGCCCCTCACTTTTGTTTTTGGCTCTCTGGTTCCTGTCTGGCCAAAGGTCCAGTTTGCACAGTGCCATGCTTCGGGCAAACAAAATAAGCACAGCCAGACCTGACATTCCTTTTTCTCTGATTACCATGTTTGAGCTAAGTGGTACATTGCACAGTGCCCCCCCCAAAAAAAAAAGAAAAAGAAAAGGGAAAAAAAGAAAAAGATGGGAGAGGTAGCTGAAACGAGAATAAGCAATCTATGGCATACACACTAGAAAATGTTAGTACACATGACATAATTCTATATAGGTCTGGATTTGAACCCTCACTCCAATCACCTTCAGAACACAAGATTTGTGCCTTATCCCTCTTCACCACGCAAACAGATTTGAAGGAAAGAATCATACTCAACCTGCACACTATAACTCCAACATTATCTACAGTGATATCAAACCATACACGTGTTATTTGAACATTTATTAGTTTTGGATGTAGTGCACCTAGTGATCACACAACCTGTCATGATTATTGCTTGCAAATATACAGCTCTGTCTTACATTTCTGTGTTTGCTGGCCATTCTTCATTTATCTGAGCAGTAATCTGAGACATGCAGTGTGTAAGCTATTCTATATCATGGAACTTAAAATGCGTGAGGATATTAAGTGGAAATAATATCATATCATATGCAGTTGCCAAGAAATGTAGGGCAGGTTGGATGTTAAGGAACATATCCTGTGACTTGTGTGCTGTCGACTTACATTTCCAACCTTACATCTAACACTTTGTAGATCTAACCTTACATACCCAGTGGAAGTAAGGCAGCCTGCAGTGCTGTTGCGTTTTCCTTCTCCCAACCACTAATCATTCACAGTTGCAATCCATTGAAAACAATCATTGAGGGAGTGTCTGCACTATCTTTATATCTCCTACCATACATGGATCCATTTATTTGGGATTCAGCAGTTCATATGAGGTCACACTTCATTTGCATCTTCACTGTACTAACAGCCATGAATCTACACCATATAAAAAAACAACTGTGTAGCTAGGCAAACTGCTGGCGAGGAGACTTATTTATGTTGCGAAGACTGCAGATAATGCTATTTCTTCAGGATATACTGTATCTGTATAGAAGAGTACCAAACTTCAGAAGCAAAGGTTTTTACACTTTTATCTGTATGCATTAGTTAGAAGTGCACTGATGGCATGGGCATGTTTGCCAAATCATTTCAGAGGTATACATCCGATACATGAAAATGTGATAAATTTGTATAAATGCTTCAGGGACATTTCCTTTGAGAACACTTTTAACATTTCAAAGATTTTTTTAGTAAATTATTTTATTTTCCAGTTCTTTTTTGGGGGGAGAAAAGGTGAGTTACTGTTATGACACAAACAAGGACATGTTGCTCTTGTTACTCTCCTTGTTTTGCATCCTGCCTGTTGTTAGTATTTCACACCTGTAGACTGTTGTGTGTTTCTCCAGTGGGTAATACTGAGTGGCGACATTTTCTGTTTTATCTGGAATCAGTTATCCCGTATATGTGTATGTATGTATGTATGTGATACTTATATCTGTTAATAACTGTTAATAAACAAGACATGGTGGAGAAATAGATTCCTGTCCCAGAAACTTCCTATACTCTGGAACAAGCTACCCATCTATGTCAAGCAAATTTCCTCATTAACACTCTTCAAGAAAAATCTTGATGAGTGGATGGGAAATAGGAAATACACCCTGGGGATCACTTCTGTGACTCTGCTCGACAGGGGCACAGGAAATTAACTTTCCTGGGTGGCATAAGCCAGGGAACCTTGTTGGATAGGCTTATTTAGGCCCTTGGGCTGATAGCCTAGTACCTACCTATGAACCTGTGAACCTATATGTATTATCCTTCTGTTGTTTTTCAGGACACCCAGGCGTATGCCACACTGGTGTGTCAGTCCTCAGAGACTCTCCTTCACTGATGCTGACAACCAGGTCATGGTGAATGCCTTTATGCAACATGGTGCTTTTCTGCTGGAAAGGGGATGGGGAGATAGGGCATGTAGGATGCATATTTGACAACAGATAGTTGATGATCTGAATGCAATGTGTGGCCATGGCAGGACATATAAGTAGGTGTGCCAGAGGGACACTGACTTGATCACATCTGCATGGAAGAGAGCAGCTGCTGTGGGCAGTGACCATATGGATACTAGGGGATGGCCTGCTAGGGAACTACCAATAACACCCAATGAAGAGTTCCTTGTCAATATCAGGGATCCAGACAGCTGACAGGGGAATGCAGTACAGCATGTCCTGGATGTGGGAGCAACAGTGTCAAGAGACAGTAAGCACGTCCCAGGAGGATCTTCCAGGTAGGTTTTGGTATTTCAGCAGTTGAATACTGTTGTATAGTAAAACAATTTAAATAAATGTTAATTCTGTGTTACATGTTTTTTTGGGTTGGATTAAATATTGCTACAGTTATTAGCTTAGGTTTAGTTGACAGCCACATTCTTGTTGAAAGTATACTTAATGGACATATAAAGGGGTACAATTATTATCCCCGAGCTACTGTTAATTGTGACGATGTTGCTCTTACCTCCTGCTTAACTTCTTCCAGGACTGTCTGGATAACAGAGGAGAATTTCTTCTGCAGATGGTAAGCCAAACATTTTTTATGTCAGTACTTCTGAGCAAATGAAAGACATATTTTAGTGCATGCTGTTGATGTCAGGCCTGTTGTGTATATTGCTATACTGTCTGCAGTAGTGGCAGCACTATTACTTTGTTAGCATGTATTGGACTATAGTAGTGTAGGTATTAATGTATTCATGTGTTTGTTGCTTTGCATCACAGGTGATCATGACAGTGAGAGTGTGGGCCTTGTGCTACCTGATGTCAGTGTATCAGCAGAGTCTGATGATGATGGTGACCAAACTGAGATGCAACTGACAGGGTGCAGAGGTTGACTCTGACACTGAGGTTGACATGCAGCCATCCCTTGCAATTCCATTAGATACAGCTAATAGGCATATGCCTACTCATTCCAGTGAGGCCAAAGATATTGGACAGGTGGAGGGTGAGGCCACTGATCAGGCATGTGTGGCTACTGCAGCTTCAGTGCCTGAGTCTGGCCATAGCCAATGTGTGGATGAAGTGTCACACAGAAGGGTTAATAGGGGTGCTTAGAGGGGGCCTACTGTCCCTCCTGCAACTGGTGCAGGGTTCTCTTCCCGTGACACTCAACATATGGTTAGGGCCATCACAGAGGTACATGGAAGGTCCCATAGGTGCTCCAGACAAATGTTCAAGGTTGTAGATGTGGCACAGTCTGACATGAGTGATTGCATCCACATTGTTCTGATTCAATGGATCAGATGAGCAACATGTTGGAATGAGCAGGGTCTGTGATGGAACGTCTTCTGGGAGAGCAACAGTATCCCTGTGGGTATAGGTCAGGCACATCATCTGCTGTCAGCCAATGTGGCCATGCCCAATCACGCTCTGAGACTGGCAGTACTTCCACAGCCCCATCAGCGAGTGTGCTGTCCACACCCAGATATGGCAGGTTATGGGGTTGTGGTCTTGGGTGTCCCTCTGAAGGGAGCTAATCCAGCAGACATCAGTCATGTTCAAGTAGCAGAACTTCATCTGACCTTGGGTGTGGATGTGCCAGTGCAACTCCTGGCAGAGCCAGTTCTCATGATCAGGGATGATAACGATGAACTGCCACCCCTACCATGCATGGCTCACACCTGTCCAACATACCAAGACATAGAGCCAGCGCAGTGCTTGGCTGTGCTCATGCAGACAGTCTAATACCAATTTCAACTGGAGGACCCCTAGAGGCACACACACACAATAGTTACTCATTTTGTTTCACTGGACATTTGTTGGTCTATCCAACTGTCTGTCTGCTTCTCTTTCTTACACACACACACACTCACCATCATATACTGTCAGTCTAGCCCCCCTACACACACACACAACACCCTGTGCAAGTGATGATAGCTGCACCATATCCCAGTTTTCTATCTTTTGGATTCAGGGATACATAAGCTTTGTGCCTGATGCTCAGGGTGCATAGCTAACTTAGTACTTAGTATATCTGCATTTGTGGTGTTGAACTGTTAATTGTACCTTTGACAAATATTGGCCATAGAAAGCTAGACAGCTGATAGCATCACATTTTCCCAAGTTTATAGTGAATGATGTTGTGATGGTCATGAAATCAAAAACTGTAATGTGTATCATTAATTCTAACTTCTTTCTTTAATGATTTTCCAGTACAAACATATGATGATAAACTGAGGGCATGCAGTGACCATCAGTACTTTTGAGAGGCATGATTGTGTGAATCTTTGATGCCTGCAGCCTACTACTTAGTAATGGACACATATAAGTCAAATAAATCTCTGTTGTCATATGTTAAGGTACTTTCTGTACAAATCTCCCATCTTTTACTTGCTCACCGGACCAAGTAAAGAAATACAAGGATATGCCACACATTCATATTATTAAACAATACACTGCAGGTCCAGAACTTACCTTGTAAATGCAGGAGTTACCACAGTTGTAGTTCAGGGATGACTGTCTGATGCAAGCAGTTCACAGCCAATACATGAGGAGGTAATGGTTGTATGAGATGCCTGGCATCAATGTTACTATATGTATGTAAGTAGGAGGAAGGTTTTAGGCCACTAAGTAGTGAGTGAGTGTGCTATATGTTGTCTCTTAGCCAGTGCAAGGGCCTACTGAGCACACCAACATCTGCCTATATACACAGAAGCTGGTGGGTCCACCTTTGACTCATCTGCCTGTGGCTGTGGTGACCATGGTGGGATGTGTGCCCCTTCCCCATGCTGATCTTGCTGAAGCTGTTTTCTCAGGATGATGTTGTGTAGCATGGTATATACTATGAATATTTCTGTACATGTTTGTGGGTTGTACTGCAGAGCTCCCCTGATGTATCTAGCCACAAGAACCATGGCTTTGGCAGTTCAAACATACACTCTATGATATTTCTGGTTTGAGTGTGTGCCTCATTATGACAATCTTCGGTGGGTGTGTGCGCATTTCTGATGGGTGTCATCAGCCATGGTTCCAGTGCATAGCTTGCATCCCCCAGTAAATGACCCTGTGGGATATCTCCCCTCGAAAACATCTGGTACAGCTGGGAGGTGTGTCAGATATGTAAGTCGTGGTAACTGCCAGGGTTGCCAGCACACATGTTTAAGATGATTCTCTTGGCATTGCACACATCTTGGCAGTATATAGAATGGTAGCCTTTTCTGTTAATGTAGAGCCTGCCCTGTTCCCCACATGGTGCCTTTATTTCTTTATGCGTACAATCTATGGCACCCAGTACTTCAGGGTAGTGTACTACATGGTAGGATTCCTGCATATTTCTGGCCCTCTCCTTAGGACTACAGGGAAAACATATGTGGTCACTGGCATGTTGGAGCATAGCATTCAGGAATTGGTGGAGGATCCTGGATGCTGATGCCTGTGACACCACCAGCATGTCCCCTGTTGGTCTCTGAAAGGTACCTGTAGCTAAGATTCTTAGGGCTACACATACCTTTGTTTCCATTGGTATGGGTTCCCATCAGTTGGCTCTGGCTCTGAGTTGAGGATGGCAGAGGTCACAGTGCTTCTGTAGTGTGTTCCTGTCTACCCTGTAGCACTGTACAATTTCCATGTGATGTAGGTTGTGATAAGTTAAACATGTTAAAACAACAAGCAAGAAAGAAAACCGATAAGAGCCGGTAACTACAAATAAACACTTATTTAATGAGCGCTTTCGGCGGATGCAATGCTTCACCTTCATCAGATACCATAAAATCAATTAACTGTGTTTTTATACATTTGTCATATAGCTAAACCAATTGATTAATTGTTTAATTACAAATGATAAAACCACTTTCAAAAAAGGGAAAAAGAATACATAAGTACAGCGCCAAATAGTATTGTAATGTTATGCAAAACGACAGTCTGAAATAATGTAAGAAATACTAACCGTCGGTTAAAAGATAACTTTAAAAACAGCAGCAACAAGAAACTAAACTAAGCTAGTCAAAAAGTCAGGATAACATTACCACAAAACAGAAGAAGGCAGCAGAGGAGATAGTGTATGAATTTAGACAGAATTCTAATCCTTGTATACATAAAAGTTCTGAAGGAGACTTTAACATTTATAACTTTACAGAGTGGGACATCACACAATAACTAGCTGATTTTTTTCTCAAAGGGTTTATCTTTTGTTCCTAGTAGGAAAATGGATTTAGTTAAGACCATAATTGATTTAAAATTATTTGTCCGTAAATTAAACCTGGATATTTTAATAGGTGACAATTCATCGTTAGTCAGCTCTAGAAGAATTTCTAGCATTTTTCATCCACCTTTATACCCAAATCTCAGCCTTTTTGAAAGAATGTGTGAGATGGATTTAAGAGCAATGTATAAAGATAGCAACAGCCAGCTTACTAGTAATATGAACATCAAACCATCTGAACATGAATTCATTCACCTATTGAATGTATGTGAAATTCGTGTAATGAAACCTGACAAGGGAGAGGGGCTGGTTCTTATGGATTACAATGCATATGTCGAACGCATGAGAAAACATTTAGATACAGATGCTTACAGGAAAGTCTCTATAAATGAGGTCAATTTGGCTTATAAAAAGATTAAAAATATCTTGGAAGATTTATTTCTAGAAGCTTCAATTGATATAGACTTGCACCAATATTTATCAATGTTAGCACCTAAGGTACCAGCCTTTCTTGGCACTCCTAAATTACATAAATCAATTAACAATCCACCTTTTAGACCAATAGTTGACAGGCAGGGGTCTGTGACGTATGCATGCGCTAAATATGTTGACAGTATATTAAAACCCCTTATTGAATCTGAACCACAGATTTGTAAGGATTCATGGGGTTTTTTTTACATAACATCAGTGGACTGGAATATCAGGCTGAAGCATGCTTTTTGACAATAGATGTAAAGGACCTCTATACCATCATACCCCAAAGTTTAAGGCTTGAATGGATCAGGGACTTTTTGTTTTCTACAAGTGTCCCAGATGAAACTATTTACCTAATTGAAATACTGTTGAAGATAGTTTTATCTAATAATTTCATGGCCTTTGAGGATGACATATATTTACAAAAATCCGGTGTGGCCATGGGCTCCCCATGTGGTGATAGCTTAGCAAATGCCATCATGGCCCATTGGGAAAACAAATTGCTCTTTACCCATCCACTCTTTCAAGAGCATGTCACCTGGTACACTAGGTACCAGGATGACATGTTTATTATTTGGAAAATATTTTTTATTTATTTATTTTTTATTTAACATTTGTTGACCGGGAATGTCCGACTAGGTTCCACAGAGCCTGTTTTCAGCGGAGGCCCGGGGAGAAACGCTCCAGATGCATGTCTTTGGAATTTACCGAGTTGATAGAATTTTTGGAATTCACCTATAACCTAGATGAAAATTCTATCAATTTTCTTGACATTTTACTTATCAAGGATAGAGTAAACTATAAGTATAAAAGTAGAATTTATAGGAAACCCACATATTGTAATACTTTCTTACACTTCAGTAGCTGCCAGCCTTTCCATCAAAAGAAAGCGGTCGTTAAAGGACAGATGGTAAGGGCGGCTAGAATGACTACTGAGTTTTCTGATTTTGAGAAAGAATGTGAGAACTTAGTAAATATGTTTATTAACAGAGGCTATCCTACCAACCTAGTGGTTAATATTAAGACTGAGGTCATACTTAAATGTCATACCAGACATTTTAAACCATTGTTGAGTGGGCAAGTAGATTATACTAGCCCACCATTTTTGAACAAGGTGATATTCCATTACCTACTAGAAATAATATTTATAAGATTAGCTTCCTTTGTACTTTTTCTATAGATCATCAATTAATTAGGCAAATATTGAATAAAAATTGGAAAATTATTACTGAAGATCCAACCCTATGTAAAAAGTTAGAGTTGTAACCAAAAATTACATACAGAAGGAATTTCAACCTCAAAGCAATACTCAAAAGGAGGAAGAAACCACATGCTAATAAATCTTATGGCATGTTCAAATGTGGAGCCTGTCCACAATGTAAATTAATTTTAGTAGTAAAAAGAAAAAAAGTTGACATTAATGATAGGCTTTATAACATTAATAGGAGACATCATTGTGAGACTAATGGCATTGTTTATGCCACATTATGTGACCAGTGCAAGGCCTTTTATATAGGCAAAACAGAAAGAAAAATTAAACAATGTATTTATGAGCACTGCTATGCCATTAATAAAAAAGATATGAATAACGCTTTGGCAAAACACATCTCCGAATACCCGGATCACAATTTTATATTTGTCATTTTACATCAAAGGCAAAGTGATCCAAGAGGGGGTCCTTGGCAACTTTTACTGGAGGCAGATGAATTAATGTGGCAAATAAGAACAACAGCATATATACATCCAGGCCTCAATGAACATTTGTCCATTAAATACATTCTTAAATGGTTAGCTTTGAGGAGATGAAATAAAATTAATGTTGGTTTATTTTTATATACTTTTTATATAGTTTTATTTATATATTTATATATATATATATATATATATATATATATATATATATATATATATATATATATATTTATATATATATTTATTTATATATATATATTGTTACTCATACACGTTATAATTTTGATATATTTTCTTAATTAAGTTTCTATTTTGACATTGATATTGCCATTTGTTATTATTGATATTGCTTTTTGATTGTATGTTTTTTTTCTTTTTATGTGTATTTCTGTGTGGAGCTTTTCTCCCCGGGCCTCTACTGAAAATGGAAATATATCCAGCTAGACTAGCCCAGTCAACAAATGCAAAATAAATAACTATATATATATATATATATATATATATATATATATATATATATATATATATTATTTATTTTATTTAATATATTTTTATATATAATGATATATTTTTTAGTTCATCACAATTTTTTTATTTTATTGTTACACTCCTTATGGATTAATTTAGAGATGTTTATTATTAATCCATTTTGGAATGAAGTTATGGTCAATAAAATCTGTAAGAAGAACTAGTTCTTAACATCTATAGACATTTACAAGTATTAGAATTATTAATGAACTAAATGCTACTGGAAGATTTTAATTGGGTCCATGTTATCCTGACTTTTTGACTAGCTTAGTTTAGTTTCTTGTTGTTGCTGTTTATAAAGTTATTTTTTAACTGACGGTTAGTATTTCTTACATTATTTCAGACTGTCGTTTTGCATAACATTACAATATTATTTGGAGTTGTACTTATGTATTCTTTTTCCCTTTTTTGAAAGTGGTTTTATCATTTGTAATTAAACAATTAATCAATTTGTTTAGCTATCTGACAAATGTATAAAAACACAGTTAATTGATTTTATGGTATCTGATGAAGGTGAAGCTTTGCCTCCACCGAAAGCGCTCATTAAATAAGTGTTTATTTGTAGTTACAGGCTCTTATCGGTTTTCTTTCTTGCTTCTTGTTTTAAAAAGTTTGCTTGTTTTTCATTTTGTGGTTATAAGTTAAACATGGCCTAAAAACTCTTCTCCTTCTCAGCCTAGGCCTGTTAGTAGTAGCAGCAGCACTGGCTACAGCCTGTAGCACATACAAATTAATTAAAGCAGCAACAGCCCCTAACACTCTGTCAGTGTAGTCACTTTCTGTGGCTGTAT
This sequence comes from Protopterus annectens, assembly GCF_019279795.1. NCBI lineage: Eukaryota > Metazoa > Chordata > Ceratodontiformes > Protopteridae > Protopterus > Protopterus annectens. The sequence goes on from NC_056726.1 coordinate 1,450,826,122, forward strand.
TCCAAAATTTTTGAAATTTATAAGAAAAACCAGCATGAAGTCTACACGGATGCTTTATACCTTTATGAATAACTCTACCATGTTGGATTGTCTGATTATAATGCAATTCAGCTGCTTATGCTGTAATTGGCATGCAGCAGTGTTTACCTTGTTCGTGAGGAGGTGTGCGCCTCTACATGGTACTTACTGAATTTAAAACTGTCTGCGGCCGCAATGCACACACGGTGAAAAACAGCCATGTAGGCTTTATTGAAACCCCCTTCTGTTTAACTCCAAGGGAGAAATGTACAGTCAATAATAAAGTGGGTGGACTCTGTGTTAACCCCCAGGGTAGTAACAATGCCATGGCAGAGGAATTTTTCAGTCTTACAAGATGCCCAGCATTTTTTTAAAAGAAAGCATCCATCAGTTTCTAGAGAAGGGTCTCACCTTCAAAAATATCCAGGGAGGCATTCCATCAGCTGGAAGAGCCTTTCTCATAGGCTGAAGTACCAAAGGTTCTTGCATCCTTGCCACTTGGCAAAGCCCCGATGGGTCAATATCTTCACCTTGGACCTTACCTGTTGCTTTAAAGAAGGACTAAAGATCCCATTATATAATATTTTCCATGAGGCAGTTAACATTGAGACTTTTCCAGCTTTGGTTATATGTGCTAAAATACTTATGTTCGCGAAACAGCAAAATAACATACAGATCCAGTCACTTATAGGCTAATCTCATTGCTCCAGTTTGATGTTAACTTATTGTCAAGTTGATAGCCAACCACTTGAAAAACATGTACCACCAGCTGTTAGAGACAATCATCAGGATAGGCTGGGAGTATAGTCTTAATCCAACTGTGGCTTAATGTTCAAATCTTGTGTATCGAAAAGAACCTGCAGCAGTCATATTGCTGGATTTCAGCAAGGCATTTGGCTCTATCAGTGTTCAGTCTCACAGATGGGTTCCCAGTTAGAGGGGGTATGCAATAGGGATCAGCTCTGAATTCACTGCAGTTCATACTGATGATGGATTACATTAGCAAACAGGTCAGTGGGGACAGATCAACAAAGCTGCTGTATGCAGATGATGTGGCAATACAGGCAGACTCTGAGCTAGAACTTCAGCAAAGAATAGGGGAATGGAATGCAAAACTGAAGGCACATGGGATGAAACTGAGTGCAAGTAAGACAGTGGTAATGGCAGCAAATGGGGAAATGAAACTTGAGATAAAAGAGACTATAGATGAACAGGTTAAATGCTTAAAGTAATTGGGAAGGGTAGTTGAGGAAAAGGGAAGTTTAAATGAAGAGGCCAAAGACAGAATCACAGGGGCTGCAGCCAACTGACATAGAGTGTCAGCTGTAGTATATGACTGAAAATGTCAAAGAAGCTTAAAAGTAGGGTGTACAAGACAGTGGTGTGACCAGGACTATTGTATGGTACAGAAACCTGGGCAGTAAAGTCAGAACAGCTGAGGAAGCTAGAGGTGATGTGCCTAAGATGAGTGTTAAGATGCCCATTGTGGGACAGATGAACAAATGAGAAAACCAGAGCAGAAGCCAGAGTAGCTAATAGCTCCAAATGGCATAAAAGATCAAAAAGAACAGACTATGGTAGTTCAGGCACATGTGCAGAAAAACCGAACACAATCTGGTGAAGATGATTTGGGATAGACAAGAGGAAAAGAGGGCATCCATCAGGTAGATAGATTGTATGAAAGAGAAACTGCAATGGTCAGGCATGAGTGTCAAAGAAGGCAGGTGTGCTGCATTGAATTGCGAGAGATGGCAACAATTAACACAACACATTGATCCCATGTAGAAACTGGGAAAAAGGCAGACAATAATGATGATGATGATTTGTATCTATTGTCTGGGACTTTATTTTGGAAGCTTGTGCAGTTTTTTGGTTTCCAACCAGTCTTTATAATCATGCTGTGAGCTGTAATGTAGGCACCCCACTACACAGGTGTTTGACAATGGGCTATTGTCTGCAAGAAAAGAACTTATGCAGGGCACTTGTCAGGGTTCACCCATCTCTGTTTTTATTTATAATTGCTGCATATCTGATGGACTTTAGCCTAGGCTTCCATTTTCATGACTCCAGAGTCCATGTATAAAGGTTTACAGTGCCTTTAACCTCTTGGTTTGCAGATTACTGTGTCATCTGGATAAGTGATCCAGAAACACAAATAAGGCAACTGATAGAATACTTGCATTTCATGACACAAGTAAGTGGACTAGAAATAAATATTGCAAGGCAGCTATTTTCCACTGAGCTCCCTTGAATAAAGTTTGTTAAAAACTGTATCTGCCCTGCCCCCCCAAATTGGTAATGGAACGCACTTATCTGGAAGTGCATGCCTTTGGAACAGAGTAATGTGGTGGAGTTGAGTACACAGCTGATGTTACTGCAATTCAAGGAAAAACTGTTACATTTGTACCCTGCTCATTTCCTCTTTCCTTGTAAAATTCAAGCGGGAAAAATGTATCGAGTCCCCAACATTACATTTTCATTGTGGCATAAACCACATGGCTTGTTGTCAAAGTTTGTATCTACCTTAGAAATTTAACCACTGATTACCTCTAGCAGGGAAAACTCTTGCTTATTAGTAACAAAAGGCTGATGGTCACAAAAGTAATGGGAGGGTTTGGGGCCCCCAATACATATTCTCAAATAGTATCTTGGTGTTGACTTACTGTTTTAATCTGGCTCTCTTTTTAATTATGTCTAGGTGGGAGGGTGGAGTCCATTAGAACACCATCTTACAATGTCTGGGATCCACTGGGGATAAAGAAGTGGTTTGACACCAGGTGATGGTCTAATCCCCATTATTGTGATAATGTTACTGTACATATCCCAGTTTGGAATCATAGACTAATCAAGTATGTTAAATGCTTATTGTGGTAGCTGAATTGGATTAAGGCAGGCATTGAGTTTGTAGGGAATGTTTGGGACACCACAGCCAGATCCTTTCACTCTGTCTCAACCATCAGACAAAACTACAAGAAAGACAACCTTCAGTGGTGCTAATACATTCAGCTGAAAGCAGCCATCATAGCGTGGGGTATCTCAGATCAAGAAAGTGCTAGACAGGTGTCCAGGGAAGTAAATATTGTTGGAAGAAATGGCCAGGGAATTGTTATGGCTAGGCTTGTATAGGCCCTAGGGCCGATAGACTAGTACCAACCTATGAACCTATGAACCTATGAACCTATAAGTGTTTAGCAGGCATCTGCATTGTCATCTTCAGAAGGTTGTAGTAATCCCTATAGAAATGCTCCAACTTAGGTAAATGGTATGGTTTAGCACTTCCCACGCTGAGTTTGGTCATGGCTGATATCAAAAATAAATGGGTCAGAACGAATGAGGCTGAGATCCTTGAAACAGGCTGGAGACATTGTTTAGACATCATTACTGACACATGACTCCTGGCCCTGTCAGAGTACATTTTCACCAAAATGTTTTTTTGGCCAGCGCACTCCAGCAACGGCTAATAAGATGCAGCAGTGCATGCATTCTGTATGTTGGTCTCGCTGTAGTAAAGATGCTCACTACTTACATTGGTAAATGTTATCAGATCAATGACAGATATAATCTTACCAGATACTAAATACATTTGTTTTGGGTTTCTTTTTTTCATATGTTTTTTTATTTTTCTTCTTCTCTTGTTTTGTTTGCATATTTCAGTTCCAGTCATTTTGCAAACCACAATTCAGTTATACTTTAAAAGAGTTAGTTAGTTATCAGTTCATAGGTTCATAGGTAGGTATTAGGCTATTGGCCCAAGGGCCTAAGTAAGCCTAGCCAACAACATATTTAGGTAGATCTTGCTGCAAGAGAATTTTCAGTGTTACAACAAAATACACAAAATAGATAACACTCTATATACAATATATACAACAAGCGCTGCATAAATGTCAATTTCTGATTAATATTTGTGCCACAGTTTACATACTGTTTATAACTACGACATATGAGATGTATTTTAGACATACACCCGTGAAAGATATACTTTATTGCTATACTTCTGAAGCCCTCCCATGACAATTTAGTTTGATCTAACCAGTTCTGAGCAATGCACAACTTTACTAAAGAGAGGAGGGTAATTAGAATATGCAAATTAAATTTGGGTAATTTTTGAGAAGTGATATGCAAAATTACAAAGTCCCATGATAATGTGGATTTTTGATATCCCATCTTCTCTAGTCTGACTCTAAATGAGCACCATAATTTAAAAGTACATTTCAACTTCCACCTTCAAATGGTTGAATATTTATAAGGTAAAGTAAACATTGTTAGCTGTCATTAGTTGAGTATGCATGAGTTTCTTAAAAGGGATTCATTTTAATGTTGATTTGATAGATTTAGATTTTTGCTTTTCTATGGTTTCTTTGAGCTTTTCAACCCGGTATTTTGAATACAAAATAGATGTTTGATATCTAAAGGATACTATTAGCCTATATGTGTTAGCTAGCATTTTTTCCTTAAAGTTAGTAAGTTATATAATGTGTTGCACATATTTATGTCTTTATCATTTACTTCAGAATTTCCTATTATTGAAGTCCACAGTTCTCTAATTTGCCTTAGCATTTTGATTATTTTGGGGTTCTAGGATGTCATTTGACACATATAATCTTATCAGCTAATAAAGACATTTGTTTTGGGCTTCTAGGATATCATTCAGGCTGCATCCATATGTCAATTACATCATGGTCTGGGATAAGAAATGTTATCAGTAGTCTAATAGCCATAATATTACAGTATGGGAAGAGTATTTCTAACAAATGGCAAAATATATTTAGCAAATTGGATAGATGGCACAGTGGTGCAGTGGTTTGTGTTGTGGTCTCACAGCAAGAAATTCTGCAGTTCTATTCTTGGCTGGGGGTGCCTTCTGTGTGGAGTCTGCATTTCCTCCCTACATTTGTGTGGATTTCCTCTGGGTGCTCTGCTTTCCTCCCATGTTACAAAGACATGCTGTGGACTGTTCCTCTGAGTGCTCTGGTTTCCTCCCACATTACAAAGATATGCTGTGGACTGTTCCTCCGGGTGATCTGTTTTTCTCCTACACGTGTCTGGAACATTTCTCCCTGGGCCTCTGCTGATAATCGGCTCATTCCTAGTCAGACTTTCCCAGTAAACAAATGTTAAATAAATAAAAATCTGAGTTATAACCTTTTATAAGTGATCCATTACTCAGCTGGAGATGTTACTATGGAATCAGATTTGGAAGACAATGTAAGGCTATAAAGAGCAATATTGTTGCTCATCTTTTGCTAAATGCATGCCTGGTGTGAATGGAAAGTTATATTAATTAATTTCCTTGCTACGGGTTGTAGTAAAGTCAAATGTAATATTTACTGAGATTGTGGTTCAAAAAAGTTGTGTTTAAAAAAATATAAACAAGAAATGGCTCCTCCCTGCTTTATGCAGGTGCCCCATGAGCCATTTTCTTGTGATGTTTATACCTTCTGAGCAATCTTCTTATTCTCTGATTGGTGGAAATGCTGTACAGTGTTCTACGAGCTGAGTAAGCTGATTTCTTAAGGGAGCCTCAGAAGGTCTAGAGAAGGACTGTGCATGTGTGGAGTTCTGATATCAGTAACCGTAATATTTATTTATTTGGTTTGTAAGAAGGAAAAAAACAAAAAATAATTTTCACCTTTTTATTTTTTAAGTGGGCTTCAGCGCAGCAGCCAGTAGCATGAGCCACCCCTGGACATAGGCAACCTACAAATTCTTTACCCAAGGCAGGTTGGATTTATTAAGGGTAGATCTTGCCTACATAACCCGGTTGACTTCTTTGAGGGCATTACTGAGACAATGGGTGAGGGCAAATCTGTACACAGCACATATCTAGACCTCTTCGCGGCATTCAATGCCATTCCACACTCAGGTATTGTGGATGAGCTCTCCCAGCTAAATATAAATCCCGTTGCAATTCACTGCATTGCAAATTGGCACAAAAATAGAACTCCAGAAATTAGGGTTTGCACAGCGGCTCTCCCTCCTCCAAAAGAGCTGTCAATAATGGTGTATCCCAGGGTTCAGTTCTCATGTCACTCATCTTCAGCATTTACTTCTCGGATGCCAAAGCAAATGTTCAAGGATTTTAGCTGACTAAGTAAACTCCACAGAGGATATCAAGATCCTCCAAGAAGGTCTTTCCCAAATTAATAGCTGGTGTAAAAAATATGGACTGAAACAAAAAAATAAGAAATATATAACCATCTCCTTTAGGAAGCATGACCTCCATTGTACTATCACATTAACAACACCTCCTGAAAAACTGATCCTGTAGTCAAGGGTCTGGGAGCCTGTGCCAATAATGAATGTGCTTTGAACACCCTAAATTCACTATTGTAAGGAATTCCATTTTTATCAGAGCTTGTGTTTAAAGGTATGCTGTTCAGGTCCAGGGATGTAATTGTTCTGTTGCACTCAGCTCCCATTAGGCTGGCCATTGAATATAGTGCCCCATTTGGTATGTATCTGTTCAAACACCTGTCACTAATGCTCCATTTGGTATGTATCTGTTCAAACACTTGTCACAAGTAGAACATCTCCAGTGCTTTCTCATTAAAAAATCCAGGGTTTAAATCATAAAAACTATTCAGGCCTTCTGAAAGCCTTGCCCCTTTTCACAGTATTGTACAGGTTACTAACACGCAACTTCTGTTTCAGGTTCAGAGCATCATCTGACCCTATCCTGTCAGATCTATTACACATTTGCAAGTCCAATAGTATTGTGAACATACACTCAAGGGATCTTAATCTCTTCTGCAGCATAGCTAGAACATTTTGGAGTGATAGGTGTCCATCACCCAAAGTACCGCTTATATGGAACTGCCTTCCACGTTACATAAAGCAGAGCACTTCTCTTACTCCATGCAAATAAAATTTAGAAGACTGGATGAGTAAGCATAAAATCCCCCCCCCCCCCAGTTTAGCACCCATGCCCTTCACTGATAAGGTCAACAAGTAAATGTCCTTATACATCTGTTCTGCTGCCTCTGGGTTATTCATGCACAAAATATAAAGACTAAAAAAAAAAGCAACCCAGGGATGTAAGGCTAGGTTTCTTAAGATCCTCACAAATCATTAGCCTAGTAAGTACCTAAAAGCATTTGAACCTATAAGAGCAGATTGTAGCAGCTGAGAAGATCTTTGAAAAAAAATATTAAAATAGTAAACCAATATAATTAACGTAACAAGGTAACGATGACGGGCTGCCACGGAGGCGTTGTTGCCTCACAGCAAGAGGTTCTCCAGTTCGATCCTCAGCTGGGGTGCCTTCTGTGCGGAATCTGCATGTCCTCCCTGTGGTCACGTGGGTTTCCTCCGGGTGCTCCGGTTTCCTCCCACATCCCAAAGACATGCTATAGGTGGATTGGACACTCTAAATTGGCCCTAGGCATGAGTGTGTGCCTTCTGTCGAAGGTTGGGTGCCGGGCTGGCAGCTCAACACTGTAAAACTCCATTGCCAGTCATGAGCGGACAGGTGGTCCACTGTGGCGACCCCTAACCAGGAAAAGCCAGAAGAAGAACAAGGTAATGATGACAACTATTCTGGTTCTAAGCAGTATCTCCAAAGAAAAAGGCAAGCCATTATGGGGTGAGAAAAAACTATGTTTCTGCAGAGAACCTCAGTGCCGAGGTCAGAAGGTTATACCTTAAAAGGAAGACAACGTTTGTGGACGGTATACTTAGGAAGGTGATGAGACAGAGAGCTAAAATGGTGGGGCTTGCTTATTAGGAAAATTTAAGAATGCTGAATCTTTGTAATCAGTGACAGAGAAAGGACACAGATGACACAATAAAAGAATTACACTGGGAGCAAAGCTTTAAATGAAGGAGTGCTACAAAACCATAAATGGGGAGGGGGGGTTAAGGTAACAGTTGATGGGGAGGATTCAGTAATAGATAAAGATACATTACTTTATAGAAAGAGTAGTAAACAGAACATGCATCAAGTACAGGTGGTCACCTATAACAGTATGCTGAACTTTAACTTGATGCTGATCAGTGTGTGAGGTAACAGATGTTAGTTGTGATGAGAGAAGCAGCTCGAAGACGGAAATGAATCAATATAATATAATATAAATTTAATCTAAACCTAGTCACAGATGTGTATGTTCCCACTAAACGTAATGCAAAACTGAGTATTTAAAGACAATTAGTTAAGGTTATAATGTTGCCTGAAGTCTTTCTGTTTGCCAGTTTTACTTCTAGTGTACTTCCTGCACTGAACCTCCTGTTACTTAATCAAGGTCCTCCACTTATATCTAATTTTAGCAGAGCTATTTACTTGTATAATTAGTCACTAAACCCAGTCCCTTAACACAAAAGTAAAGTCAATGACATTTGATATCACACAACTCTGCCACCTGATCTGCAGACAAAACTCTTATACCTGTCATAGACACGTTCTGTAGTATCAGATAATACTAGATGCATCTCTTACTGTCTCTGAGCTGACTCGCAGGGTAGCTTATAGGTTAATATTTTCTACCATCCAGGTTTGAGTCTCAAACATCAAATAGCATAATGCAGATTCTGTGCAAATCACTTAATCGGGTCAAAGCTCATATATTACCACTGAAAACAAGATTTATTTTAATCTGTGTAAAGGTACATTTAATTAGCATGCCGAGAACTGTGAGAAGAAATGTTCAAATGTGCATTAGGCAGCCTTCTTAACAAAGGCTAGAAAAGACAGAAGAAAAGAAAAAGGCAAGCTGTCAAAATATTCAGCACAGTGGGTATGCATGAAATAAAATAACACTGACCATGGGCATAATCCATTACTGGATTGTTGCCATGACAACTACTCCATTCTACTTTTAACAGCACTGCTAATTGGATAAAACATGTTACAACTCAGGTTGTTAAGGAAGTATAGCAAAACAACTAAGGGAGATGCAATAAACAATGCTTATTTTCACAGTTATTGATAAGGATGCCACAAATGTATCCTATTTTCACCATTATATATTCCATAAAGCAGGCTTCCTAAAGGGTCAGTCAGTACAGTAAATGAAATCCTGGAAGCTAAGCCAAATTGCAGAATTTCTACTTCTTTCAAAAATTTGGTCTAAGACACAGAATGAGGAAGGTAAAAGTAAATATGCAGAAACTACCTACAAAATTATTGTGGGATTCACAGTCATAATATAACCTGCATAGTTTGAGTGCAAGGAAACATTTTAAAATGTCAAAATACAGTTCTAGGACAACTGTGCAGCAGAACTGAAGCAGTGGCAAGCCACAATGCCCCAGACAGGCAGCTGGTCCTAAGTACATATGCAAATTATATGCACAAAATTAATAACTGTACCATCACAAGTCATTTCCAGTTTTATTGAGTAACAAAGCTGGCTTCTGAGTATGTTTTAAAATGCAGAACACAGTTGTAGATATGCACTAACAGGATTCAGGCCACTGTGCTGTTACTGAAACACAGTTATTAAATGTGTCCACACAACGCGGTAGCATTCTCTACACAACTGCTCCAATACATGAAGGACACACACACATAAACAACATCTTCCCACACACACACACACACACACACACACACACACACACACACACACACACACACACACACACACACACACACACACGCACGCACGCACGCGCACACACACACACACACACACACACACACACACACACACACACACACACACACACACTCACTCATACACATGTATGCGCACATGCACAAACACATATTCAGACAGAACTAGTTGACACCAACACTGAATGTGAAACAGATTAAGCCACAATTGTTCATTCTGTTTGTACTAAATACAAACAGTAAATGTACTTAAAATTCATATCATACATAAATGCATTGTTTTATATTATGATATTTCTGCTCTGGGTAAACCTCGCTGAGCACCCCCCCCCCCCCCACATCTGCCAACTTATTCTAACTCCATTATCCCCTGAGTTGTAAACAAATTACTGTTTGGCAGTGTGCTGAGCCACAAGTGGTCAGGGTGTGGCTAGACATAAATAAGAAAAACAAACAAGTAGTGAGAATGACCTGAAAATACTTAGCTGATGCTGATGTGAGCAATGAGTTAAACTCCTGCTTGTAGAAGACTTCACCCATATATTTTTGGATGTCAAGGATGCAGATTCTGAATGGACACTTTTCATGACGTCAGAGTGGCATGGTGGTTGCAAGGATGAAGGGAGGTCATTGCTTGTCATGTACCTCTAGGGCTAATTTAGTATTGGACACTAGTGGTTTGACTAATGGGTACCAACAAACCAGAAGGCAGCAACTGTGGCAGTCTCTACAGTAAAGGTGTGGACATTAGAAAAGTGTAGTCGAGGTTATAGAGAATGACTTTTGTATTGCCTCAAAAATCTTCTAGCAACACATTCTGTGATTTGAAGGTGGGGGTATAATATTGCCCAGGATATTTTCAACAAGGTTACAAAAATACTAAGTTTCACTGTGGACATTGTTGAGAAGTAGGAGAGATACTTTGAGGAGCTCCTGAATCCTGTGGGCAAGCCCTCCTGTGTGGAAGTAGGGCCAGAACTAAATGATGGGGTTGAATCCATTTCTGTAGACAAAGGAATTACAGTGATTAAACAGCTGCACCATAGTAAGATGATGAGATCCAGCTGGAAATTAATGTTTGCTACAAACCTCTCAAGCAAAACTCACCAATGTGTGGCACTACAAAAAGCTAACTGGCTAGTATTACAAAACACCTTTACATTCCATCACCTTAGAATGGTACACAATATTGCACACACTAAACAAATGCCCAACAACCACAAATCTCACTGAGAGGTATAATCCAGTCAGAACCTCAAGGTCAGTCAGACAAAATCTGTTTATTATCACAAAATCAATAACCATAATGGGGGGCTCATCATTTTCTGCTGCAGTAACCCAAATAAGGAACTCCATCCCACTAGTATTTGATCAGAATGAAACTCAAATGACATTAAAACAAATGTAAAACACTAAACTATTGGATATGTCCATGTGCCAAACACAGTCATACTCCAAATACTTAATTTACATTTTGAGCCTCAATTTCTCCTAAGTAATTAAGTCCTGCAGAATTACTCCAACTTTATCCTGCCTACTGTCTGCTGACTGAATAATCCTAATAATAATCCTAATATCATAATAAACAGGTAATTACTAACATCATTTATAACATGTGAGCTACCGTTTATATGTCTTCCTAATATTTTTATTAACTACCTCATTATTATCTGGTTTAGATCTCATCTCATATATGCATCTGCTGTTTCAGTTCCAACTTCTACATCTTACTCTCTCTATGTCCCACTACATCACCTCCAATGTTATAACCCAGAATGTAAATATGTGCATATTTTATATTGTAATTTATTTATTGACATTTGATTATCAGGGAAGTCCAACTGGGTAGGTGCCCATTTTCAGCAGAGGCCTAGGGAAACATGCCCTAAAGCATTAATAAAATAATTTTAAGAACAATTATTTTACAATCTTCAAAAATTATACAAACATATCTACAGTTATAATAATTATACCAAATTAGACATAATTAGAAAATATTGGTTAAGAACAGATATAACTTATACAACAATGACTTAACATTTAGAGAAATGCTAGCCAGTTTAGAAAAAATAAAGGTAAGTTACGTAAAGCAAGCAGGAAGTGCAATATGAAATGGGAGAAAAAAGCAGGACTAAGTCATATTTAGATAGAGAGTGAGGAGCGAAACTGATTGAAGTAAGAAAATGAGTGAAGAAAGGGAGTATTAAGGAAGTGTAAGGTATGAACAGGGGGTCTACTTTACGCAAAAGCGTAAAACCATGAATACGTATGGATCAAACCATATGCATCGAAAGTGCAAGCCATGAAAAACTGTAAACGGAAATCTCCGTAGGTAGTGCAATCTTGGAGTTGGTATATTTAAGTAGTGGGGGATGTGGGGGGTGTAGGGAGGCTTCCCCCCCAGCCTACATCTTTTCTTTTTCTTTGTATTTTTTTTCTTTATTAACTTTCGAACGTTTAAGAGTTCGATGCATATGTGTCGATCTTTATGCATTTGAACTTTTGAACGTTTGAGTTAATAAAGTAGACCCACGGATAGGTACGTGTTCATATTTACAGATATTGTTTATCCTGGGGGTGAGCAAGAACAGAGCCAGACTGTTGTTAAGAAGTCTTTCAAAATGCTTTTAAAGGACCAGAGGGAGGGAGGATATTGACCTGATGGCTACAGGTAAGGGGTTCCAGGCCTTAGCAACATGGTATGAGTACAAACCATGTCCAGCAGATTTGATATGTTTGTGGACAGAGAGGAGTTTTTGGCCACTGGATCATAACGACCTAATAGGAACACAGTACTGGACCCATCATTAGCCACCTCAGTACCCTCTCTGACCATACATCCTGTGCCAGTGAAGGAATCAAGGACTCTAGTGTAACATTACATTGCTGCAGTAAGAGGTTTTTTAATGTCCTACATTTTCACCATCCCTCCATATGGACTTGAACCTCCCACCAGGTTCAGTTATGTAGAATGTTATTTAGTGCTAGACAAGCAGATGGATGCTGAATAGTTTTATAGGGGGTCAGAAGCTGTGTATATGTTAGTTGATGGGGTAGTTCTAACCAATTTAGGCTTTTTATTGCTCTATAACCTGCAGGAAAGCACTAGGAAGCCTTAAACTTATACAAGCACTCAACTCTCCTTGTACACAAGGAGAAATTAATCGTAGGAATTAAATAACCTATAGTTGCAAAGTATCTTGCCAAGGTAAGGGAAAACAGCTCTTGTACTCTACAAAGAAAAATGCCAAACCAGGTATGCCCAAGGATCAGTTTCTGCTGATTTCTCCTGTCCACCTGGTGAATCTGGGCATACTGGGGCAATGCAGCAATTGCCTCATGTATACAGACAATCCTCTCCTCCTACCACCCAACACTACAACTTGTGAGAGATGCACTAACATAACCAAACTGGAAGCAAAGCACTCTCCAGCTAAGATTGTGCAAGACAGTCAAGAGGAGAAGGTTAACACCTGCACTATACCTCAAGCAACACAGCCCTTCAAAACCCACACCACCAACACCCACACATAGTAACACTAAACCCACATATGTGGAGGCCCTTGACATTAACCTGCCCAAGCAACAAGGACCTCCAAAGCTTATACGCAAACAAACACCAGTCACAACCAAAGTGACACATAGCTCACAACACCAGTGTGCCACCCAACAACAGCCCCTAAGGCAAAACAATGTACCTAACACTTTAGTCATAGGTGACTGTATAGTCAGGCACACTGATGTCCTACTCACCAGGCTGAACAAGGAGAAAATTACTGTTAGCTGCCTGTTGGGAGCCAGGATCTGCTACATAATGCATGCACTCAAGTCACTCCACAACAAGTACAAATACAGGTTCATAGATTCATAGGTTAGGTTCATAAAATTAAGTTGTAGGTTCATAACAGCTGTCATTGTCCATGTTGGAGTGAATGACTTGAGACATACCTCCCTGGACTACATGAAAAGAGATATGGAGGAGCTCTCAGATCATGTGGCCCATGTAGGTATGACCCAAGCCCCAAGTAGCATCTTGTCTTTGCTCAAAATGATACCACAGTATACGGACAAAATGATTGACTTCAACAATTGGCTAAGCTTCTGGTGTCATTCAAAGGGGATCCAGTATCTATCTGCCTGGGACGACATGATTGACAAATCACGATGCTTTGCCAGAGATGGTCTGCATCTGTCACCCCTGGGATTCAGGTTAATGGCTAAGGCTCTTGCCACCCCCATAGTGCCTTTTTTAGGCAAGGCTCAAATGACAAAACTACAGCAGTAACAGATAAAAGCATGCAAAATCTGAAGGTAATGCTACTCAATGCTAGACGTCTAAACCTCAAAATGCACTCTCTCGAGGCACTCCTAAAAATGGAGAACATTGTTATCTGTGCAGTAACTAAGACTTGGTTCAAGGCTCCAGAGAGCACCCCCACAATACCAGGCTACAACTCTTGCCACACTTTCCGGCCACCAAACCAGGACCGAAACACTAAAGGTGGTGGAGTGTCCATATTCACCAAGGATATTCACACCTCCAGGCTAGTTGCCCAACACAATGCATCTGAAATACTGGTGCAACTAACACTAGGTAAGACTGCAATGCAAATTGTAGCTGGCTACAAATCCCCCACCATGCCCCAAGATTCTCACTACACCTTTCTAAACATACTGGAAAATATTAAGATACAACCTAACACCGTAATACTGGGTGATTTCAACTACCATGCCATTAATTGGGAAAACTACTCGGGTACCAATACCTTTGCCAGTGGCTCTTGGAATTCATAAATTCCAATGCCCTGGATCAACTAATCCATAGTCCCACCAGGGGCTCAAATATCCTTGACCTGATCATTACCAACATGGGAGATCGATGCTCCACACCAGTAGTCACTCCCTCGTTGTTAAGGTCTGACCAAAAGCTAATTACCCTTGATGTCCACATCCCACCCCCACCCCTCAGTAGGGAAACCTCCATAAAAATCTTCTCCAAAGCCAACTTCATGCTACTTAAGTTAGAAGTGACAAACTTCATGACACCCATGCAGACAGGAACTGAAAGTTTGACAGCCTAATCAAACACTAAGGCATTGTATGAGCCTATCCACGTGTCCATATATCGTGCCATTCCAAATAGAACCAAGACACTCTCCTCCAAAAAATGGAAGCCAATGTGGTGGTCCCCTGCCATAAACAAGTTATATAACAGAAGGAAGAAACTGTTGCAGAAAAGAGGAAAATCCTAGGATACAAAAAACTCCCTTACTAGCCTCAGTAAAAAGCTGAGATCCCTCATAAAATTCTCCAAAGCTAGTTATGAAAATAAAATTGCCAAAGATTCTAAGGACAACCACAAGGCATTCTATAGTTATGTCAAGAATCTAAATGGTAATGCTCAGATCTGTGCTGGGCTACAACAGAATGGCATTAAATATACTGATCCCAAGGATATTACCAATATCCTGGCAGAGCGATTCAGTGCCAACTTCACCCCCTTCTCACACCCTAAAGGGCCCATCTCAATACCAAATGATTACCAAATACCTGTATCATGGCCACACAGGGAAAAACACACTCTCCAAAGCTAAGAATACAGCATCCATGGGACCAGACAACATCCCAGGCTGTGTACTACATGAACTACAAAATTAACTGGCACCTCACCTAAGTGTCATGTTTAATCATAGCCTCACCTCAGGCTTCATGCCCAATGAGTGGCGTTCAGCTACAGTTACCCCATTCCACAATGGGTGATCCACCTTGGACCCCGGGAACTATCATCCCATCAGCCTGATGAGCCTGATCTGCAAAGCCATGGAACACATTATCTTGGAACTTATAAACAAAGACATTGGCAACCTTCAAACACTAGACCCCACCCAGTTTGATTTCATGAAGGGCCGATCTTATCTCCTCAACCTGATTGACTTCTTTGAATCAGTCTCCAGAGCCATGGATGAGGGTAAGATGGTCCAAACAGCCTACCTGGACCTCACCAAGGCCTTTGACACCATCGCCCAGTTTGGAATCAAAGATAAACTTACTAAGCTGGGCATTAATCCCTACGTCACTAGATGGGTCGCAAACTGGCTTACTGACCCACACTGTAAAAGTAGCCAACTCCAAATCCAGCTCCAGACAAGTGACAAGTGGAGTACCACAGGGTTCAGTCCTGGGACCGCTCTTGTTTGGCATCTACTTCTCCAAAGTACAGGCCAACACCAAGGGACTTTGGCTAACAAAGTTCGCAGATAACTTCAAACTGGGAGCCATTATCAAATCCCCAAGTGATGTGGATATTCTACAAAAGGGCCTTACAGAGACAGCTGCTTAGTGCCAGAGCCATGGGCCCAAGCTCAATGCCAAGAAATGTATAGTTATCCCCTTTGGGAAAAAATATGTACCCATAAATTACCACTAAACACCGAAAGTGTGATAAGGTACTTAGGGACACAGGTGGACAGTGATCTCACCTTCAATAACCACATCGCCACAACAGTCAGGACATCCTTTTATGTGGCACATCTCATCACGAAGGGCTTTTCATCCAGAAAAAAGGAGGTCATTGTCCCACTGTACTCATCCATCATTAGACCTATTATAGAGTACAATGCCCTGTTTGGTATGTACCTCACAAGACACCTGCAACAATTGGAAAGGCTGCAGAAATACTTCACTAAAAGAATCACAGACCTAAAGCAGATGCCTTATGCTGACCATCTAAAAAAACTCCAGCTATACTCTGTCACATATCATCTACTCAGAGGTGATCTCTCCTTAACATACAAACCCAGAGCTGTTGGACATGCTACACTTAAAGAAATCCCAGCCCCTCAGAGCCACGTGCTCTAGGGATTTAAACCTGGTCATCACAATGAACAAAAAAACATGCTGGAGGGATAGTTTCCTATCCCAGAGACTCTCCATACTCTGGAATAGACTGCCCATACATGTCAAACAGAGCACCTCTTTGGGCCTCTTTAAAAGGAACCTTGATGACTATATGGGAGATAGGAAATTCACCCCAGGGATCACCATCAGTTGCCCTGCTAGACAGGGGGCCAGGGAAGTAAATGTCCTGGGTAGAAATAGCTGGGAAACTGTTATGGCTAGGCTTGTATAGGCCCTAGGGCCGATAGCCAAGTACAAACCTATGAACCTATATAATGGTGGGTTCGCTGCAGATTTAGACACTTCATTATAGCACTGTTCAAGTTTTGATTTTTGTGATGCCTGGAGGTTAGTATGGATTGGAGTACCATAAAATTGTGAGGGGAGGAGGTAAGTTCATAGGTTCATAGGTGTGTACTAGGCTAATGGCCCTGGATCCTTTACAGGCCTAGCCCATAGGATTACCCTGGCATCATGCCACCCGACCTTAATAGTGACAAGTGTAGTTTTAGTTGTGTTTGTCAGAAAGTCGTTGGCTCTGTAAAGCATCCTTAGTTTTATATAGGATGTGAACTGAAGGTGAAAGTGGATGTGGTGATATGTGGCTGCTGGGCAGGGTAAATACAAGTTACATTTTTTCTGTAACATTGAATAGCTGTGGTTGTCTAATTATGTAAACATTGCCTCGAGGTGATTTGTTCACATTGACTAATATTCAGGTGATACCCTGACCCCATGTAAAAAATGGAAGAAAAGAGTTTGATGACAAACGTGATGATTTGTAGTTTGTGGAAAAGAATTACTGTTTACTCTTCTTCTTTTTTTTAATATTTTATATAATATTTGTGGAAAGTAAAGTAATTAGTTGCTCACTTCTGTTTTACAGTTTCTTAGATTGTTTTGACAGTCTGCCTCAGTATTTACATTTAACAAGGCATTATCAACAAGCACCTTAGTAAACAAACTCAAACCATTAAAAATACAGACAGGGGAGCTACCAGTAACTATAAACAACACCTGTGGTAGTGCTCATGGACAAATAACTTTTAGGCAGCAAATAAAAACAATAAAGTTTATTTTGTTAGTTCATAGGTTCATAGGTAGGTACTAGGCTATTGGCCCTGGGGCCTATATACGCCTAAACAAAAAGGTTCCCTGGCTTTTACCACCCAAGAAAATTAGCACTTTCATCCCTGCTAGTTATGGAACTTCGTCTGATTAAGTTCCAAAACTAGTAGGAATGAAAGTGCTAAACTGATGAAATAAACTTTATTGTTTTTATTTCCTGGCTAAAAGTTCTTTGTCCATGAGCATTACCACAAGTGTTTTGTTTGTTTATGTTTACCTTAGTAAACAAGCCAACGCCAATGTCTAGGGGGATAAAGTCCAGACTGTGGCCCAGTTGACTTGGGTTTGATTGGTATCTTGGAAGATAGCTCATGGCCAATCACTGGTGGAGGTTGGGGATGTTTAGGGTAGCATATTTTTTACTAACCTCGAAAAAGGGCATAACAAATTTAATTTAAAATGGGTGGTGAAAGCCAAACACACTCTGGCTAGGCTTATAAATGCCCTAGGGCAGACAGCCTAGTATGAACCTATGAACCTATGAACCTATACTCATAAGTTAGAATAGGTGAGGAAGCATTGGCCATGGAGGTGGAATGATGCACCAGTATGTCTACATTGCATATTGACACCCAGACATTCAAATACATGTGAATGGATGGGGAAAATGTAGGATATAAAAAAAAACCTCTCACTGCAGCAATATAATGTTGCACTGGAGTCCTTGATGTCTTTTTGGCATAGGATGTAAGGTCAGGTAGAGTACTGAGATGGCTAATGATGGGTCTAGTACACCCTGTGAATGAAGAGAGAAGAGGGTGGCAGGCTATGGTCTGCTGTAGGAGCCAAAACAATTAAGAAAAAATATAGACATCATAGTAAACAAGTAGATATTTATTTTATTGCATTTTATTTAACATTTGTTTACCAGGAAATTCCGACTGGGACAAAAAACATTTTCAGAGGAGGCCTGGGGAGAAATGCTCCAGATGCATGTCTTTGGAAGGTGGGAAGAAACAGGATCATCTGAAGGAAAACCATTCAAACACAGGGAGGACATGCAGACTCCAGACAGAAGGCACTCCAGCCAAGAATTCAACCAGAAATCCTCTTGCTGTGAGGTGATAACACTAACTAATGTCCCACTGTGCACCTCGATATCTCAGTCTGTAAGTTGGCAAGACATTTACTCCCCATTAAATCTTATCTGTTTCTTAATTGGGTAAGCCCACTGAAATAAATTACCATTTTCAGAGGCATTCTGGGAACAACATCTGGCAAACTGACTTGGTTTGACATGCAGTTGATAAATGGAAGTGGAAATAATCTAACCCTATACTCTTGTCCGCAGGAAGCAGCTCATTAATGGAACAGAATTCTCAGGCTCACTAATGGATCAGAATTCTCAGGCTCACTAATGGATCAGAATTCTCAGGACTCATTAATGGATCAGAATTCTCAGGCTCATTAATAGATCAGACTTCTCAGGGCTAACTGCTATTCTCAGTTGGAGTTTTTGAGAGGTCTTCTGCTTTTTAATATATTTATTAACAACTTGCATCAGATAGTTAAAATGCTACAACAATATAATATGACAATGATTCTACCCTCAACTGCATTGGCAATACTATGAATCAATTATGAAAACTTGCACAGCAGACTATACATACTTATGAACAATGGGTAACTGACAAAGCCTTTCAGTTAAATGCTAAAGGTAACAAAACCAAAACAAGAAACAAGAAACAAAAACTATTCCTCCTCTTGACATTCAAAAACTTCTTTCACATTACATCATGACAACAGATTACAATATAAATCATATTAACCTTGACTTTCAGGAGGACACACACCCCTCGTAACTATCATATTGAACACACACCCCATAAGCTAAGTGCTGATCCAGTAGTCATGGACATGGACATGGGGACACACATAGACAGTAATATAGCCTTTGGCCATTACATGCCTATAGGACTGAGGAAATCATTCTATGTTGTGCATGTTATAAACAAAGGCGTGGCATCTAGGTCCAAGCAGGACATTGGTTCACTGTATTCAGCATTCATCAGACCTATCATTGAGTGCAGTGTCCCCTTTGGTATGTACCTAACCAGACACATCCAACAATTGAAACGTCTGCAGAGGTTCTTCCCTAAAAGAATACAGGGTGTGTGTGACATGTCCTGTGCAGACTGCCTCAAAGCATCACCCCTGTATTCTGTCTCCTACAGGCTGTTGAGGGGAGATCTATAACTGGCATTCATGGCATTGTCATACCTAGTTGTGATGGATCTTCTGCATATACACAAATGAAACAGCATCAGAATTACCTGTTCTAAAGGCTTAAACCTTGCCTGTGATATAAATAGGACCTGCTGGAGAGACAGGTATGCATCTTAGGCACTACCACTTCTCTGCAACAGGTTCCCCATCCATGTGAAGCAGAGATCCTCCCTAACCCAATTCAAGTGTAACTTGGACAACTGTATGAGGAACAGAAAAGTCATCCCTGGTTTGGCACCTATGTCTCTAATGGACACAGGCGGTGTTTAAATTTTTTATCTCCCAGGCTTTTGCTTACACTTATCAAGGGTACCAAAACTAGTCAGAGATTTGGGTTGCTTGGTTAGGCTTAAAAAGACCCCAGTGCTTCTTGGCCTAGTACACACCTATGAACCTACGAACCATATTAAATACTAATTCACTGAGCATAATCATTTATTTTAAACTGAAATTGGTCTACGCAAACAGTAAGCAAAAAACTAGGACTCTTCTACAAGTCTAAACATTTCCTATCCAAGTAAAGTACACTAGCAAAACCCAGGACTTTTCTCTAAACACCTGGTGCTGGTCTACACAAACAGTAAGCAAAAAACTAGGACTCTTCTACAAGTCTAAACATTTCCTATCCAAGTAAAGTGCACTAGCAAAACCCAGGACTTTTCTCTAAACACCTCCTATGCTAACTAATATGAATAAATCACACTTGAACAAAATTGAATAATCTTACAGTAAGACAAATGCTTTTGCTGCTGTTCTTCTAAATACTGCACATCGCTGCCTAGCTTCACACACAAATATTTCACTTGAACTTCAACATACCATCACCTATTCTCACCTCAAAACAGTTCACACAGCCCTACATAATTCAAATAAGGGCCCAGTAATCAACACCCTATTTAACACTTACACCCTACATAGACATTTAAGATTGTTTAATCAAAACTATGTAGCTGTGTCAAGTATAACAATAACTGTGTTGATTTTCTGTATTTGTTAGGAATATCAAAACTATGAGACTCACTTGTATGCAATATTAGATCTATGACTAACATTAAGGTAAATCTAACACTATCAAAAAGGATATAACAATATTATAGACCTGTAAATGTGATAACCACCAATCTCATTTTAATCTACTGATAACTTTATTTCTCTCATTTTAACCTTATGAAAGTTATTCTGTTGTCCAGTTACGTAATTGCACAATTTTTACAAAATACCTTTGATAGACATCTGTATATATGCATTTGTATGATCACTGTATTTTTTAAATGTCTGTTGGTTAAGATACGTTATTGATTTGTTGTAGTAACATTGAACTCAAGTTTTTTTTCCCTGAGACTCTGCAGAAAATGGAATCTGTTGAGCTCAGTTAGGCTATCCCTGTATACAGATCATACATACATACGTACGTACATACATGTGTGAAGACTGGTAGAGGAGGGTGAAGGCTGCCAGCCTAGCCAGATAGAATTGTGCAGATAATTCTGTCATTTGTAAATATAAATGTAAGCTACAGGCGTGTTGTCTTAAATGTAAAGAAATGCTGTTTCAACAATGTGGCAACATCACCCTCTGCTGTAAAGAAAACTAAGTCAAGCATTTCACATCTGTTCTTTGCAATTAAAATTATGTCTTATATGTTCTTTGATCTCCAGAGCTCGGAGCAATTTGGTCTTGGCTATCAAATTCTTTCTATTGTTTTAACTTAAGGAGTAATTACTAGAGTTTGTTTGTTTCTTTCGGCTTTTCCCGGTTAGGGGTCGCCACAGCGGAACTCTGGTCCGCTAATGATTGGCAGTAGATTTTTACGTACTGGCTTGCCAGGCCTAATGCACAACCTTCAACAAAGGAACACCCATTCACGCATGTTGCCACACAGAAGATGCTCTAACTGAGAATCGAACGGGCAATGTCTAACTGTGAGGCGACAACGCTACCGCAGCACCACCACCTCGGGTGAGTAATTACTAGAGTGTACATGTGAAATGTCTTTTATTGTTGTAGCTTCCTTAGCAGGTGTTAGCTTGCTAAATAACATAGCCTGTTGGCCTGGGAACTCTAGGCTAAGTGTCAAAAATTATGTAATCTGGGAGGGCCCAGCAGAAATGTTTGTTAGTGATTTTAAAAACTATGGCTCAGAGAGAGACTGTAAGCATTTTGATGTTGGACATCCAACTCAGCACTGCCTTATACTCTATGTAAGTAAGTTGCTTTAGAAGTATGTTTTCTTGTAACAATAGCTAGGAATTAGAAAAGATTAGACTAAGTGTTTTTTCTGTTATGTCAGAACTGGACTACTGAATTATTTTAAGTTTCTGTGTGATCTCTGAACTCTTGAATAGCACAGTGGTGTAGTAGTATTGTCTTGCATTTTTCAGTTTTTATTATTAAATATTTTTAAACCCTTTCAACTGTGGTTGTTTTATGTAGAGATAAATTAAGCTCTAGAGTACATTGCATGCTTATAAGTGATCCTGTACTAAGCTCTTCCAATAAGCCTTGATTGCTTAGTTACACTACTATTGGATAATAATGTTGCACAGTAATAATTGGACATCCTTTTAAGGGCCTTTGGGTAGCTGATAAATATTAGCTGGGGGTGGCAGTAAGTGCTACCATATAGTCTGGGTAAAGGGGCACAGCTGGAGAATCTGTATCAGCATTTCCTAGGAGTGTCTGTGAAGTTGTATAAATACATATCTAAAAGTGTGTATGTGTGTGTGTGTGTGTGTGTGTGTGTGTGTGTGTGTGTGTGTGTGTGTGTGTGTGTGTGTGTGTGTGTGTGTGTGTGTGTGTCAACTACTTGGACAGGGACACAAAGCACTGGTTGGACAGAGAGGGTACTGGAGGTTAGCTTGCCTGCTAGGCTGAGATCTGGATCCTAAAGCTGTGCTAGTGGGGAGTCTTATTGGGGACCTGGAGAGCAAGGGAGCGACCAGCCCCAGACTGACTGTGATCTCTGGGTGCTCTTAAGGGAAATTGCACTTTACTGTGTGTATTTGTTATCCTTTTTCTCATATGAGATGCCCTCTCTGGTGTTAGTGGTGAGGATTGAGGCTCCTTGATTGCTGGGCCAGGGCCCGGGTGTCACAACATGCATAAATAAGTAAATAGATTGATGGATTTTACAGTTTTAATGCTGTGGAGCATTTCTTCACTGGCCGACACTTAAAAGGGACTCTGGAGTTCAGTTGTATCATTCCAGTTAATAAATAAAAACAAATAAATGAATGATGAATGTATTGGATATTATTGGCTTGTCGTGGTTAACAGTCTCTTTGTTCAGGGAATCTAGAGTAGTGGTCCCTATTTTCAGAATGTGGGACAGGACGGTATGCCCCAATTCTAGAGATTCCATACTCTGTAGCATTCCTGAGAAAGCTTTTGCCATTGAGCTTAAAATAAGACTTCATCTTACTTTTGACCCTCTGATTCAAGAGGAGCAAATCTGATTCTGTCCTGGGAATTGAAAATAGGATAATCTCTCATGCACTTGCATAGATATTGGAGGAATCATATGAGATTACTGGTACTGTGTATGTATGTATGTATGTATGTATTGTGGACTGGGAGAAAGCACATGAGTATATGCATCCTGGAATATACTGTGGGAGGTGCTACAATTCCAGGTTCCAAGGGCAGACATTTCTGCATTGGTCCCTGAATCTGAGGAATGAGACTTGTATCCACATTCTAACCATTAAGTTACATATATTCAAGAAGACTGAAGAACCCCTTCTAGAGTGGATTTTCTCTTCCCTCCTGTTTGTGATTTCCATGAACAAGATATTCAGGAAAGGCCATGATCTAGAGATTGGCCAGTCTGGACAACTGAGGGCTACATCTTTGTTGTTTGTAGAAGGTGTCCTTTTAGCCTCATGTGACAGTAACTTCTGTGAGTGAATAGGACGAGGTAAAAATTAACAGGTCCAAATTAGATGTTATAATTACCTATTGGAAAAGAAGAGATTGCTCCCTGCAGATGATTAGAGTGCAACTATTTCAGGTGAAGGAATTTAAGTATACTGGATCTGCTTCATTAGTAAAAGTACTGGGGATTCAGAGATAGACCAGTATATGGATTTAAAAACAACAGTTTTCGCAGATATTGTACTAATCTGTGATGAAAAAACAAGAACTGACTCAAGAAAACTGAGTCTACACCCTCATCCTTGCCTATAGTGCTATGCTTCAAGTACTGCCCGGAAGGATGAATTCAGGAATGCAAGTGGCACAACTGAAGCTCCATCACAGACTAATGAGGATCAGTCTCCTTATGTGGGTGAAGAAGTTGGTCATCTAAGAGGATCTTGGCGTACAGTCATTGGCTGACAAGAGTTAGGGTAACTTGTGGGGTTTTCCCTGGAGCACTTCTGATTGGAAATGTACCTGGCACGGCTACCTGTGAGAAGCTCTGAGACAGACCCAGAATGCAATGAAGGGATAACACATCTCAGCTTAACTTGGAATGACTAATAACACCACAGGATAAGAAGAAGAATTGCTGTGCATATTGAAATTTTGTTGAATCTGTCCAGATTGTTACCACTGTCATGCTCACAAGGACAAATGCTTTAGAATGTGAATGAATGGATGGATGGGAAAAGCTACACAATTTTATTCTTTCAATACTAAGAGGTGGAACAATCTTGGAGTTTCCTAAAGTATGTATCAAGGGTGTAGGGGTGTACTGGAGTATGATCCTGCACAAACAGCAAAAGTATGCCCTGACACAATTTTTAAGGTACTATCTTGCCTTTACATCTGTTAAGATCTTTATTTTTAGAACTTGAGTTGTATGAAGAAAATCTTTGGACATTACCTTTTGTAGTTCCTTTTGATGGATTATTTTCTAAGTTTCAGAGGAAATGACATAGCATAATAATATTTAGGCATGAAACTTTGAAGAGAAAACTGACAATACCAGAGGACTATTTCAAGAGCTCTTAAATACAAAGCTATACCGGAAATGTATTTCTGCTACAGGCATAAATTGAAAGTGTTGCTCATACAATTTTAACAAAACATAGAAGTGATGCTCATGGGCAGTGAGGTATCAGATCACTAAACACACATTCCTAGCATCTCTTTTCACAATTTTATATGCAGTATTTGAAAATTCAACACACAGGGATTTCAATTACTTTTATTTCTTTATCTTTGTTAACTAACTATGTGAGCTGGTTCAACAACTGGCAATTGGTGTAAAGAATTAAGGCTATGGCCTTTTAACAAGATGCTTCCTCTGGTCTCAGGTTTGATTCTCTCAGTCTCCACTTGCCCACAGTGTGACTTCGAGCAAGTTGCTTAACCACATAATGCACTAGAGCAACTGGGGAACTAAACTAGGCTCTTCAGTGGTCTTCTGAACTGCCTACCTAGAAACTATTTTATTTATTTAGCCATCCTTTGTTGACCAGGTTAATCCCACTAGGCAAGTGCACTTTTTTTCAGGGGAGAAAAATGGTGTTATTTATACTACTACAGGAAATTTGACCAGGGTTTCACAGAACTTCCCTACTCTTTTTGATAGGTGCTATGGGATCCTTTACATCCACCTGAGCTATCTCAAGAAGATGGGGCCTTGGTTTAATGCCTCATTTGAAGGAGAACACAGTAAGGAGTGCAGCACCCACCTATTCATCACTATAGTGTCAGTAATCAATCTACCAGGTGTGGGTATAGAACAAACAACTTCTTGATAGAAATGGAGAGAAGAAGTAAAAGAAAGCAAAAGAAGTTCAAATGTACAGGATAAGAAATGGAATGAAGTAACTGCCAGAGTGACTGAAGCAAAGTTAAGAAAAGCTCCTAAATGGAAAACCCCAGTCCCAGATGCAATGCCTAACTTCTGGCTAAAAGGATTAACTTTGCATGAAGATTTAGCCATGAGTAAGAACTATTTATTTCTGCACCCTGAACAGACACCAGCCTGGTTAACAACAGGAAAAAGAATGCTCTTCCTTAAGATAGAACCTGGAAGCTATCCTAAAAACTATAGACCAATAATTTGCCTTCCTATGATGTATGAACTATACAGTGGAACTGATACCGGCAGAGTTTATAATCATTTAGAAGAAAACTCAGTCATGACAATAGAACAAAAGGGTAATAAAAGAACGTAATATGGAACAAAGGATGATTTGTTGTTAAATAAAGTCATAATGGAGAACTGTAAAAAGGGGAAGAATCTAAGCATGGCATGGACAGACTACATAGTTTCATAGGATGATACTAGGCTATTGGCTCAGAGGCCCTTATAACCACCTAGCCAAGAATTCCGCCCATGTTATACAGAAAAACATTTGACAGTATCTCACATTCATGTATAAAAGAGTGCTTAAAAATGTATAAGATACACCCTGCACTGATCGATCACATTACAGCTACCATGAAACAATGGCAGACCACTTGGCAGTTAAGTCATGATAAAGGACAAATTGTTATTCCAGGGATAAAAATTCAAAGGGGGATATTCCAGGGTGACTTTCTGTCACCACTGCTCTTTTGTCTTGCCATTAATACATTAAGCTGTCTGCTTAACAGAGCAGGGCATGGCTACACTTTGGCTCCCAGAAACAACAAAGTATAAATACCTCTCATCTTTTTTTTGTAGCACCAAGAAAACATCAGTTTAGGACAAGAACGTGATATAAAAGAACCTGAGCAAGAGGGAGTGTATAAATATTTCAGAATTGATGAAGGATCAACAATAAAACATGAATAAATGCAAATAAAACTCAGTAAGGAATATTTCAGAAGACAAAAATTAATTCTGAAAACAGCGTTGACATCTAGAAACAAAATCCAAGCTATATACCAATTTGCTCTTCCTGTCCTAACTTATAGTTTTGGAGTAAGGGACTTTCCCCAAAAGGTGTTGGATAGGTTGGACATAAAATCAAAAAGGATGTTTCATGCTCATCAAGTGATTTATAAAATTCAGTGCATACCAAGATTATATATTCCCCATTGAGAAGGAAGTATGAACCTCCTCAAAACTGATTACATGTACAGATCTGCAATCATGGGACTATATACATAACTGCTGACCTCACAAGAACCAAACATAGTGAAAGTTTTGTAACATGAGGAGAATAAGTCTAAGATGACTTCCCTGCTTCGTTGAGCAGAAGCATATTAGTGTCAAGTGGGAATTGAAACCAAACCAGAAGAAGATAAAAAACAGGTAGCAATTGAATGTGCCAAAAACAAAAGAAAGAATATAAGGTGAAGCATCAGATGAAAAGTCAAGAAATGTGGAAAATGTATAAATGCAGTTGCAAGTATAGAAAACTCTTGGAATAACCTCATGTTGATCAGGATCGAATGCAGGAATGGTTAAGGAGAGGTGAATTCAAACCAAAAGATGGTAGGTTAATAATGGTAGCCCAAGATAGTGGAGTACATACACGTCTGTTTACAAAGTCCATTGAAAATGTCAGAGAAATAGATAAATGTAAGTTTTGTAAAACAGAATTGGAAGCAGTCACACATCTTGTTGCTGGTTATGATATAATAATGGCAAAAGGACTGTATACTGAAAGGCCCAATAATGTGGCAAAACTGTTGCACTAGCGATTGTGCAAACATTATGGTATTGAAGTGGCTGAAAAACAGAAGAAACATGAGCCACAAAGCATTATAGAAAACTATGAAGTTTATATCACATGGGGTCACCCATTACCAACAGCTCAAAAGATGGATGTGAGAAAACCAGATATAGTGGTCCATGAAAAAGAAGATAAAAGTAGCATTGGTCACTGAAATTGGTACACCTAGTGACTACAATGTCTTATGTACAGAGAGAGACACAGAGTCATAAAATACCAGGATTTGTAGGCAGAAATGAGGGCAATGTGGAAGAAATATACCCAGACAGTTTGAATAGTAGTAGGAGCAATGGGTCTTATAAAAAAGGATCTACAATCATATTTAGATATGTTACCAATACAAGTAAGTACCCGCGGTGGTGGTGCTGCGGTAGCGTTGTCACCTCACAGTAAGACGCTGTCCAGTTCGATTCTCAACTAGAGCGTCTTCTGCGTGGAGACATGCATGAATGGGCGTACCTTCGTTGAAGGTTGTGCGTCAGGCCTGGCAAGCTGGTATGTAAAAATCAACTGCCAATCATTAGCGGACCGGAGTTCCACTGTGGCGACCCCTAACCGGGAAAAGCCGAAACACACAAACAAGCAAACCGATACAAGTAAGTCCATACGAATTGCAGAAGGAGTCATTACTGGGCATGGTGTGGGTGCTGCGAAGGCTAAAATCAAAGACTGAAACAATACTAATTTCATGAACTTTAATCATACTTTGACTTAGGAATGGGGTCCATTCCTGTCATGGTATTAGAAACCGAGTGCAGCACCCACTTATGCATCACTATAGCATGAGTAATCAATCTATCAGGTGTGGGACTAGAACAAGCAGCTTTCTGCACCAATGGCAGGTATGGTAGATACTGTACCACTGATACTGACTTAATGAGACTACTTACGACTGTCGTGACTCCGGTAAACATGCACACTTAAAAATATGCACATGATTAAATCCGTCATGTCACCAGTATATGTAATGTTGATAGGACAGATAAAACACATGCATATAATTTTAACATGGTAATGAATAAGATATGTCAAGTACTCCATACCTCTCAACTGTACAGATTTTTGCTGAACTTTTGCCCGATATTTTTGGTCCATTTTTCATAAAATTTTAATTTTCTAGCAAATCATTGGCAAATCATTGAAGATTTAAGTTAGAAAATAATGACAAACATTTGAATTTCAGATTTCATACCCTTCAGAAAATTCATGCTGATGCAAAACCTGTTATTCTATTTTTGTAGGAGCGATATAATTGTCCCTATTTTTGGGCCTTTGTTCCCCTTTATTTGTGGCTTTGTCCAGATTTCTTGCTCTAAGTGGTTGAGAGGTATGAGTACTAATTTTATGTTTATATACAACAGCATACAAATAAGTTGCTTAGGAAGGCAAAATGTTAATTTAATATTTTCTACCATATAAAACAATCACTTAAACTGTGTAGCATATTTACCAAATAAAGTTCTAGTTACAGTATATATTTACACATTGAACTGCTTCAATTGTCATAAAAATAGGTTTTGGTTTTATTTTAGATGAATGAGGTAAAATGGTTGTGGCTTTGGTTATTTATTTACTTTATTTTTATAATTTAATTTGATAACCTGGTAGGTGGACTGATTGAGAGACCCTTTTCAGCTGCGTCCCAAGCTCATACACAATAATCAGTGCAAGCAAACTTAAGTTATGCACTTCAGATATGATACATCATTATGCATGCATAGCAGCGACACTTTTGAACATTCATGTACAGTTATTTTACATTAAAAATATACATATATAGATAAATAGATGGGTTACCATGAGAACATTGAACCAGACCCCATCGGATGATGGAATCACTGACCCACTTCCACTAAAATGACAATATCGAATTCCAGCATTGTTGAAACAAGACTCATCGTAAATCTCAAAACGGGCTTTAAGATGGGTTGAGATGGGGGCGAGATTCGTACTTCGACAATGTTGGGTTCGACATTGTTGCCATTCGGCCTCCGACTTCGACTGAAGTGGGTTTGACCAAACCCATTTTGAACTTCTCATACCAAACCAGATAGATATACACCCTGGGATTCAGTAAACTCCATGCAGACTACGTGTGAAGCCTACAAGGAGCTTACATGTGTGTGCAGTGGTGATGCATGGTGAGTGGCAGAACTCATTGGATTTTCATGGCACACTGTGTTTAAACGTAAATAAACAAGGTTTTGTGGCTGGCAACACTATTGCTTGCCAGAAAACCATGTAAGCGGACATGGATAGTAATCCTGTTTAAGTCAGAGCACTGAAGGTCTGCAGTTTTGCAAGGAATGCCACAGTGATCACCAGGCCTTAACAGATAGCTCTCAATCCCTTAGTGCAAGACATCTGGACAAAGGTCATCATAACTGGGGGATAATGACCCAGAAATAAGGACATATTTGCTCTTTAGAAATATGCTAGAATAACCAGGGGTTTGTGTTAAGATATATTTTCTGAAGGATTTGAAATCTGAAACTCAAATGTATGTAATTATTGAGACACATCAGTCCTGAGATTAACCCAGTGATATTCCAGAAAACTACAGATTTGATAAGGAACCGACCAAAATATATATAAGGCAAAAATCTGGACAGTTGAGATGCATGATTGTTAAGAATATGGTTCAAACACAGTACGGGACAGTGGATCTATAGTGCAGAGTATTGTGAAATCCCATTCCTGACATTCAGTACTGAAGTTGTGTAAATGATCTGTAAGGGTACTTGTACTGCCATGTAAAATAAACACTCAGAGAAAGTGTGTGTACAGAATAGGGACACACAGATGAATTGTAGGAATGAATACGGGGAAAGAGGACAGGTGAAACAACCTAATCTACAGTAGATGAGGGCATGTCAATGGAAGACGGATATAGCAGCAACACCAGTCATATATCAATCTGGTACAGTAGGGACTGCACAGTGAAAATGTGTATTATGTGACTATCACACAAGGTGACATAAAATGGGGAGGATGTCTGTGTGAGCTAAGCATCTTTACATGAATAATGTAGAGGACATCTCTCAGGGAAGTTACATACAATTGGGCTAGGATGCATATTGTGAAGCTGTGCAAACTGATTTGTCTGAATATGAGTGCAATCTCAGCAGAGGTCTCCAGCAAGTGAAAGATGCATGGACAACATTAAAAGAAGCAAGCACAACCATGGACAATATCAGAATAATACCACCAGTAATCCTATTCCTCTGACATAACATATGTGATTTAGAGTGATCAGAGAAGATTCTGCACAAACACACTTGTACAACTATTATGATACATCCACACTCTGTGAGGGTATTCATACACACTAGATGTTAGGAGGGACACTGCTATAACTGTATGCAACATTATGATCAATACAGTCTAGCTGACTGGTGTGTATGGCATATATATATATATATATATATATATATATATATATATATATATATATATATATATATATATATATATGTGTGTGTGGGGGGGGGTGTGTGTGTGTGTCACAATCCACACTATCATGAATGTTACCCATGCCATTAGTTTTGTCAGACACCTATGTATGCACTGTGTGCATTACCAGAACATGCAGCACACATGCATCTGGTGTAACAACTTGATGGAGATTATGCACAATCAGACAGTAATGGCTATGTCTCAAAAAGGATACCTAGGTATGGCCAATAAGATGTGGGACAGCTCACTGTGACAAAGGTGGTATACTTCAGTTATACATCAGTGGAAGAAGTGTAGGGAGGTACATGAAGAGGAGTATCTTGTACTCAGTTATTGGTGTGATAAAGGCTGGGAACTATGGAGGTATTATGGCCTCTGATGTGGATGTCCTTCACATACTCAGTAGTTGTGTTACATACAAGGGAATAGTCAGCACTGCGACCACAAGCTAGTGGACATTCCATATACCATCTACCCAGGACACAGGTCAAGTACCTATTGTTCTGATTATAGGGTGTGATATCTACATTATACTTGGATTATGTGTTTGTTTTCTTGATGTAACTAATCCCCCTATGCTTTCTTGTCATTGCAGGTGTTGTCATGACTGTGGCAGCAATCTTTGGTGTGTGTGCTGATACTATCTGTATTATACCAATATCATAGCTGGGGTCAATAATTGCCCACAATCTGTAGTCCTTCAGGCATCAGTTTTGACACAGGATGTGTATGTCATCTGTGATGTCCATCACTTAAATAATGGACACGAAAGGGCCTAGCAGACAGATCTGATATACAGACTTGATCACTCGACCTGAGATATAGGTCACTTCACACATGTCAATATATTTAGATGCCATGTATGTGATACACTGATCTACCCACTTGATGATATAGGTGTATATGGCCACAACTGACAGTGTTGAGTGAATACCTCAGTATGGATTTGTAAGAAATACTTTGGACTTTTCAAGGCTGATAGTGTTGTTGTCATGCATGCCCTTGATGAACTCTTTGAGAAAATCAAACAGATGTAACAGACATGATGTAGCATTAGCAACTCACACAGGTCTGTTGCACACAGCCAGGATATCATTTGTGTCCATTTAGATAAGGTCCATGATGACATGTTAGTCTACCTCACAGATAAGGAGAGTCACAATGTGTCTATACATGCATGCATCAGGTGCTGTCCCCCCGCCCCACAACTCACACATATGCATGTTGGAAACACCCTTCTACAGGAGCATAGTCTGTGTGGAGTGTGTGTTGAAGTGTATACTCAACCATGTCAGGAAGGTGTTTATGATGAATCACATGATAGGTGATCTGTGATGTTGTCACAGCCCATTGATTCTGTGTTTTAGGCCTGGATGAAGGTAAGACAGTGTATAATGCCTATTGTGATCTGGCCTAGGGTTTTGACACAATCCCCCATGCAGGGATCATTACAAAACTCTCCCTGCTGAGGATTAAACCTCATGTCATTAGATGGGTAACCAACTGGCTCATTCACAGAATACATACTGTAAAAGTTGGTGAATCAAACTGTACCAGTAGAGATGTCATCATTGGTGTACCCCAGAGATCTTTCTTGACCCTTTACTGTTTAGAATCTATTTCTCGGCAGTTCAGGCTAAAGTATATGGCCTTTGGCTTACTTCATTTGTTGACTCTTGCATACTGGGTGCAATCATTGAGTCCATCTATGATGATTACATACCACAGGAGGGGCTAACACTGAAAAATGATTATTGACAAAGCCACACAGACTACAAATAAATCCAAAAATGTGTCTTTATTTTGGCCTTCTGCAAAGTGGGATTCCCTGCTAATTACAGGATTGACAACAGTCCTGCTATGTTGAAACCCAGTGATGCAAGCACTGGGAACACACAAACATAGCAATCTGAACTTCAACCACAAAGTGTACACACTGGTATTGAAAACCTAGGTTGTGCACATCATAGGTCACGCTATGATATTCCGATCTCAGGATTATATTACAGCACTGTACTTGAACCTTATCAGAAGATGAATAAACAGTATAATGCTCTATTTTGCATGTACCTCACCAGACACATGCAGCTGGAGAGACCACGTGGGTTACTCAACAAGAAAACAGTGCATACAAACCATGCCAAGATGTATGTGGATAGACTGAAGTCCATGTCACTGTAATCTGTATCATATAGGATGAGGAGACTTCTGCCTGGCCTCCAAGCCAGTCTCTGACCATTCCCTAGTGGGAATAGTGCACATCCACAAGTCAGATATAGCTGATGACATTAGCAGTGTCTGGTGAGGAGAAGATGTCTATAACTGTATCTCACATGCTGGTGTGAAAGGCTCTCTGTAATGTCAAGCAAGTACACACACACACACACACACACACACACACACACACACACACACACACACACACACACACACACACACACACACACCTCAGTTAATTGCAGTGAGAATAGAACCTCTATAAAGTAGACAGACTACATAACTCTGTATTTAAGTCAAGCACCACAGCTTAAGTCTGACTTGGAGTGTCTCAGACAACACTTTACATCAGATGACATCAGCGGTGTCTGGTGAGGAGAATATGACAATAACAGTGTCCCAGATGCTGGCATAAAAGGCTCTTTGTAATGTAAATTAAGTGCACACACACACACACACACACACACACACACACACACACACACACACACACACACACACACACACACACACACACACATGCCAGTTTACTGCAGTAAGAGTAGAACACCTACCTATCAAAGTACACAGACTATAAGCATATGCATGCACTTGGACATATTGCTATACTAATATCTTGCATCTGTCCAGATTTGCCACATATCTTTAGTCTATCCCTTGAAAAATACATTGTTTTCTAAGAAATCATAGAAGATTGAAATCACTAAATAGTGACATACTTTTAAATTTCAGACTTCAAATATGTGCTGTGAGCTTCCAATATAAAGCCACCTGCTGCAAGTCTGTGGCAATAAATAACTGTTTTAATTTATAAACTCTCCTCTGAGTCTGACTAAACCTGAGTCACTCCAACAGGTAGTCAGGCACTGCCACACCATCTCATGATGCAGGATATGCTGGCAGTGCATATCACCTCTATTTAAAAAATATAAAGAAAACAAAAAAAAACAAATATGGATTTAAAGGGGCCACTCAGGAATTCATGGCACCCTATTATTTCACCCCCAAAACTGGATATACCAAGTAATTTGGTACAGTTGAGAGGTATGTACAGAACTCAGTACTTTATGGAAGTGCAATGGCACAAGTCTGACTTTTATAGGACTGCGGGTGAACTTATAGTGGATGACATTAGCAAGGCATGTTGAGGAGAAGATGTTGGTAGGCCTGCATGAAATAGATGTGTAGGCAGGTGCAAGTATCAACATGCTGTCAATCTATGGAATTGGAGTAGTAACTGTAGGATACACACTTTTGCTCTTCTGACTAGACACTCAAACAAAACACACACACACACACACACACACACACACACACACACACACACACACACACACACACACACACACACCTAACTGCAGAAAGAACAGAACCCCTACCTAACTTCACAGACTACAGAAGTCAGTATTTAACACAAGCACCATGACACAAGTCTGACTTTTATAAGACTGTAGGTCAGCTTATAGTGGATGACATCAGCAGGGCATGTTGGACAGAAGATGTTTGGAGGCCTGCATAGGTTCATAGGAAATTGCTAGCCTAATGGCCCTAGGGTGTTTCCAGGCCTAACCGTGTTAAAACACAAGCACCCTTACTGAGCATAGTTTAGATGGTTATTGTTGGCAGAGTGATTTTGTGGTCAGCACCAACTGGCCCTGTCCATGAGGGACATTGCTGTCACCTCAGGGATGAATTTACAGTCACCCATCCAACTGTCAAGGTTGTGCATGAATAGGATCATTGAGTAGCACTGCTTCACATGCAGTGAGAGCCTGTTATAGAGGAGTGCCAATCACTGGAAGATATATCTGTCTCCCCAGTATGTTCTGTTTATGTTACAGGCTAGGTTGAGATATCTGGAACAAGTTATTCTTGTCACATTTGATTTGCAGATGTCTACCATTTCCAGTAGGATGGGTCTGAGACTGCTCTGTAGGTCAGGCATAGGTCACATCTCAGCAACCTGCATGACACTGAGTACAGTGACAGGTCTTTCAGTCTTTCCATGTATGTGATATATTGGAGGCCCTGGATTCTCCCAGCCACAAAACTCTGTGGTTTCTCCAGTTGCTGCAGGTGTCTGGTGAGGTACAGACAGAAGGCAGCATTGTACTCATCTAGTGGTCTGATAAGGGTAGACTACAGCAGAGCTATTACCTCCATGGTGTTGGATGTGATGGCCTTATTTATGATGTCCATAAGGTAGAATGTGTGTCTCACCACTATGGAGACATAGTTATTAAAGTGCAGATTGCTATCAATATGTGTTCGCAAGTCTCACAACTCTGTTTTTAAGCTTAGAGTGGTACTATGTATATCATAATTAACAGTGATATTTCATTGCTAAAGGGCATAATGAGGCTTTCTTTTTGCTTTAAGGTTCAGTCTGTGAGTTTGGCACTAATCATTTGTCTGTGTCAGCTCTTTCTGTAATATGTTAACATTGTTGGGGGACTCTATATGATTGTATCCATTTGACAGTCATCTGCAAACTTGATAAGCCACAGGCCACCTACTATTGTCTGGACTTCTGAGAAATAGTTTCAAAACAGTTGAGGGCCCAGCACAGATACTTGTGGTATTCCACTGGTAAGTGTTCTAGTGGTGGAGCTATAGTTCACAACTTTGACAGGGAGTGTTCTGTCAGTGAGACTGTTGGCTATCCATCTAGTGATGTATGGGTTAATCCCCAGATGGGAGATTTTCTCTATGATACCTGAATAGAGATAGTGTCAAAGGCCTTGGATAACTCAATATAGATGGTATGTCCTGTTATCCCTCATCCTGATCTTTGGGGTCTTACCAAAGTAGTCCACTAGGTTTAATAAGCAAAATCTATCCTTGACAAAACCAAAATGGGTTGGGATCAAGTGTGTTGAAGGTCAGCTATGTCCCTGTTGATAAGGTTCATTCTTAGTCCTTCCATGGCCTTGCAGATAAAGTTTTTTAGGCTTATGGGTCAATAGTTCTAGTTCTGCATGTTAACAGACTGATGTGCATTGCATATGATATATGTGTGAAAAAAATACTGAGACACCAGAGTTGCAGCACCTGGGGGGAGGCATCACATGGCTGTATTGTAGTTATGTGACATATTGTAAGATAGGGCCAGTTTGTTATGTTTCCACATGCAATTTCATGTCATAAACAGGAAATGGAGAGTAAATAGCAGTAATACATAATATTTACTTTTCCATAGAGTAGCGAGCTGCGGGTTTGCACAATGGCTGGCAAAGTGTTGGCATATGCAACATACACATTTTCAATACTTTCCCTGTTTGCGCATAGTTAAGCAGTGTGCAAATGTGAATTCCATTGCTAAAGATGAGAGTGAGTGCTAAGTCTTTGAAATGCATTTGCTGCTTAAATGACCCTGTGACAGCAGGTGTAAATGGATTGACAGATATCTTTTTAAGCCCATATGATACTGGGTTTGAATCCAGGTGTATGTAATACTGCTTTAAAATAAACAGTGATAATGCAAAGACATTAAAACGTTATAGTACATGTGTTGTTGTGTGCTAGTATAGCACAGCAGGGTTAAGAGACATTGCTCGGAGATAACCACAGCGTTGTACTGCCGCTTACTATTCCTTGGCATTGCTATGCAATGCGAAACTCAAAAAAAAACATAAAGGCCAAAAAGTGAAGGGATCCATTGCTTTTTCTGCTACTTATGTGTGTTGTGTGTGATTCTATTTTGATTAGATTATAGTATTAAAATGGGTTAGACAGGAAAGTGTTGAAATCGGTAGCAAGCAGGGGAAAGAGCAAAGGGAAAGCAATACAGGGATGTGCAGGAGGGAGGTAGGAAAGAACCATAGCTATCCATTTCTTCAACAGTAAAAACTGATCATATGTGCAGAATATTAGCTAAATTTTGCCTGTCACCTCATAGAGAGGAGTGATAACAATATAATCATGTTATATAGTCAAATGGACCAAATCAAGGGTGTCACAACACATTTTTTTAATTCAGTAAGAGAGGACGGCTGCATAAGAAACACAGGTACATGTGGGTCAGGTAATTTGCGTAGGTGAGGAAGCAAATCCAAACAAACAAGTCAAACAAGACAAGAGACAGGGATGGTGAGAGACACAAAAGGTTGGAGGGCACCATGACTGGGGTGAGGGAGGGGTCAGCACAGGCTCATGCTTGTCAAGCTTGCAGACAGTGAGAACTGAGTCCTCACCCACTGGACTGTCATCACTGTCTCCTTACCCTGCTGGCGGCTGGAGTGCTTGACATCTTTTCCTCCTACAGACAATGAGGGAGAACAGTCTCTCCACCTGGCATAGGAGCACACCAATGATAAGGTGCATAACCCTGCATACCAAGCATGGCATCTCATAGCAGATGAAGAAATCACCACCTCTGCCACTGCTCTCTGAGGGTGCAACTGGTACAGCCTCTGGGGCAGGACTACCTGAGGGCACAGATATTGCAAGGGCAGCAGAGAAAGTGCTGCCGGTTTGCTCCCAGACATGCTGGGCATCAGTGCTGGAACCAGTGGAGCAGGGCAGGCTGATCCACTGGGGCTGGCCTACCTCACTGTGCTGTGTAGCATTTAGTGATGTGATACACACAGATGACATGGAGACATTTTGAGGACACATAATAGAAAATACAAAAGTGAGATAAGGGTTGGGTTGAGAGAAAAAAAGAGATACAATTAGTACTACCATATGTGACATACAATGCATTAATACAATTATGCAACTTTTTTATTTGAAATAGTACAGTTATACGTCCTAACAGATACATACTATACCTCAGATTGCTGAACATAAACCTTGAAATGTGCATATATTGCACATATGTGTGTTCCAGTTATACATATTACAGTTTACAGTGGGGCATTTGTGCCACTGGTATAGAGTTTTTAATTTATTGTAAATATTAATTCAGAAATAACAGTATTGTATAGTTATGAATTGAAGTATTTGAACCCATAACCTCGGACTGCAGTCTAATAAAGGACTCCTACAAGTGGTTTATGCTACAGACTAATGCATGCATACTTGCTTTTATAGTTGGAATATACATGCTCAATTTGATACAACTCTGTAAAAGACCAAAAAAGCTATCTTTAACTTTTAAAGCTACTATAACACTTCTCTTCTTCTGCATACATACTGCTTGCTTCTCTCAGTCTCCCCAGTTGTGCAACATGAGCCTGCCAATTGAACTCACATTTTCTGGCAGCTGGGGAAAGAAAATAAAACAACAGAAGAGCATTATGCATACCAGTCTTGTTTATATTTAGCTTTTTAAGTCTTACAAGTACTCTCTTAGCATCATACTTATACAGCCTTGAGACGTCCACAATTTCAAAGTCACTCGACCAATGGTTGAGAGTATCCCTTTTTGCCTATGTAGGTCATTAAAATTATATTGACACTGCTCTCTAGTTTGTTGGATACCAGTGGCACTAGATACTGCCTAGGCCACACTATTCCATGCCTCAGACTTGTACTGGGAACAAGAATAGTCACTCTGCAGAAGCCTTTGTCTGGAGTGCTGGCTAGAGGTACTTAGGCTCAAACCCTGTACCTTGGGTAGAGGTTAAAAGAGCCTAAAATCCCTAGCCGTCATCACTTGTGAATGTATGCCTCATATATTTGTTCAGTTCCTCTGGTAAAACAAAACCTTTTATTCTGGCAATTTTCTAAGGTTATAAAATCAGTATTTGAAATGTGCCCCTATTTTGGGGCTGTATTCCCCCATTATTGGCTTTGTTTTGTATTTTTGTGCTAAGAGGTTGAGAGCTATGGTGAGAAGTGAGAAGTGAGAATTGAATTCACTAAATGATATGATAGCCATTTAAGTTAGTCTTCCTATCTTTA
Organism: Protopterus annectens; assembly: GCF_019279795.1. Taxonomy (NCBI): domain Eukaryota; kingdom Metazoa; phylum Chordata; order Ceratodontiformes; family Protopteridae; genus Protopterus; species Protopterus annectens. Next base: position 1,450,865,077 of record NC_056726.1, read on the forward strand.
AAGAAGCTGCTGGTTTAGCTTAGTGGTACCTTGCTCTGACTATAGTGCATGTGGTTTTGGGTTCAAGACTTAGCAGTGAAATGCATGGTGGTAACATAATATTTCATGCAAACCACTTTCCAAAATTATACACGCAATGTTTAAAATGTGTCCCTGGTTTTTGGCCTTTTGCCCCCCCCCCCAATTGAAAATAAGTTCAAGAAGCTGTGCAGCATGCCTATGGCTTACATTACTGTGATTCTGTATTTATATATTATGTGTAGAAGTACACTGTTATCATGGAAATGTTCTGAATAGGTCAGTTTTGTCATTATTGGTGCATGCATTTTGCTTCATTGCCTACTGGAAAAATGTTCAAACAATAAATTTAAAATGCAGTTGTGTGTGGAAGTAGACCTTTATGATGGAAATATTCTGAATAGGGCAGTTTTGTCATTATAGGTTAATGCATTTTTGTTTCATTGCCTACTGGACAAATGTTTAAACAATAAATTTAAAATGCACTAACTTAAGTCTAACAAGTGTGCTGTATTGTACAAGGAATATAATTTAATACAATCAGGAAAGTGAATCAAGGAATGCATACGTGTATGCATGGCCCTAAAAATGTGTTTAAAAACAGCCCAAAGAAAAGTGTGAAAGGCTCAAAATCATGGGCAACTTTTAAGCTTTACTCTTGTTACCAAAGCAACGGATGAAGGTAAAACAGTTCACACCACATTACCTTGACCTGGCCAAGCCTTTTGACACAATCCCCTACTCAGGTGTAGTACAAAAGATGAATAATGTAGGAGCAAACACTTACATCACCAGCTGCACTGATGAATAATGTAGGAACAAACACTTACATCACCAGCTGCACTGATGAATAATGTAGAGCAACACTTACATCACCAGCTGCACTGATGAATAATGTAGGAGCAAACACTTGCATCACCAGCTGCACTGATGAATAATGTAGGAGCAAACACTTACATCACCAGCTGCACTGATGAATAATGTAGGAACAAACACTTACATCACCAGCTGCACTGATGAATAATGTAGGAGCAAACACTTACATCACCAGCTGCACTGATGAATAATGTAGGAGCAAACACTTACATTGATCACCAGCTGCATTGACAACTTGGCTCACAGGATGCAGGAGATCAAAACAGGGGACGAGATCAGTCACCAATGGAGTCCCCCAGGGTGTGGTGCTGAGACTTTTTCTGTTTGGCATATACATCTCAAAAGTAAAAGGAAATATCAAAGAACTTTGGCCAGCTAAGTTTGAGATGACTGCAAGCTAGGAGAAGTTATTGAATCCTTTAATGACTTAACCATCATGCAGGAAGGTTTGCCCCAAATAATAACTGGTGTCAAAAGCATGCCAATGCCCTCTGAGAACTTATCCAATTGTTTGGCATTTGGGAACTTGTGTGTACAGTAACCTAACTTTTGACCAACATATGCCCAGAGTCATAACAAAGCCTTTCTAGATTGATTGATTGCAGCACCAATAAACAAACTGATTGTGACTAGATATAGAGATGTTGTTGTCCCCCTTTACAAAGCTCTCATTATGTCAATCATTTTGTATAATGCCCACTTTGGCATGTATCTGTCCAGCCCCATGCAACAACTGGAATACCTTCATAGATACCTTACTAAAAGGATACAAGTCCTAAACAATAGGTCTTGCATGGTTCATAGGTTCATAAGTTCATAGGTAGGTACTAGGCTATTGGCCCTAGGGCCTATATAAGCCTAGCCAAAGGTACCCTGGCTTTTGCCACCCAAGAAAATTATTTTCCTGTGCCACTGTCGAGCAGAGCCACAGAAGTGATCCCCGGGGTGAATTTCCTATCTCCCATCCAATCATCAAGATTTTTCTTGAAGAGTGCTAATGAGGAACTTTGTTTGATATAGATAGGTAGTTTGTTCCAGAGTATGGGAAGTCTCTGGGACAGGAATCTATCCCTCCAGCATGTTCTGTTTATTGTGGTGATGAGGTTTAGGTCCCTAGAGCGTGTAGCTCATAGGGATTGGGATTTCTTTAAGTGGAGCATGTCTAAAAGCTTTGGGTTTGACATAGCTTTGTGTGTTAGGCAGAGATCGCCTCTGAGTAGGCGATATGCAACGGAGTAAAGCTGCAGTTTTTTGAGACGGTCTGCATAGGGCATCTCTTTGAGGCCGGTAATCCTCTTTGTGAGGTATTTCTGTGGCCTTTCCAGTTATTGTAGATGTCTTGTGAGGTACATACCAAAAGGGGCATTGTACTCTATAATGGGTCTAATGAGTGACGAGTAGAGGGGAACAATGACCTCTTTTTCCTGGATGAGAAACCTTTTGTGATGAGGTGTGCCACATAGAAGGATTTCCTGACTACTGTGGCGATGTGATTATCAAAGGAGAGACTACTGTCCACCTGTGTCCCAAGGTCTCTTATCACACTTTCGGTGTTAAATAGACTACCACCTATGTGGTAGTTCATGGGTACCGAGTTTTTACCAAAAGAAATGACAATGCACTTTTTGGCATTGAGCTTGAGGCCATGGCTTTGACATCAGGCATCTGTCTCAGCAAGGCCCTTTTGTAGGATGTCCACATCTTTTGGAGTTTTGATTATGGCTCCTAGTTTGCAGTCATCTGCAAACTTCATTAGCCAAAGACCTTCTGTGTTGGCCTGTACTTCAGAGAAGTAGATACCAAACAGGAGAGGACCCAGGACTGAACCCTGTGGTACTCCACTTGTCACTGGTCTGAAGCTGGATTTGAAGTCTGCTACTTTCAGAGTGTGGGTTCTGTCAGTGAACCAGTTGGCAACCCATCTTGTGACATAGGGATTTATACCTAGTTTAGTGAGTTTATCTATAATTCCAGAGTAGGGGATGGTGTCAAAAGTCTTGGCGAGATCTAGATAGGCTGTGTGAGCCACTTACCCTCATCTACGGCTTTGGTGACTGCTTCAAAGAAGTCTATCAGGTTTAGGAGACATGATCTGCCTTTTACAAACCCGAACTAGGTGGGGTCCTGAGTTTGGAGATTACCAATGTCATTGTTTATAAATTCCATAATGATACGCTCCATAGCCTTGCAGACCAGGCTCGTTAGGCTAATGGGGCAGTAGTTTCTGGGGTCTGTGGTGGCTCCCCCTTTGTGGAGTGGGATAACTGTCGCTGTGCACCATTCAGTAGGCACATAGCCTGAGGTGAGGCTATGATTGAACATGGTACTTAGGTGGGGTGCCTATTCGTTCTGTAGTTCATGTAGAACACAGCCTGGGATGTCATCAGGTCCCATGGATGCTGTGTTCTTGGCTTTGGATAGTGTGTTTTTTCCCTGTGCAGCCGTGATTACAGGAACTTTGCATTCTTCTGGTATAGAGATGGGCCCTTTAGGGGATGACAGAGGGGTAAAGTTAGCACTGAACATATCTGCCAGGATGTTGGCAATATCCGTTGGTTCTGTATATTTAGTGCCATTGTGCTGTAACTCAGAGCAGATCTGAGTGTTGCCATTGAGATTCTTGACATAGCTATAGAATGCTTTGTGGTTGTCTTTAGAGTCAGTGGTGATTTTGTTTTCCTAACTAACTTTGGAGGATTTTATGAGGGATCTCAGCTTCTTACTGAAGCTGACCAGGAAGTTTCTCCAATCTTGGGATTTTACTCTTTTTTGCAACAGTTTCTTTCTTCTGTTGTAGAATTTGTTTATGGCAGGAGACCACCAGATTGGCTTCCTTTTTTTGGAGAATAGCATCTTGGTTCTGTTTGGGATTGCACGATCCATGCACTCATGTAAGTGCTTATAAAGTGCATTTGTGTAGGATTCAGCAGTCATACCTCTATTGTCCGTCAGCGTGGGTGTCGTGAAGTTTGCCACTTCTGTCTTAAGAAGCATGAAGTTGGCTTTGGAGAAATTTTTTACTGTGGTTTCCCTAATGGGGGGTGGTGGAGGGATGTGGATGTCTATGATGATTAGCTTATGGTTGGATCTGACCAATGAGGAATTGACCTCTGGTGTGGAGCGCCAGTTGCCCATGTTGGTAATAAGCAGGTCTAGGATATTGCTGCCCCTCGTGGGGGTGTGGATAAGTTGATTCATGGCATTGGAATTTATGAATTCCAGAAAACGTTGAGCACAAGAGTTGGTACATGAGTAGTTTTCCCAGTTAATGGTAGGGTAGTTGAAATCGCCCATTATTAGGGTGTTAGGTTGTACCCTAATATTTTCCAGTGTATTAAGAAATGAGGAGTGGGAATCCTGGGACATGGTGGGGGATCTGTAGCAAGCTACAATTTGGATTGCAGTCTTGCCCAGAGTTAGTTGCACTTGGATAATCTCGGATGCATTATGCTGAGCAACTAGCCTGGAGGTGTGGATATCCTTAATGAATATGGACACGCCTCCGCCTTTAGTGTTTCAGTCCAGGTTAGGTGGCCGAAAGGTGTGGTATGAATTATAGCCTGGCAATGCAGGGGTACTTTCTGGAGCCTTGAACCAGGTCTCTGTCACTGCACAGATGTCGATGTTCTCCATTTTAAGGAGTGCCTCGAGGGAGTGCATTTTGAGGTTTAGACTTCTAGCATTGAGTAGCAATACCCTCAGATTCTTCTTGCCTGTACCTTGACCACCTCAAAGATTTATTACTATACTCAGTATCCTACAGAGTGCTTAGAGGTGACATGTCTGGCATACAAAGCATCCTCCGACATAATACAGATGGACCTACTGAACATCAGCAAGTCAAATGGCATCAGAAATACTCAATTCAGGTATCTAAACTGAATGTTGTGGAGAGATGGATATATATATATATATATCACAGAGGCTACCACTGTTACGGAACAGACTATCCATAAAAATAAAGCAAAGAGCATCCATCCATATTCAAATGCAACTTGGATCTAAGGATGGGTAATAGAAAATGTACTCTAGGATTTCTCCTCATGCCACTAATGGATAGAAGCAGTTCCTAAATGCTGCACCTGTTACATGGTCCCCTCAAATTATCTATGGTATGATCACAGTTGTTCTCACTAGGGCTAATATATAATTATCAGCCACGGGGATAGCTAAGACCAATCAGAAAATGTTAATTCAAGCACCAAAAGGGAATTGGCTAAGCTTAAAATGTCCTGCAAGTGAACCTATGTTGTAGTAGCAAATAGTTATAAAAAAATTACCCTTTTTAGTTCACTAAGTACCCCTGTCACCCTCTGCCCCCCAGTCTTTAGCAGCTTCCGGCACCCCTGTTCAAACCCGAGCAACGATGCCAGCCATGTTTGTGCAATGTTAAGTGAAGAGCAGTAGTGCCAAACAGGGGAGAATTAAATAATTGAAATTGGAAGGTTAATGTGATGCTTGGCCATAGTTTGATAGGTGCCTACTGATGGAGTCTGGAAATATATAATGGAAATTGGAAGATGACTGTTAGGTGAGTTATATTTGCAGCCATGCACTGGGGTCATAAGTGTGATGACCTGACACATTTGTTTTTGCCTTTATAAACTGAGAAAATGATGTTTACATTGGGGGATTCAAACCTAGGAATAAGGGACAACATTTTCTTCCAGAACCTTGATTTTCCATCTTTGCTACAGAAGACGTGCTGCTCAGGCACAGTCTGGAGTCATATATAAATACAGGTGACAGTTTGAGCTGTTACACATGTATGTGTGTGACCTGACAGGGTTATTGCATATAGATCCATTTGTCTTATGTAATTGTGAAGCCCATGCAAGTACGGATAGCAGAACTATACTTACAGAGAAAGTATACCCTCAGTCATACAATTGAAAGCACAATAACTGTATCACATCCCTCATACATATAATTCATATTAGCGCCACTGTCTAAAGTGTTATAAGTGATAGTGAATATAATGGGAAGTGGAACAGTAGTAAAAGTGTATGGAATATCCTGTATTAGAACTCAGGACCATGTGCATGGCAGTCCTACACTTACACCTGTTGCCACAAGAATGTTGAAATAGCACTTGTCTATTATTCAGTTCATTGCTATAAACTGCACTGTCACAACAGTGAAAATAGGTTTCACACCTTGTACTAGAACCCCAGACCATCTGTACTCCTACCCTACACTTACACCTGCTGCCACAGGACTAGTTGCATGACATTTTCTAATTTCCCAATCATTCTCAAGGTTTCTGTTAACCCGTATGCAATGCCTCTTAGCAGGTTTGTGCAGTGCCCAACAGAATTAACTAAATGCATCTGGTTTCAATTATTGGCTATCTGAGTTCTGTCTGTGGGTATTTGATGATTGTGGCTGCTGGGGAACCTTGCTAACTGCTGTGCAACACCTCTAAGTGCAGTTGCATGATGAAACACAAAAATTGCAACAATGTATTGTTTTTGACCTTTACCCTTTTACAGATGCCCTCTTTGCAGGTGTCCTGTCTTCTTCTTGGGTGGGCCACTATTCCAGTTTGTGCACTGCCGTGCTTCACACAAAAGTACTAAGCACAGCCAAACCTGACATTTGTTTTCTCCATTTCCCATATTTGTCCTAAGACACGCATCAAACAAACATTGCCCCCAAAAAAAGAGGAAAAAAGAAATAAAAAGGGAAAAGTAGTTGATATGAGGAAAAGCAATCTATGACATACACACTACAAAATATTAGTACACATGAGATATTTCTACATAGGTCTGGATTTGAATTCTCATTCCAATGAACCTTCATGACCCTTTTTGCCACACAAACACTTTTGCAGCAAGAAACTGAAAACATTCTGTGTACAACCAATTGCAACATCATATACAGCAATATGAAACCATATAAGTGTTATTTGTACATTTATTAATTTTGGATGTAGTGCACTAAATGATTAAACAACCAGTTATGAGTATTGCTTGCAAATATGCAGTTGTTTCTTACCTCTCTGTGATTGTTGCTCATTCTTCTCTTATCTGACCAATAATCTGAGACATGCAGTCTGTAAGCCATTCTATATTATTGTCATTAAAATGTGTGAGGCTATTAAATGGCAATAATATAATATGCAGTGGCCAATAAATGAAGGGGAAGATGGATGTTTATGAACAAAACTGGTGAATTGTGTGCTGCTTACTTACATTTCCAGCCTTGACAAAATTACATCTAACACATTGTAATCATTAACACTTGCAATCCATTAAAAACAAACACTGACAGAATGCCTGGTCTATGTTTACATTTGCTACATGGATCCAAGTATTTGACATTCAGCAATTCTAATGAGTTCAAACCTCATCTGCAGCTTCACTGTGCTGACAGCCCTGAATCTACACCATAAAGAAGCAACTTTGTAGCTAGGGAACCTAAAGGTTAGGAGACTTGTTTATGTGCAGAACACAGAAAAGAGGCAATTACTTTGGGATATATCTGCACAGAGGATTACTGAACGTGAGAAGTTATGCTTGCATTTTGTCAGCTATATACTGCATATGCTGAAATGTAATTAAAAAAAATCTGTTTAATAGTTTCAAATATGTATATATATATATATATATATATATATATATATATATATATATATATATATATATATTAATTAACAAAGGCTTCACACTTATCTGTATGAATTAGTTAGACGTGTACTGATGGCCTGGGCATGTTTGTCAGGGCATTTCAAAGGTAGGCATGATTGGTAATACCTTAACATGGAATGTTCTGTGTTAGATCTGTAGATGTGTTTCAGGGACAGTTCATTTAATAGCACTTTTAGCATTTCAAAGATGGTTTGTTAACAAAAAGTGTAATTTGCCTGTTCTTTTGATGTGGGTGAGTAAAGCTGCATTTTTGTTATGGCACCACAAAGAATATTTCGCTATTATTACTCTCATTTTATTGCATCCAGCCTGTTGTTCATATTTCAGATCTCTAGACTATGGGATGCACAAGCCAGTGCATTTCTTTGTGCTGGTCCCAAGCCCGGATAAATGGGGAGGGTTGCATCAGGAAGGGCATCCGGCATAAAATTTTGTCAAATCATACATGCGGACAACAGTACAGATATACATACTGGATTGGTCGAGGCCCGGGTTAACAATGACCACCACCAGTACTGTTGGCCAACAGGGTGCTGGTAGAAATTGGGCTACTGTTGGCCGAAGGAGGAGAAGAGGGGGAAGGCATGTCCTAAAGGCAGGTAAAGGCTAGGACTGTGATAGTGAGGGTCGGAACTTTGAATGTTGGCAGTATGACTGGTATAGGGAGAGAGCTAGCTGATATGATAGACTGAAGGAAGTTGGTATATTGTGTGTGCAAGAGACCAGATGGAAGGGGAGCAAGGCCAGGTGTATCGGAGGTGGGTTCAAATTGTTTTATCATGGTGTGGATGGGAGGAGAAATGGCGTAGGGGTTATCCTGAGGGAACAGTATGCTAAGAGTGTTTTGGAGGTGAAGAGAGTATTGGATAGAGTGATGTTTATGAAGCTGGAAATTGATGGTGTAATGATGAATGTTGTTAGTGCATATGTTCCACAAGTTGGGTGTGCGATGGATGAGAAAGAAAAATTCTGGAGTGAGTTGGATGAAGTTTTGATGACTGTACCCAAGGGTGAGAGACTGGTGATTGGAGCAGATTTCAATGGACATATTGGTGAAGGGAACAGAGGGGATGAGGAAGTGATGGGTAGCTATGGTGTTAAGCAAAGGAATGCAGCAGGTCAGATGGTAGTGGATTTTGTGAAAAGGATGGACATGGCTGTGGTGGATACATATTTTAACAAGAGGGAGGAGCATTGGGTGACATACAAGAGTGGAGGAAGATGCACACAGGTGGCTTATATCTTATGTAGAAGGACCACTCTGAAGGAGATTGGAGACTGTAAAGTGGTGGCAGGGGAAAGTGTAGTTAGGCAGCATAGGATGGTGGTTTGTAGGATGACATTGGTGATCAAGAAGAGGAGGATTAGTGTGAGGGCAGCACCAAGGCTCAAATGGTGGAAATTGAAAAAGGGTAATTGAGAGGTGGAGTTCAGGGAAGAGTTAAGACAGGCACTGGGCAGAGCTAGTAAGAGAGATGGCTAGAAGGGTGCTTGGTGTGACATCTGGAAAGAGGAAGGGGGAAAAATGAGATCTGGTGGTGGAATGAAGACGTATAGGAGAGTATACAGAGAAAGAGGTGGGCAAAGAAGAAGTGGGATTGTCAGAGAGATGAAGAAACTAAACAAGAGTATAAGAAGATGAGGTGCATGGCAAAGAGAGAGGTGGTGAAGGCTAAGGATAAGGTGTATGAAGAGTTGTATGAAAGGTTGGACACTAAGGAGGGAGAAAAGGACCTGTACCGATTGGCTAGACAGAGGGACCGAGCTAGTAAAGGTGTGCAGCAGGTAAGGGTGATAAAGGATATTGAGGGAAATGTACTCACAAGTGAGGAGAGTGTGTTCAGCAGATGGAAAGAGTACTTTGAGGGGCTGATGAATGAAGAGACTGAGAGGGAGAGAATGTTGGATGATGTCCGGATAGTGAATCATGAAGTGCAGTGGATTAGCAAGGAGGAAGTAAGGATAGCTATGAAGAGGATGAAGAATGGAAAGGCTGTTGGTCCAGATGACATACCTGTGGAAGCATGGAGGTGTTTAGGTGAAATGGCAGTGGAGTTTTTAACTAGATTGTTTAATGAAATCTTGGAAAGTGAGAGGATGCCTGAGGAATGGAGAAAAAGCGTTTTGGTACCGATTTTTAAGAATAAGGGTGATGTGCAGAGCTGTAGTTACTACAGAGGGATTAAATTAATCAGTCACAGCATGAAGTTATGGGAAAGAGTAGTGGAAGCTAGGTTAAGAAAGGAAATAATGATTAGTGATCAGCAGTATGGTTTCATGCCAGGAAAGAGCACTATAGATGCAATGTTTGCTCTGAGAGTGTTGATGGAGAAGTACAGAGAAGGCCAGAAGGAGTTGCAGTGTGTCTTTGCGGACTTAGAGAAAGCATATAACAGGGTGCCTAGAGAGGAGTTGTGGTATTGTATGAAGAAGTTGGGTGTTTCAGAGAAGTATGTAAGAGTTGTACAGGATATGTACAAGGGTAGTGTGACAGCGGTGAGGTCTGCAGTGGGAGTGATGGATGCATTTAAGGTGGAGGTCGGATGACATCAAGGATCAGCTCTGAGCCCTTTCTGATTTGCAATGGTGATGGACAGGTTGACAGATGAGATCAGACAGGAGTCCCCGTGGAATATGATGTTTGCAGACATTGTGATCTGTAGTGAGAGTAGGAAACAGGTGGAGGAGACCATGGAGAGGTGGAGATATGCTCTAGAGAGAAGAGGAATGAAGGTAAGCAGGACTAATACAAAATATATGTGTGTGAATGAGAGGGATGATAGAGGAATGGTGAGGATGCAGGGAGTAGAGTTGGTGAAGGTGGATGAGTTTAAGTACTTGGGATCAAGAGTTCAGAGTAATGGTGATTGTGGAAGAGAGGTGAAGAAGAGAGTACAGGCAGGATGGAGTGGGTAGAGAAGAGTGTCAGGAGTGATTTGTGACAGACGAGTACCAGTAAGAGTGAAAGGGAAGGTCTACAAGAGGTTAGTGAGACCAGCTATGTTATATGGGTTGGAGACAGTGGCACTGACAAAAAGGCAGGAGTCAGAGCTTGACATGGCAGAGTTGAAGATGTTAAGATTTGCACTGGGTGTGACGAGGATGGACAGGATTAGGAATAAGTATATTAGAGGGTCAGCCCAGGTTGGAAGGATTGGAGACAAAGCCAGAGGCAAGATTACTTTGCTTTGGACATGTGCTGAGGAGGGATGCAGAGTATATTGGGAAAAAGATGCTAAGGATGAAGCTGCCAGGTAACAGGAAAAGAGGAAGGCCTAAGATAAGGTTTATGGATGTGGTGAGAGAGGGCATGCAGGTGGTTTGTGTGACAGAGCACGATGCAGAGGACAGGAAGAAATGGCAACAGTCGGTCCGCTGTTGCGACCCCTAATGGAAGCAGTTGAAAGAAGAAGACTATGTTTCTCCAGAGGGTAATATGGAATACTACCTTTTCAGTTTTATCTGGGAACAGTTGTTTTGTAGTTATGTGATACTTACGTGTATTATCCTTCTGTTGTATTTTAGGACACCTAAGACTATGGCACTCAGACATCTCAATTCTCAAAAAACACCCTTCACTGACCCTGAGAGTCAAATTGCTGTGGAAGGTTTTAGGTGACTTGATGCTTTCCTGCTTGAGAGGGGACATGGAGATATGTAAGGCAGAATGCAAATCTGGCAGCATAGTTGCAGATGTTAATGCACTGAGTGGCCACAGGAGGACATATGATCAGGTGTACCCTAGGGCCATGGACATCACATCATCTGCACTGAGGAGACCAGCTGCAGTGGCTGATGATCAGATGGGTACCGGGTGGCCTCCTACACAGTCACCACTAACAGAAAATGAAGAGTTCTTGTCCACTGTCAGGGATCCACACATCTCCCAGGAAAGTGAAGAACAGCATGCCCTTGACATTGGTGCTACTGTTTCAGAGACAGCAAGCATGTCGCAGGAGGAGTATCCAGGTAGGCTTTTGCATCTCAGTTATTAAATACTGTTGTATAGTTAACAATTTAAGTCAGTACATTAGTTTTGTTTCACAAGAATTTTTTTTTTGAGTGGGGGACTGAAGATTGCTACAGTTAACAACACATTCTGATTGATTACACATGGGCTTAGGTTGGACTTGTCATCCAAGTTCTTGTTGAAAGTATAGTTAATGGACATAAGGGGAAAAAGTATTACCCCGTGACACTGTTAATTGTGATGATGTTGTCCGTACAATTTGCTTAACTTCTTCCAGAACCATCCAGCATACAGATCATACCATCATCAGCACATGGTAAGCCAAACATTTTTATGTCAGTACCGATGAGGAATTCAAAGAAATATTTTAGAATGTGATGTTGATGTCAGGATTGTTGTGTGTATTGCTGTACTGTTTAATAGTGGCACCACTGTTATTTTGTTAGCATATATCGGACTATAGTAGTGTAGCTATTAATTTTTTCCTGTGTTTTTTGTTTATTATCACAGGTGATCCTGACAGTGGAAGTGTAAGACTCTTCTCACCGGATTTCAGAGTATCAGCAGACTCTGATGATGATGGTGGTCAAACAAAGGCACGGTCGGGGAGGCAGAGGTTGAATCTGACATGGAGGTTGACATACAGTCGTTCCCTAAAATTCCATTAGATACAGCCAGTAGGCCTACGCCTACCCATTCCAGTGAGCCCTCAGATATTGGACAGGTGGAGGGTGAAGCAATCAGGGAAGTGTGGTTACTGCAGCGTGAATGCCTGTGTCTCTTCCCATGCCACTCACTTTATGTTTAGGACCATCATGGAGGCTTAGGAACATTCCCATAGGTCCTTCAGCAAAATGCTTAGGATTGTAGATGTGGCACAGGCTGGCAAACATGACTGCCTGCACCATGCTGCTGATTCAATGAATTGGATGAATGACACATTGGAATGGGCAATGTCTTTGATGGAACATCTGTTGGGAGGGGGACAGTATCCTCATCAGTGTAGGTCAGACACATTGTCTGCTGTTAACCAATGTGGACATGCCTGATCACAATCCCATAGTGGCAGTACATCCACTGCTCCATCAGTGGTTCAGCTGTCCACAACTAGATGTGGCAAGCCATGGGGTTGTGATCCTAGGCATCCTTGTGTGGGGAGCTCATTCAGCAGACATCAGTCACATTTAGGTAGCAGCAGTACATCTGACCGTGGGCATGGATGTGCCAGTGCAAGTCCTGGCATTGCCAGTTCGTGTGGTCCAGTATGACAACTATGAGCTGACACATCTACCATGCATGGCTCACACCTGTCTGACATACCAAAATGTTAACCTAGCAAAGAGCTTGGCTGTGTTCATGCAGACACTCACACACCAATTTCACCTGGAGGACTAATACAGATGCACACACAACAGTCACATGGTTCAGCCATGAAACTTAAAACACATTTTGCTTCACTGGCCATTTGTTGCTTTATCCAAATGTCTGCCTGCTTCTCTTTCTTACTCACACACACTAGCTGATTTTTTTGTGTCAGCCTACATTTCCTGTCCCCCACACACACACGCACACACACACCAACACCCTGTGCAAGTGATGATAACTGTGCCATATCCCTGTTTTGTAACTTTTGGATTCAGGGATACATAAGCTTTGTGTCTGATGCTCAGGGTGCATAGCTGACTCTTTGCTTAGTATATTTATGATGTTGAACTGATAATTGTACCTTTGACTTATATTGGTCTTTAGAAAGTTAGTTGATAGCATCAAAATGTTTCCATCCTTATTGTTTATGATCTTGTGAGGGTTGTAAACTTTTGAAACTGCAACGTGTATCATTACTTTCTTTTTTCAAAACAAGTTTATTGTTTTAACATATAAGAGAAATATCATAACAATTTTATACAAATAATTAAAAATAGGTATTATTGTAATATTCAACAAAACAACTAAAGTATTTACAAAGACATCCACTACAATCAGATCAATTAATTAAACTAAAATACTGTGCTATTGAAATTAGAATTTTTTAACAAATTTTGTAAATTATCCCATACAATAAAATGTGATGTTTTTCTAGTTGTTCTCATTCTAATTGTGCTTATTTCCATATGACACATTATATTCATAACATTTTTAAATTCATTGAACGAAGGAGGTGTATCTGAAATCCAATTTCTAGTTATTATTTTCCTAGCCACTGCTAGGATAGACCATAACAAGGGAAGCTTAATATTTTTAACACATTGAGGTACAGGTGTGTTGAATAATATAAGAGACTTAGAAATAATGAAATTATCTGTAAAAAGAGCCTGCAAAAATTCATTAATTGACTTCCAGTATTCTTTCAACTTCATACAGTTATAAAACATATGAGCCCAGTCAGCATTAATTTCAACATTACATCTCTTACATAGATTATCTTTATTATTAATTTTATTCATCATCAAAGGTGTATAAAAAGATCTATGTAAAAATTTCCATGTATAAAGTCTCCAGACAATGGAAGATGTAGTTCTATAAACAGATTCCAATATATATTGTTTATCTTGTTGAGTTGGTGGGTCCCCATTAATAGAGGTGAAATAATTCCAGTATGAATCTACATTGTAAAAAAGTTTCTTGTCTGATAATTTTATGTATATATGAAAGTTTACCTTTATCAGAAACTTTATGCTGTAAATTTATTATCAAGTAATCAATCAGTTTTGGAATAGATTCTTTAACTGTTATAGACATTAGATCTATTCTATCAATGAGATGTTGTCTAAAGATCTGAACCTCTAACCAGCAAGTTTCTCTTAGATCAAATTCTTGTTTTAAGAAATCTAGATTTTTAACTTTATTATCAGATATCAGCTGATACCAGTACTTTAGATTATTATCTATAGCTAAATGAGCTCCTTCAGAAGTAGATGACATAAGCATACCCTGAGTATAAATTATAGGGAATACAATAAAATTCCATTCCCTATACTTAGGGTGCATGAATATAAAGTTACGATAACTAATAATAATATTTAATGGGTAACAGACCATATGTTTAGGTGTAATAGGTGAAGTACAAAATTCCTTTAGCAACCACAACATGGAGTTATTTATAATCATATTTTTATGTGTTAAGGAGATTTTCATGAAGTGCATACTAATTAGCTCCCAATAATCTTTCCATTTTGACATATGACCGATCTATTAATAAAGTAATAACTTTTATAATAGAAGAGATAATATATAAATTAAAGTCTGGAAAAGAAATACCCCTTGAGACCA